>NC_084804.1:26027860-26350260 GCF_963583255.1 Pyrus communis
ATGCAACAACTTTAGAAAACAAAGAATCACAGAATATAACTCTCCAAAGAAGGTAATGGCTCGAGTCTCACAGGGATGTAGCGTTATTATGAGTTCCTTCCTTCAAGCATGTTACAAAAACGAATTTTTCTTTTATGATTGCATGTGAAGTCATACATTATAACCATAACTAAGCATATACCAAGAGTAAATCAATCTTTCATCCATGTTTATAACTCTTTTTAACAGTCATGCAATTACAAACCAAATCCTCATCATAACGTTGGAAGGTTCCCTAAGACATAAACACACAAAAACGACTCAAAACACTCTTTTTAGGCTTTTCAAAACATTTTTTTTCAAATTTTTATGTGATTTTCGGAGTTATAAAAACAAAACATGCTAAAACACTTTAAAACAACTTAAAAACACCTTAAAACAGCAAGGAACAACATTTGAAGTTATGGGTGATAAAATCCCACGAATTTGCATCAACATACTTAGTTACCCCCCCACACTTAAATTAAACATTGTCCTCAATGTTTGAAGCATAGATTCACACAAAGCATAAGTAAATACACAAAAAGCACTTAAACATACTAAACATGGCATAATGTAATTAACAAAGAGAAGAGTTTAGAGACGCAAATCTGGTTATAGAGTGTAAATTCCATCTTCTCCTTGGTAATTGCATTGAGGCTTTTGATCTTTGTGATTCCACAGGCTTACTCTTGAACTGGTTTCTGCCCATCGTTGATTTTCCTTTGTGCTACTTCTTGAACTGGGCAGCAGGATGGTTCTTTTGGTCTCCCCCGAAGGTCTGAGCTTACCCCTTTGGTCTGTTTCTTTGTTCAATCTTTCCAATTCGTATTGAAAAGGGTTGGAGGATAACTCAGCCTATGTTTGTCTCCACATGCTTCAATGTATCATTTTCACTTGCCTTACTCCCTCCCTTTTGCAGAAGTGATCCCTTCTCCGGAAGTGTATCAACCGTTGAAGATGACTACTCGAGAGCAACGCTAGGTAAGCAATCAGGAATAGATCCCAGGCAGTTGGCTCCAGATCGGAAGACTGACTCTAAGTGCCGGCTGATTGCTTCTTTTACTTTGCCATGCGAGTAAGAACAAGGACAAAGAAAAAGACAGGGAAAGAGCATGATATGAGATACTTTTGCTTTTGACCTTGATGATATGAGATACCTTTGCTTTTGAAGAAGCGGTGAATGAATCAGCACATGTATTTGTTGTGCTGTTTCCTCCTGGGTCATATGTACTCCAGGCATCTGGTATCATCTTTGGGGAAGAAGAAAGAATTGAATATTTCGAAAGGCTTGGCTGGGAGTGCACCCTCAGAGGTGAGGGAGAGTTGGGCATTTTCTTCAGGTTTGCCCTGCCATAAAAGACGAAGGTCGACATATATAGAGATAATATCAAGTGGTGGTACTTTTTACCCTTGTCGACAAACGTTTTGATCCTGCAATTCCGGCTTTTTGAAATAGTGGCGCCTCTTCGATCTCTGAGCACGCCTCTTCCATTTCTGAACGACGCCCCTTCGCTTTCTGAACGACACGTGGTAGTGCAGATGCGGCTCCTTTTGACAAAGCTGCACGCGTCTTCTGAAAAGCAGAGAAAGCGTCGCCGAACTTTGCGCTTGTCGGCTAAAGATATGTAGTTGCGGTGATGGCCTCCACGTGTTGTCTGAAAAGAAGAAATCTTTTGACAAAGTTGAACGCGTCTTCTGAAAAGCCGAGAAAGCGTCGCCAAAATTACGCCGGAAATTCCGGCTTTTTTAATCGGTGGACGCGTCGCCTTGGCTTTTTTATTGAGCTATCGATCACCACAACAAACACTCTCTGAAGATTTCCCATTTTTGAAGATCGACTCCGGCCCTTTGAAATTTAACTCCATCCCTTTTCTCTGAACACTTTTGAAAAATGGCAAACTCATCGAACCTTAGCTTGGAATTGAGCCTTAGCAATGATACGGGCGCGCCGCGTCAAGGTAACGTATGGCGCCCTTCTTTCTTATCTTCTAACGGTCTTCTTACAGGTGAAGACTCCGTGATGCAGGACGCCACAACAGCTACAATAGTAGCTAGGAACCTCCTCACTCCAAAAGATAGTAGGCTGCTGTCAGGACGGTCCGATGAGTTGGCCGTTCAAGAGTCCCTCGCACTTAGTGTTCAGTGTGCGAGTTCTGTGTCCAACATGGGCCAACGCCTGCTTGCCCGCTCCCGTCAGGTGGAATCATTGATGGCAGAGGTGGAGAGTCTTAAGCAAGAGATCCAGCAGCTTAAGTACGAGAATAGAAGTTTGCATGTGCTTGCAAATAACTATTCGTCGGGCATGAAGAGAAAGCTTGATGAGCTGCAAGAATCTGAGGGTCGAATTCACAGTGACCGTCAAAGGCTTGCAGCTTGTCTCCAGAGGCACCTTTTTCCTGGGTCATCCAGCGCTTGGCCAAGTATTGAGGCCTGGAATGCTCTAGCTCCGATGGCTTTCGCTCCGATGCCTCCCGCTTCTGCGCCTTCCGCTCCTATGCCTTCCGCTTCTATTCCTTCTGCTTCGACGCCTCGTAGCGGGGCTTCACGTAAACATCCTCTGTGAAGGCTTCATCTTTCTCCATGTTTAGTATCCTTTTTTTTTTTTTTTTTTTTTTTTTTATTTTTTTTTTTACATAAATAAAATCAAACGGCATGGAATTTATCTTTGAATGGGCGGTGATACTTGAAATGATCCGGTAATAGTTTAAATTCCAGATTGGGTGCCTGAATCATTAACCACATGTTAGTATAAAAGAAAATTGAAATTCGGGGAGGCGGCTTACCTGTGTGCTCCAAAATGAACTCCAGAATAAACACCCCTTCGAAAGTTATGACTTGTCCCGTGTCATAAAATCCAACTTCCTTGGGAATTGTGGTTTCAAATATGTCCTCTTTGATGCCTTCTACATCTTCTCCAGCCACTACCTTCTCTTGAATCATTCTTCTTGGTGTACAAAGTCCTTTGAAGAATTCAACACCATCTAAAACTTGCTGTGTTGCACCAAGAATTTGAATAGCATTTTGCACCTTTGGGAAGGCTTCCACGATGTCCTTTTTACTCTCTTCTTGGTTGGGAATCAAAAACCTGCTAGGAAAAGGGACATTGGGTGGAATAACATCAGAATAACATGGAATTGGGACGTCCTTACTGGTGGTGGGTGGTTTAGAGGGCTTAGGGGGCTGCGGCAAGGGTTGTTCTACCCTTGCCGTGTGCATGTCTTCTTCCTCCTCCTCAATTAGCAGCTCTTCCTCCACTTCTAGGCTATGTTTGGACATTTTTAGGTCAGCTCCAACCTCCATAGCACTTCCCAAAGTGATAGCATTATGGATTTCAAAATCTTCCTTCGAGTTTTCAATAGTTGAGTTGGAGAGTTCACTTTGCTCTTGAATTTGTTTCATGAACTCCATAATCTGCCCAAATTGCTCGTCCAATTTACCCAACTTCTTGTCTTGATTTTGTTCGTCCTGCGTCAAAGAGGTTAGTAATTGAAAATTTTTATCATTATCCATGGACATACTTGAACTTGATTGGAATTGTTGTGGGGGAGGTTGTGGTGGCTGCATAGGTGTTGTATTGAACTCCTCATATGGTTGCCAATATGCTTCTTGTTGAGCCTCCTTGGCTTGATTTTGTGACCCCTGCGCCAAAGAATTTATTTCATTAAGAATTTGAATATAATCTATTGGCGAACTTGAATTTAATTGAGCATATTGCATATGAAGTTGTGGTGGCTGCATAGGTCTTGAATAGAACTCCTCATATGGTTGCCAATATGCTTCACGTTGAACTTGTTGATCTTCCCACCATATAGAGTTTGAATGATCCCTCCAATCTCTTTGTGGACATTGATTGGCTTGAAATCCTTGCCTATATGAAGCATCAAATGTAGGGACACTCTGCATTGTGGTCCTTTCGGCATACGGCAACAATTTAGAAGTAAGATTTGCCAATTGAGCTTGAATGCTAGCAAAATCCATATCTTACTTCTTTAGCACCTAAAATCAAAGAAAGAGAACTAAATCAAATATGAAAAGTAACAACAAACAAAGAAAACAACACTAATTTAGAAACTAAAACGAAAACAACTAAACAAAAAAAAAAAAAAGAACCAAGGGATTAGCAAAGTTGCTAATCCCCGGCAACGGCGCCAAAATTTGATGCGAGATTTATGCGCACACAAATTAAACCCTCTTTTTGACGATTTGTAGTATAAGTGCAAGTAGGGATCGTTCTAGACCGGGGATTAGGAGGGCTTGCTAAAACCTTCTAAATTGACTTAAAAACATAAAAACACAATATAAAACACTATTTAATGCTCGAAGAAAGCAAAACTAAAAATAAGAAAGATTAAGACTAAGACTTCAACGAAATAGGGGGGAATTGGATTTGGACGAATTTAAACTAAAATGGATAGATTGTAAAGAAAACAAATTGTAAATATGAAATTGACGGAAATGAATGGATGGTATGGCTAGCTAAGGGGTTCATCTCCATACATGTTACACTTGCATAATAAAATGATTTCCAATTGCATTTCAACAAACCATGAATTCTCAACACCCCGGGTTAATTAGGTCCGCTTAAATTAACCGTCAAGTTTTCCTTAAGTTAATGAATTGGATGATTGCATACGACAACCCAAAGCATTCCTCACAAGTTCCCTACATGAATTGCATAATAGAGAAACAAGCAAGAATCATTAAGCATCATGAAAACTATAAGTGTTGACGAGGCATTCGTTACTATGATTGCATGAAACTTATGCCAAGAATTTGTTTAACGCGATTGTTTATAAGCAACCTCCACTACTTGTGAATATAAGTTCATAACTATTATGTGAAACTCACTTATATTCTAGCGTCAAATTCATGCATGAAAATTAAGCGTTCATTCTTAATAAACATACATAAATAGGTTATCAATCAAACAGTTAAACAAATTGAATTCACAATTTATGAAACGTAATTAAAAGTAATCAAATCATATTACAAACATAAACATAATTTCGAATCACCCCCTAGCTAAAGGGGGGTTTAGTTCCTCATACAAAACAAAGAGAATTGAAATTAAACATTGGAATCAAAGAAACGCCTAAACATTCCAACAACTCAAATTTGAATTGTATAAACGTTTAGGCCCTCTTCTCTTCCTCTTTATTGTAGCATAAGGTCTAGGGATAATTGGTTTGGGGGATGGAAGTGTGGAATGGAAAAGATGGTTTTGGATTCTAAGGGGACTCACGGCAAAGAGAAGGAATGGAAGTGTTTGTGGTGTGTTGTGTATGAAAATGAGATGTTTTTGAATGAATGAATGCAAGGGTATTTATAGGAGTAGTGGAGGGAACATATGGCTATGTCATTTGTAGGTGAAGTAGGTGGATGTTGTAGGTGAAGTAGGTGGATGTTGTAGGTGAAGTGGATGTTGTAGGTGAAGTAGGTGGATGTTGTAGGTGAAGTAGGTGGATGTTGTAGGTGAAGTGGGTGGATGTTATGTTAAGTGATAAGTGATAAGTGATATGATATGTGGTTATGATATGATAAGTGGTAAGTGATTAAGTGATATGATATGTGGTGATGATAAGTGATAAGTGCATGTGGGTTAACTAATGAAGGAAATGCATGTGCAATGACAATGTGTTAGAATGGATGTGTGTTATGCATGGCATGATTGGGATTAGGAAAGGTTTAAATGTCCTAAAACTAAAGAGAACAAGGTTCCAACACTTTGGCTCCAATTAGGTCTTCAATTTCGTCCAACACTTTGGCTTCAAGCATAAGCTATCCGTCCTTAGCCCAAAAGTGCTCCAAAAGTCTCCAAAATGCATCTTTTTGCTCCTTTAGCCCTTTGGACCTACAAACACACGAAAATAGCTTAAAGTACTAAAATAACTAAAGAAACATAACGTAAATGTACGAGAACAAGCCATTTAAGTCGCATAAATATGCTCCTATCAGTTGTCCACTGCCATGGTTTCTTCCTCTTGTGCCGTGGGTTCTTCTTCCTCCCTTGGCGTTGGCTCTTCCTCCTCCTCAAGGTTGGGAGCCGTACTAGATTCTGGGTTCTTCTTCTTCTTCCTCAAAGTGCGCTCAAAATCGTCGTCGAAATCTAAGATGTTTGCACTAACGGGTTGAGAACTACGAGTCATAAACTAGTACCTATAAACAAGAAAAGAAATTAGGTCAGTAGCTAAAACAAAAAGAAAATATAAAGAAACAAAAAGAAACAACGGGGGATTAGCAAAATTGCTAATCCCCGGCAACGGCGCCAAAAATTTGATGCGAGATATATAAGCACACAAATTAAACCCTCTTTTCGACAATTGTAGTATAGATATAAGTAGGGATCGTTCTAGGCCGGGGATTAGGAGGGATTGCTAATCTAATGAAAATTGACTCAAAGATGTGAAAATATGTTTTAAAACACTTTAAATAGACTCACAAGACTCTTACTAACTTATATGACTCAAAACAAACTTTAAAGACTCAAAATAACCAAAAACAACCAAAAAGACTCAATTTAGACTCTATGACTTAATTTGGACGAAAATACACTTGGTTTTGACTCTAAAGACTCAAAAAGACTCTTTTGGACAGATTTGGAACAAATAAGAAAGGGGGTTTTGATTTTGGACGAATTTAAAAGAAAACAAGTGACTTAAAACTTTAAAACAGATTTTGGACGAAAATAAGAAAAACTAATGGATGATGGGATAGCCAAGGGATACTTCTCCACACATGATACTTTCTAACATAAATTGATTTCCAGTTGCTTTTCCGATAAACCATGAACCTCAACACCCCAGATTAACCGTGACATCACTAATTAACCCTCAGATTTCCCTTAAGTTAGTGGATTGGATGACATCATACGACAACCCAAAGCATTCTTCAAAAAGTCCCCTACATGACATCATAATAGAGATACGGTTAAAGATCATTACGTTCAATGGAAACCATAAGTATTGACAAAGCACTTGTAACTATGACATCATGATACGCATGCTAGGAATTTACTTAACATGATTGTGAAAACAACCTTAACTACTTGTGAATATAAGTTTGTGACGATTATGTGAAACACCCTTATATTCTAGCCCCAAATTCAAGCATGCAAATTAAGTAGGCCTCCCTAATAAACATACAAGAATAAGTTATCCATCAAACGGTTAAGTAAATTGCATTCACAATTTATGAAATCACAACTGGAATTAATCAAATCATATTATAATTGTAATCATGGTTTCAAAGCATTCCTTGGCTAAAACGAGTTTAGCCTCTCATGTTCATGACAAAACAAAGCAATATAGATTTAAACATTGAAAATAAAAGATAGATTACACCTAGACACGTCCAACACTCCAACTTGAATGTACAAACGCCCAAGGCTTGGTCTTCCTTCTCCTCCTCCTTGCTAGGTCACGGCACAAGGGTCTATGGTGAGTTTGTGGACGATTTTATGGATTTTGGATGGTTTTAGGTATATATGGTGGTGCGGCAAGGGGTTATGGTGGTGTTTGGAGGTTGGGATGGATGTATGGAAGTAGGGGAATGATGGATGGGTGGTTGCAAGGTCACGGCAAAGGTTGATTTCTGAAGAGATGTATGAATGTTGTGTGAAGGGATGGTGATGATTAAATGGCACGGCAAGGCTGTTTATATAGGCTATAGTTTGGCACACTTAGTGTAGGAAAAGGATTGCCTAATCCTATTGAAAAAGGGGTATCTTAAGGCAGAAACCAAAGGGGATTGGAAATAGGGAATTCGGCTAGGATTTAGGGATTCTAGAAGGTTTTTGGTGCGGCACATGTATAGGGCTGAGATAAGGTTTCTAGAAGGGAAGGTTTAGGGCAGATTCCTAAACCTAAAGGGCCAAGGATACATGATATTTGTGTAGGAAAAGGATTGTAATTCCTAAACCTACAAGGAATGGAGTTCTTGCGGCAATTTAGTGGATAAGGCTTCTAGAAACTGAATTATGTGCTTAAATGTGTAATTGATTCTCCCTAAGTAGCTAGGTTTAGGTCCCAATCTGATTTGGATAGGAGAGAAAAGGATAATGTTAGAGATAGGATAGGATAAGGTTTCTAGGATAGGATAAGATAAGGTTTGGATAAGGTGGGATAAGGTTCCTTGTTTCTTGCTTCTTCCTTATCTTCATTGGAATAGAACTTCTTCCACCAGATTTGTAGCCTTTCCTAGCTCTTCTTGTCTTCAATTTCGTCCATCCTCTTTGCTCCATTGTTAAGCTATCCAATCCATGCCCAAAAATGCTCCAAATAGCCTCAAAATGCACTTTCTTGCTCCTTTTGCCATTAGGACCTAAAAACACACGAAAATACTTTAAAAGACTGAAATACATAGTAATTAACTCACTAAGTGTAAGGAAACAACACAACTAAGTAGCATAAATATGCTCCTATCAGGACGTAAGGCTATTTGGCTATGGTGGCAACTACACAACTTCATCTTGATATATGTTATGCAATTCAATGTCATGCTTTGAATGAAACGGATATAAGTTCTAGCATTTAGTTCTATCATGATACAATTGCATTCTAAGTAGCAACCAAGCAAGGAATAATGAGATCATGCAACAACTTTAGAAAACAAAGAATCACAGATTATAACTCTCCAAAGAAAGTAATGGCTCGAGTCTCACAGGGATGTAGCGTTATTATGAGTTTCTTCCTTCAAGCATGTTACAAAAACGAATTTTTCTTTTATGATTGCATGTGAAGTCATACATTATAACCATAACCAAGCATATACCAAGAGTAAATCAAACTTTCATCCATGTTTATAACTCTCTTTAAGAGCCATGCAATTACAAACCAAATCCTTATCATTGTGTTGGAAGGTACCCTAAGACACAAACACACAAAAACGACTCAAAACACTCTTTTTAGGCTTTTCAAAACATGTTTTTCAAATTTTTATGTGATTTTCGGAATTATAAAAACAAAACATACTAAAATACTCTAAAACAACTTAAAAACACCTTAAAACAGCAAGGAACAACATTTGAAGTTAAGGGTGATAAAATCCCACGAATTTGCATCAAATATACTTAGTTACCCCCCCCACACTTAAATCAAACATTGTCCTCAATGTTTTAAGCATAGATTCACACAAAGCATAAGTAAATACACAAAAAACACTTAAACATACTAAACATGGCAGAATGTAACTAACAAAGAGAAGAGTTTAGAGACGCAAATCTGGAATTGGAGTGCTTTCTCGGTCTTCCTTTGTTGAATGCATGGGTTGATCTTGGTGATTCCACAGGCTTAATCTGGAACTGGTTTTCTCCCATCGTTGATTTTCCACAGGCTACTCTTGAACTGGGCAGCAGGATTCTTTTGGTCTCCTCCACTCGTTGATTTTCCTTTGTGCTACTCTTGAACTGGGCAGCAAGATTCTTTTGGTCTCCCCCGAAGGTCTGAGCTTCCTCCTTTTATCTGTTTCTTTGTTCAATCTTTCCAATTCGTATTGAAGAGGGTTAGAGGATAGCTCAGCATATGCAGTTGTTTCTTGTCTCCACATGCGTCAATGTATCATTTTCACTTGCCTTACTTGCTCCGTTGAAGATGACTACTCGAGAGCAACGCTAGGTAAGCAACCAGGAATAGATTCCAGGCAGTTGGCTCCAGATCGAAAGACTGATTCCAGGCAGTTTGCCATGCGAGTAAGAACAAGGACAAAGAAAAAAGACAGGGAAAGAGCATGATATGAGATACTTTTGCTTTTGACCTTGATGATATGAGATACCTTTGCTTTTGAAGAAGCGGTGAATGAATCAGCACATGCTTCAATCTGCCGTTTCCTCCTGGGTCATCTGTACTCCAGGCATCTGGTATCATCTTTGGGGAAGAAGAAAAAAAATGAGTAATTCGAAAGGCTTTGTTGGGAGTGCGCCCTCAGAGGTGAGGAAGAGTTGGGCAATTTCTTCAGGTCTGCCTTGCCATAAAAGATGAAGGTCGACATATATAGAGATAATAACAAGTGGTGGTACTGTTCTTTTACCCTTGTCGACAAACGTTTTGATCCCGCAAATCCGGCTTTTTGAAATAGTGGCGCCTCTTCGATTTCTGAACGACGGCTCTTCGATTTCTGAACGACACGTAGTAGTGCGGATGCGGCTCGTTTTGACAAAGCTGCACGCGTTTTCTGAAAAGCAGAGAAAGCGTCGCCGAACTTTGCGCTTGTCGGCTAAAGATGTGTAGTTGCGATGATGGCCTCCACGTGTATTCGAGTTTGTCAGATATCTTTTGACAAAGTTGAACGCGTTTTCTGAAAAGCCGAGGGAGCGTCGCCTTAATTTACGCAGGAAATTCCGTCTTTTTGAATCGGTGGTCGCGACGCCTTGGCTTTTTATAGAGGTATCGATCACCACAAGATACACACTCTGAAGATTGCCCATTCTTGAAAATCGTCTCCGGCCCTTTGAAATTTTACTCAATCCAACCCTTCTCTCTGAACACCTTTGAAAAAAATGACTAACCCATCGAACCTTTGCTTAGATTTGAGTCTCAGCAGCGATCCAGTTGCGCCCCGTCAAGGTAATGTATGGCGCCCTTCTTTCTTATCTTCTAACGGTCCTCTTACAGGTGTAGACTCCATGATGACGGATGCAACAACAGCTACGATAGTAGCAAGGAGCCTCCTCACTCCTAAAGATAGTAGGCTGCTTTCAGGACGGTCCGATGAGTTGGCCGTTCAAGAGTCCCTCGCTCTCAGTGTTCAATGTGCAGGCTCTGTGTCCAACATGGGCCAACGCCTACTTGCTCGCTCCCGTCAGGTTGAATCGTTGATGGCTGATAGGAGCATATTCATGCGACCTAAATGGCTTGTTCTCGTGCATTTACGTTATGTTTCTTTAGTTATTTTAGTCCTTTATGCTTCTTTTATGTGTTTTCAGGTTTTAAAGGCAAAGTATGCAAAAGGATGCCTTTTGGAGCCTTTTGGAGCAAATTAGAGATTGGAATGGATTTCATATGCCTAAAGCCAAGTAGATGGACGAAATTGAAGACCAAACCATTCACTTATCACTTATTGATGCGAGAATTATACGCACACAAATTAAACCCTCTTTTTGTCAATTGTAGTATATGTATAAGTAGGGATCGTTCTGGACCGGGGATTAGGAGGGATTGTTAATCTCTTGGAAACTGACTTAAAAACGTAAAAACAATATAAAACACTAAACTAGACTCAAGAAATGCGAAACTAAAAATAAGAAAGATTAAGACTAAGACTTAAACGAAATATGGGGGGATTGATTTTGGACGAATTTAAACTAAAATGGATAGATTGTAAAGAAAACAAATTGTAAATATGAAATTGACGGAAATGAATGGATAGTATGGCTAGCTAAGGGGTTCATCTCCATACATGTTACACTTGCATAATAAAATGATTTCCAATTGCATTTCAATAAACCATGAATTCTCAACGCCCCGGGTTAATTAGGTCCGCTTAAATTAACCGTCAAGTTTTCCTTAAGTTAATGAATTGGATGATTGCATACGACAATTCAAAGCATTCCTCACAAGTTCCCTACATGAATTGCATAATAGAGATACAAGCAAGAAATAGGGATACTTGTCTTTTTCACCTTCTTCTTCCTTGGAAGTCATGAATCTACAAGGAATAGGGATACTTGTTGGAACGGGGTTAAAATTAATGAAATTTGGAACAACCATACCTGTATTAGATGGCATAGGAGCAATAGGTGCCTCCGGTAAAGGTGTTTCCACCCTTTCCGTGGGTTGGGTGTATTCCTCCTCCTTGTGATTTGATTTTAATGGTTGAGAGTCCGTTCCAACCTCCTTGTCACTTCTCAACATGATATCCTTGGCAGTTTCAAATTCTCCCTTCTGATTTGCAATGGTTGAGCTAGGGAGTTCGCCTTGGTCGCAAAATTGTCCTTCGAACTCCGCTATCTGCCCAATTTGCTTTTCCAGAGTAGTAAGTAATTGAAAAATCGTATCATTATCATTTGAATTACCTACATTACTTTGGGCAGGTTGTGGAGGTTGCATAGGCGTTGAATAGAACTCCTCATACGGCTGCCAATATCCTTCTTGTTGAGCCTCATTGTCTTGATTTTGTAAGCCCTGCACCAAACAAATTAATTCATCAATCTTTTGATTATAATCTATTGACGAACTTAAATTTGGTTGGGCATATTGAATATGAGTTTGTGGTGGGTGCATAGGTCTTGAATAGAACTCCTCGTATGGCTGCCAATATCCTTCTTGTTGAACATGTTGAGGTTCCCACCACGTAGAGTTTGAATGATCACTCCAATCTGAACTGTAAGTATTGGAAAACACGTTATTCCTTGATTGAAGATCAAATATATCAACTCTTTGCATTTGGGACCTTTCCATGAGCTGTGACAAAAGAGAAGCGTTATCAAGTGCCATGTTGTTCTTCTCTAGTACTTGAATTCAACAAACAAAACACAATTCAAAAACTAAAATACATAACAGAAACGAACAATCCAAGAGATTAGCAAATTTGCTAATCCCCGGCAACGGCGCCAAAATTTGATGCGAGAATTATACGCACACAAATTAAACCCTCTTTTTGTCAATTGTAGTATATGTATAAGTAGGGATCGTTCTGGACCGGGGATTAGGAGGGATTGTTAATCTCTTGGAAACTGACTTAAAAACGTAAAAACAATATAAAACACTAAACTAGACTCAAGAAATGCGAAACTAAAAATAAGAAAGATTAAGACTAAGACTTAAACGAAATATGGGGGGATTGATTTTGGACGAATTTAAACTAAAATGGATAGATTGTAAAGAAAACAAATTGTAAATATGAAATTGACGGAAATGAATGGATAGTATGGCTAGCTAAGGGGTTCATCTCCATACATGTTACACTTGCATAATAAAATGATTTCCAATTGCATTTCAATAAACCATGAATTCTCAACGCCCCGGGTTAATTAGGTCCGCTTAAATTAACCGTCAAGTTTTCCTTAAGTTAATGAATTGGATGATTGCATACGACAATCCAAAGCATTCCTCACAAGTTCCCTACATGAATTGCATAATAGAGATACAAGCAAGAATCATTAAGCAACATGAAAACTATAAGTGTTGACAAGGCATTCGTTACTATGATTGCATGAAACTTATGCCAAGAATTTGTTTAACGCGATTGTTTATAAGCAACCTCCACTACTTGTGAATATAAGTTCATAACTATTACGTGAAACTCACTTATATTCTAGCGTCAAATTCATGCATGAAAATTAAGCGTTCATTCTCAATAAACATACATAAATAGGATATCAATCAAATAGTTAAACAAATTGAATTCACAACTTATGAAACGTAATTAAAAGTAATCAAATCATAATGCAAGCATAAACATTTATTTCGAATTACCCCCCTAGCTAGGGGGGGGTTTAGTTCCTCATACAAAACAAAGAGAATTAAAATTAAACATTGAAATCAAAGAAACACCTAAACATTCCAACAACTCAAACTTGAATTGTATGAACGTTTAGGCCCTCTTCTCTTCCTCTTCGTTGTAGCACAAGGTCTAAAGATAGTTGGTTTGGGGGGGATGGAAGTGTGGAATGGAGTGGGGAATTATGGAAATAGGTGAGGAGTGGTGGAGAAAATGGTGCAGAAAATGGAGAGAAACTCACGGCTAGAGAAGGAATGGAGTGTTTGTGTTGTGGTATCTACAATGGAATGAGATGATCTTTGAATGAATGAATGCAAGGCTATTTATAGGAGTAATGGAGGGAACATGACAGCTAGGAGGTGGGTGGAAATGTGGCTGCAAGTTTGGTGAATGATTATGAGTGAATGCATGTGAATGTGGCTAGGTTGGAAAGCTGGAAATCTGAAAATGCAAATGGGAATGCTGAAATGCAAAGGTGGCCACGGTTTTGAGTGTGTTTTGTGTTGGAAATGCATGTGAATGCATGTGAATGTTGTTTGTGTGAAGTGTGTGTGGGTTAAAGAGTGAATGGTGGTGTAATGATGAAGTGTGATGGCTGAAAATGTCAAGGGAAATGCATGTGATTGCACGACAAAGAATTTCAGGATGCATGTGTTGATTGATTTGTGGTGCAATGATGAAAGGCAAAGTGGAAGAATGTGGCTGAAATGGTTGAGGAATTATGCACGGCAATGGGTTGATTTTTGATGATTTAAAATGTTGATGCATGATGAAGAGTTAATAAATAATGCATGTAGGGTTAGCTAGGTTGTGTGACGATGAGTGTATGTGACATTGTTTTGTGACAAAGAATGGATAGGGTAAATGATTATGTGGCTACATGTTTGAATGATTAAAGTGCATGTGGGTTGATTGAATGAATGCAAAGTGAATGATTAATGAAATGGGAAAGCATGACCAAGGTGGAAATGCATGTGAAATGTTGGAAAGGGATTGGGAATGCACGGCTTTGGGGAAAGAATGAATGGATGTGCAAATGTGTTTTAATTAATGAAAGTGTTTGGAGAATGAATGCAATGATGAAGAGTGAATAAAGAATGCATGTAGGGTTAGCTAGGTTGGCTTTGTTTGGGTGCATGTGTGTTAATGGCGGTTTTGCATGTGAATTGATGGATTGTTTTTGATGGAATGGATGGTTCTTTGCATGGCTATAAGGGAGAGAATAAGAGAGAATGGGCTAGGCCCTTTGTTTTATGTCCAAAGTGAATACAAGGCCTTCAAATTCGTCCATCCTTTTGGCTCCATGGATAAGCTATCCAATCCATGCCCAAAAATGCTCCAAATGGCCTCAAAATGCACTTTCTTGCTCCCTAGGCCCTTAGAACCTGAAAACACACAAAAGAAGCATAAAGGACTAAAATAACTAGAGAAACATAACGTAAATGCACGAGAACAAGCCATTTAAGTCGCATGAATATGCTCCTATCAAATACCCCCACACTTATCTTTTGCTAGTCCTCGAGCAAAACAGAAAGAAAAACAAAACAAAACCAAACGAAACAAAACAAGTAAAACACAACCTAAACCTTCCAACAACTGTCTTAGGGATTTCCAATGCACATGACACGTTAAAAATCATCATTCCCACAGATTTTAGTCATCTTCACACTTAAGTACATTCTTAATCATAGTCACCATATACTAGTTCACAATTAAGCATTTAAAACCATGTTTTGAATGTAGTAACATGCCTTAGAGAATTTGCTCAATTCCTTACAAGATATGCACTCGATTTTCACTCAGATTTTCTAACTACACACCCTAATCTAGTCATATGTGAGAAGATTGATGTAAACATGTAGACGAACACTCACATAAGTTATAACAAGGAAAGCATTTTCTGGATTTACGATAATGACATGAATATGATCTCATGAATGGAATGCTACTACTTAGAATGAGAACCAGTGATTCCATAAGCTCATATCAATTCCAAACTCCACAAATTGAAACACATAACACTCAAGATAGAAGCATAAGGGTTGAAACGGAGCTAAAGGTGTTTGGCTAACAAAGAAGGGATATGGAAAACAAAGGTTCTTAAAGAAATAGCGAGCAAAGCATTTGAATTAACGTAGAATTCACTTTTGAATGAAAACTCAACTTTTGAACAAGGGGGAACAAGCTCTTTTTCCTTTCTTTCTTTTCTTTTCTGTTTTTCTTTTTCATATGTTTTTCACAATTTTTTTTTTTTTTTTTTTTTTTTTCTCCTGACTTCTCAAAACATACATAAACACTTAAGAACAAAACATTCTCTCCCCCACACTTATTTTCTTTCATAATGTAACTCAAAAGGAATTCAATTAAGTCATGCTCACTATCTTTTAAGAACAAGGGTGGGGATTGTCCTAAACTAGGCTAGGTGAGGAAAATGTGGGTAAACAAAGAATAAAGGCTAAACAAGGCTCAACGGGGTTAAAACTTACAACATATACGAAATATGGGAAGTAAGGCTATTTGGCTATGGTGGCAACTACACAACTTCATCTTGATATATGTTATGCAATTCAATGTCATGCTTTGAATGAAACGGATATAAGTTCTAGCATTTAGTTCTATCATGATACAATTGCATTCTAAGTAGCAACCAAGCAAGGAATAATGAGATCATGCAACAACTTTAGAAAACAAAGAATCACAGAATATAACTCTCCAAAGAAGGTAATGGCTCGAGTCTCACAGGGGTGTAGCGTTATTATGAGTTCCTTCCTTCAAGCATGTTACAAAAACGAATTTTTCTTTTATGATTGCATGTGAAGTCATACATTATAGCCATAACTAAACATATACCAAGAGTAAATCAAACTTTCATCCATGTTTATAACTCTTTTTAACCGTCATGCAATTACAAACCAAATCCTTATCATTGTGTTGGAAGGTACCCTAAGACACAAACACACAAAAACGACTCAAAACACTCTTTTTAGGCTTTTTTTAAAACATGTTTTTCAAATTTTTATGTGATTTTCGGAGTTATAAAAACAAAACATACTAAAACACTCTAAAACAACTTAAAAACAATTTAAAACAGCAAGGAACAACACTTGAAGTTATGGGTGATAAAATTCAACGAATTTGCATCAACATACTTAGTTACCCCCCCACACTTAAATCAAACATTGTCCTCAATGTTTTAACCATTGATTCACACAAAGCATAAGTAAATACACAAAAAGCACTTAAACATACTAAACATGGCAGAATGTAATTAACAAAGAGAAGAGTTTAGAGACGCAAATCTGGTTATAGAGTGTAAATTCCATCTTCTCCTTGGTAATTGCATTGAGGCTTTTGATCTTTGTGATTCCACAGGCTTACTCTTGAACTGGTTTCTGCCCATCGTTGATTTTCCTTTGTGCTACTTCTTGAACTGGGCAGCATGATGGTTCTTTTGGTCTCCCCCGAAGGTCTGAGCTTACTCCTTTGGTCTGTTTCTTTGTTCAATCTTTCCAATTCGGATAACTCAGCCTAAGTTTGTCTCCACATGCTTCAATGTATCATTTTCACTTGCCTTACTCGCTCCCCTTTGCAGAAGTGGTCCCTTCTCTGTTAGTGTATCAACCGTTGAAGATGACTACTCGAGAGCAACGCTAGGTAAGCAATCAGGAATAGATTCCAGGCAGTTGGCTCCAGATCGGAAGACTGACTCCAAGTGCCGGCTGATTGCTTCTTTTACTTTGCCATGCGAGTAAGAACAAGGACAAAGAAAAAGACAGGGAAAGAGCATGATATGAGATACTTTTGCTTTTGACCTTGATGATATGAGATACCTTTGCTTTTGAAGAAGCGGTGAATGAATCAGCACATGTATTTGTTGTGCTGTTTCCTCCTGGGTCATCTGTACTCCAGGCATCTGGTATCATCTTTGGGGAAGAAGAAAGAATTGAGTATTTCGAAAGGCTTTGCTGGGAGTGCGCCCTCAGAGGTGAGAGAGAGTTGGGCATTTTCTTCAGGTTTGCCCTGCCATAAAAGACGAAGGTCGACATATATAGAGATAATATCAAGTGGTGGTACTTTTTACCCTTGTCGACAAACGTTTTGATCCCGCAATTCCGGCTTTTTGAAATAGTGGCGCCTCTTCGATCTTTGAATACGCCTCTTCGATTTCTGAGCAGGCGCCCCTTCGATTTCTGAACGACGCCCCTTCGCTTTCTGAACGACACGTGGTAGTGCAGATGCGGCTCCTTTTGACAAAGCTGCACGCGTCTTCCGAAAAGCAGAGAAAGCGTCGCCGAACTTTGCGCTTGTCGGCTAAAGAGGTGTAGTTGCGATGATGGCCTCCACGTACGTCTTCTGAAAAGCCGAGAAAACGTCGCCTAAATTACGCCGGAAATTCCGGCTTTTTGAATCGGTGGACGCGTCGCCTTGGCTTCTTATTGAGGTATCGATCACCGCCACAACCACACTCTGAAGATCTCCCATTCTTGATAATCGTCTCCGGCCCTTCGAAATTTAACTCCATCCACCCCTTCTCTTTGAACACTTTTGAAAGAAAATGGCAAACTCATCGAACCTTAGCTTAGATTTGAGTCTCAGCAGCGATCCGGTTGCGCCCCGTCAAGGTAATGTATGGCGCCCTTCTTTTTTATCTTCTAACGGTCCTCTTTCAGGTGAAGACTCTGTGATGCAGGACGCCACAACAGCTACAATAGTAGCTAGGAACCTCCTAACTCCAAAAGATAGTAGGCTGCTGTCAGGACGGTCCGATGAGTTGGCCGTTCAAGAGTCCCTCGCACTTAGTGTTCAGTGTGCGAGCTCTGTGTCCAACATGGGCCTACGCCTGCTTGCTCGGTCCCGCCAAGTGGAATCGTTGATGGCAGAGGTGGAAAGTCTTAAGCAGGAAATCAAACAGCTTAAGTACGAGAATAGAAGTTTGCATGTGCTTGCAAATAACTATTCGGCGGGCATGAAGAGGAAGCTTGATGAGCTGCAAGAATCTGAGGGTCGAATTCACAATGACCGCCAAAGGCTTGCGTCTTATCTCCAGAGGCACCTTTTTCCTGGGTCATCCAGCGCTTGGCCAAGTATTGAGGCCTGGAATGCTCTAGCTCCGATGCCTCCCGCTCCGATGGCTTCCGCTCCGATGCCTCCCGCTTCTATGCCTCCCGCTTCTGCGCCTTCCGCTTCTGCGCCTCGTAGTGGGGCTTCACGCAAACAACCTTTGTGAAGCTCCACCTTTCTCCATGTTTAGTATCTTTTTTTTTTTTATTTTTTTTTTATTTTTTATTTTTTATTTTTTTTTTATTAACATAAATAAAATCAAACGGCATGGATTTGGTCCTTGAATGGAAGGTGATACTTGAAGTGAACCGGCATTGGTTTGAATTCTAATGTAGGTGCCTGATTCAAAAAAATTAGCAAGTTAGTATAAAATCTAATGGAATTTGGAAAAAAATACTTACTTGTTTTGTCCGACAAGAACTCAATGACAAACACCACTCCTTTGAAAGTTTCAGGGATATTGGACTTGGCCAGATTGCATGTGATGGTTATGACTTGTCCAATGTCATCAAATTCAACTTCTTTGGGCATTGTTGTCTCAAGTATATCCTCTTTGATGAATTCATGACATTCCCTACTTGTCACCTTTGGAAGGGCTTCCAAGATGTCTTTTTCACCTTCTTCTTCCTTGGAAGTCATGAATCTACAAGGAATAGGGATACTTGTTGGAACGGGGTTAAAATTAATGAAATTTGGAACAACCATACCTGTATTAGATGGCATAGGAGCAATAGGTGCCTCCGGTAAAGGTGTTTCCACCCTTTCCGTGGGTTGGGTGTATTCCTCCTCCTTGTGATTTGATTTTAATGGTTGAGAGTCCGTTCCAACCTCCTTGTCACTTCTCAACATGATATCCTTGGCAGTTTCAAATTCTCCCTTCTGATTTGCAATGGTTGAGCTAGGGAGTTCGCCTTGGTCGCAAAATTGTCCTTCGAACTCCGCTATCTGCCCAATTTGCTTTTCCAGAGTAGTAAGTAATTGAAAAATCGTATCATTATCATTTGAATTACCTACATTACTTTGGGCAGGTTGTGGAGGTTGCATAGGCGTTGAATAGAACTCCTCATACGGCTGCCAATATCCTTCTTGTTGAGCCTCATTGTCTTGATTTTGTAAGCCCTGCACCAAACAAATTAATTCATCAATCTTTTGATTATAATCTATTGACGAACTTAAATTTGGTTGGGCATATTGAATATGAGTTTGTGGTGGGTGCATAGGTCTTGAATAGAACTCCTCGTATGGCTGCCAATATCCTTCTTGTTGAACATGTTGAGGTTCCCACCACGTAGAGTTTGAATGATCACTCCAATCTGAACTGTAAGTATTGGAAAACACGTTATTCCTTGATTGAAGATCAAATATATCAACTCTTTGCATTTGGGACCTTTCCATGAGCTGTGACAAAAGAGAAGCGTTATCAAGTGCCATGTTGTTCTTCTCTAGTACTTGAATTCAACAAACAAAACACAATTCAAAAACTAAAATACATAACAGAAACGAACAATCCAAGAGATTAGCAAATTTGCTAATCCCCGGCAACGGCGCCAAAATTTGATGCGAGAATTATACGCACACAAATTAAACCCTCTTTTTGTCAATTGTAGTATATGTATAAGTAGGGATCGTTCTGGACCGGGGATTAGGAGGGATTGTTAATCTCTTGGAAACTGACTTAAAAACGTAAAAACAATATAAAACACTAAACTAGACTCAAGAAATGCGAAACTAAAAATAAGAAAGATTAAGACTAAGACTTAAACGAAATATGGGGGGATTGATTTTGGACGAATTTAAACTAAAATGGATAGATTGTAAAGAAAACAAATTGTAAATATGAAATTGACGGAAATGAATGGATAGTATGGCTAGCTAAGGGGTTCATCTCCATACATGTTACACTTGCATAATAAAATGATTTCCAATTGCATTTCAATAAACCATGAATTCTCAACGCCCCGGGTTAATTAGGTCCGCTTAAATTAACCGTCAAGTTTTCCTTAAGTTAATGAATTGGATGATTGCATACGACAATCCAAAGCATTCCTCACAAGTTCCCTACATGAATTGCATAATAGAGATACAAGCAAGAATCATTAAGCAACATGAAAACTATAAGTGTTGACAAGGCATTCGTTACTATGATTGCATGAAACTTATGCCAAGAATTTGTTTAACGCGATTGTTTATAAGCAACCTCCACTACTTGTGAATATAAGTTCATAACTATTACGTGAAACTCACTTATATTCTAGCGTCAAATTCATGCATGAAAATTAAGCGTTCATTCTCAATAAACATACATAAATAGGATATCAATCAAATAGTTAAACAAATTGAATTCACAACTTATGAAACGTAATTAAAAGTAATCAAATCATAATGCAAGCATAAACATTTATTTCGAATTACCCCCCTAGCTAGGGGGGGGTTTAGTTCCTCATACAAAACAAAGAGAATTAAAATTAAACATTGAAATCAAAGAAACACCTAAACATTCCAACAACTCAAACTTGAATTGTATGAACGTTTAGGCCCTCTTCTCTTCCTCTTCGTTGTAGCACAAGGTCTAAAGATAGTTGGTTTGGGGGGGATGGAAGTGTGGAATGGAGTGGGGAATTATGGAAATAGGTGAGGAGTGGTGGAGAAAATGGTGCAGAAAATGGAGAGAAACTCACGGCTAGAGAAGGAATGGAGTGTTTGTGTTGTGGTATCTACAATGGAATGAGATGATCTTTGAATGAATGAATGCAAGGCTATTTATAGGAGTAATGGAGGGAACATGACAGCTAGGAGGTGGGTGGAAATGTGGCTGCAAGTTTGGTGAATGATTATGAGTGAATGCATGTGAATGTGGCTAGGTTGGAAAGCTGGAAATCTGAAAATGCAAATGGGAATGCTGAAATGCAAAGGTGGCCACGGTTTTGAGTGTGTTTTGTGTTGGAAATGCATGTGAATGCATGTGAATGTTGTTTGTGTGAAGTGTGTGTGGGTTAAAGAGTGAATGGTGGTGTAATGATGAAGTGTGATGGCTGAAAATGTCAAGGGAAATGCATGTGATTGCACGACAAAGAATTTCAGGATGCATGTGTTGATTGATTTGTGGTGCAATGATGAAAGGCAAAGTGGAAGAATGTGGCTGAAATGGTTGAGGAATTATGCACGGCAATGGGTTGATTTTTGATGATTTAAAATGTTGATGCATGATGAAGAGTTAATAAATAATGCATGTAGGGTTAGCTAGGTTGTGTGATGATGAGTGTATGTGACATTGTTTTGTGACAAAGAATGGATAGGGTAAATGATTATGTGGCTACATGTTTGAATGATTAAAGTGCATGTGGGTTGATTGAATGAATGCAAAGTGAATGATTAATGAAATGGGAAAGCATGACCAAGGTGGAAATGCATGTGAAATGTTGGAAAGGGATTGGGAATGCACGGCTTTGGGGAAAGAATGAATGGATGTGCAAATGTGTTTTAATTAATGAAAGTGTTTGGAGAATGAATGCAATGATGAAGAGTGAATAAAGAATGCATGTAGGGTTAGCTAGGTTGGCTTTGTTTGGGTGCATGTGTGTTAATGGTGGTTTTGCATGTGAATTGATGGATTGTTTTTGATGGAATGGATGGTTCTTTGCATGGCTATAAGGGAGAGAATAAGAGAGAATGGGCTAGGCCCTTTGTTTTATGTCCAAAGTGAATACAAGGCCTTCAAATTCGTCCATCCTTTTGGCTCCATGGATAAGCTATCCAATCCATGCCCAAAAATGCTCCAAATGGCCTCAAAATGCACTTTCTTGCTCCCTAGGCCCTTAGAACCTGAAAACACACAAAAGAAGCATAAAGGACTAAAATAACTAGAGAAACATAACGTAAATGCACGAGAACAAGCCATTTAAGTCGCATGAATATGCTCCTATCACTTATCATAGCCATAACCATACCTTCCCCCTTTAATCCACATGCACTCCCATCCATTTCATCATTGCAACCATTGCAGAAAAACACCATCATTGCCGTGCATTTCATGTTCATTCCAACCTTTAATCCACGTGCATTTTCAACCTAATCACTCACCCACACAATCTGCCATCATTCACATGCATTTCATCCTTTAATTCACCCACATGCAATCATAATCATTCACACCTTGCATTCACATGCATTTCCTTCATTATTTCACCCACATGCTCTCCCATTTCAGATTGCATTCCCACTCACCACAAATCAGCCACATGCATTTTGCCTTTCATCATTGCATCACAAATCAGCCACATGCACTTTTCCTTTCATCATTGCACCACAAATCAGCCACATGCACATTCACCCCTTTCTCCACCTATAAATAAGCATCCATTGCAGCCACAAAACTCATTCCCATATTCAGAAATTCTCATATACACTCTTCCATATTCAGAGATTCTTCCATACACATTTCAGTCACAAACACCAACCATTCCCTTGTGCCGTGCCTTCCCTACTAATCCAAACACCGCCCCCTTCCATTTTCACCACTCCCCAAACCATTCACACCATCAAACTATCCTTAGACCTTGTGCCACAACGAAGAGGAAGATTGATGCGAGATTTACTTGACACTCAAATTAAACCCTCGTTTGACAATTGTAGTAGAATGGATAAGTGAGGGATCGTTCTAGACCGGGGATTAGAAGGGCTTGCTAAAACCTTCTAAATTGACTTAAAAACATAAAAACTAAATTAAAATACTCTTAACAAGACTACTATGACTCAGAAAGGCTTTGAAAAACTCAAATTGTCTAAAACAATCAAATTGACTCAAATAGAAGCTAGAACTTGATTTAGACGAATTTGCAATTGTTTATGACTCCAAAAGCTTAAAGATACAAAACTAAAACACATACGAATGATTAAAACTTAACAAAATAGAGGGGGGAATTGTGTTTGGACGATATTAAATTAAAAAGACAGAATATAATTAAAGGCAAAATGTAAATATGAATGTGATGAAAATATGGATGATGGAATAGCCAAGGGGTTCTTCTCCACACATGTTACACTTGCAAACAAAATTGATTCTCAGTTGGTCTTTCGATAAGTTGTGAAACTCAATGCTCCAAGTTAATTAGATCCGCTTAGATTAACTTTCAGATTTCCCTAAATTCGTTGGATTGAATGGAATACGCATTACAACCAAATTATTCTTAATCAAAGTCCCTAACTATGGAATACGCATGATAGAGACATTTAACCAAGATCATTAAGTTCAACGGAAATCATAAACATCGACGAGGCATTCGTTACTATGGAATACGCATGAAACTTATGCCAAAAATTCGTTTAACGAGATTGTTTATAAGCAACCTCTACTACTTGTGAATATAAGTTCATAACGATTAGGTGAAATTCACTTATATTCTAGCGTCATATTTATGCATGAAAATTAAGCTTGCAATCTCAATGAACATACATAAATAAGTTATCAATCAAACAGTTAAACGAATTGAATCCACAACTTATGAAATTCCAACCAAACGTAATCAATTCAAAATGCAAATATAAACATAGTTTCGAATCACCCCCTAGCTAAAGAGGGGTTTAGTTCCTCATAACTTTGAAATCAAAGAAACACCTAAACATTCCAACAACTCAAACGTGAATTGTATGAACGTTTAGGCACTCTTCTCTTCCCTTCTCATACGTACAAAACAAAGAGAATTAAATTTAAACTTTGAAATCAAAGAAACACCTAAACATTCCAACAACTCAAACTTGAATTGTATGAACGTTTAGGCACTCTTTTCTTCCTCGTTGTTGTAGCACAAGGTCTAAGGTGAGCTTTGGGGATTATGTGAAGTGTTTTGGAGGGATGGGAAGTGGTTGGATAGTGGCTGCAATGAAGGAGAAAAACTGCACAGAAAATGGAAGGGGAATTGCGGCAATGGATGTGTATTTGTGTTGTGTGAAGTGTTGTGAATGGAAATATGAGATATGAATTGAATGAATGAATGCAAGGGTATTTATAGGAGTAGTGGAGGGAACATATGGTTGTTTGTTTAAGATGCAAGTGGCTAATTAATGATGGAAAAGTATGTGATTTAAAGGATGCAAAGTGAATGAATCATGAATCATTGTGGATGAAAGGTGGAAGTGCATGTGTTGATGACTAGGTTAGTGGGTGGAAATCTGAAAATGGCATATAGGAATGGGAGCTCACGGTTTGAATGTGTAAAGTGTGTGTGAATGCATGTGAAGATGCAATAAATAATGCATGTAGGGTTAGGAAATAATGAAGAAATGCATGTGAGATGTTTGGAAAGGAAATGGGAACCCACGGCAATGAAGTTGTTTTGTGTTGTGAATTATGATGAATGCATGTGAGTTAAAGAGGGAGAATGTGGTGAAATGATGAAGTAGGAAGGTGGAAATGCATGTGAGATGTTTGGAAAGGAATAAAGAATGAATGGTGGAAATGTGAGTGAATGATGTGCATGTGTGAGAATGCATGTGGAATTAAGAGGAGTATGGAAGTGAAATAAATGAATGATATGTTAAGTGATAAGTGAATGATATGTGGTGAGTGATAAGTGAATGGTTTGATAAGTGATAAATGAATTAGTTTAAAGGGCTAGGGTTTAAGTACATAGAATGGGCCTAAAATAGGTTGGTTTGTATGGCATAATGTGTTTGATTGGGCTAGAGCCATTGTTTTGTGTCTTCAAGTGCATACAAGGCCTTCAAATTCGTCCATCCTCTTGGCTCCATGGATAAGCTATCCAATCCATGCCCAAAAATGCTCCAAATGGCCTCAAAATGCACTTTCTTGCTCCCTAGGCCCTTAGAACCTGAAAACACACAAAAGAAGCATAAAGGACTAAAATAACGAGAGAAACATAACGTAAATGCACGAGAACAAGCCATTTAAGTCGCATGAATATGCTCCTATCAAATACCCCCACACTTAGCTTTTGCTAGTCCTCGAGCAAAACAGAATAAAAACAAATAAACAAAACGACACTAAACACGTAAAACACAACCTAAACCTTCCAACAACCGTCTTAGGGATTTCCAATGCACATGACAAGTTAAAAATCATCATTCTCACAGATTTTAGTCATCTTCACATTTAAGTACATTCTTAATCATATTCACCATATACTAGTTCACAATTAAGCATTTAAAACCATGTTTTGAATGTAGTAACATGCCTTAGAGAATTTGCTCAATTCCTTTCAAGATATGCACTCAATTTTTACTCAGATTTTCTAACTACACACCCTAATCTAGTCATATGTGAGAAGATTGATGTAAACATGAAAACGACACTCACATATATGTATCACAAAGAACGCAAATTCTGGAGTTAATAATCAAGTTTAGATATGATCTCATGAATGGAATGCTACTACTTAGACGCGAGAACCAGTGACACCATAAGCTCATACCAAGTTCAAACTCCACAAATTGAAATACACAACACTCAAGATAGAAGTCAAGGGTTGTAACGGGGCTTGGGGTATGTGGATAAAGAAGGGATATGGAAAACAAAGGTTCTTAAAGAAATAGTGAGCAAAGCATTTTAATCAACTTAGAATTCACTTTTGAATGAAAACTCAACTTTTGAACAAAAAGGGAGAATTTAGACAATTTACGCCCAGAATTGGTGTTTTGGAACCTTTCTTCAATCACTTATTCTTTTCTCTCTTTTTTTTCTTTTTTTTTTTTTTTTTTTTTTTTTTTTTCTTTTGAATCTCAAAACAAAAACACTTAAACATTCTCTCCCCCACACTTATTTTCTTTCATAATGTAACTCAAAAGGAATTCAATTAAGTCATGCTCACTATCTTTTAAGAACAAGGGTAATGACGGTCATATTCTAGGTTAGGTGAAGATAAAGTGGGTAAACAAAGAACATGGGTTAACATGGCTCAACGGGGGTAAAACTTACAACATATACGAAATATGGGAAGCGAGGCTATTTGGCTATGGTGGCAACTACACAACTTCATCTTGATATATGTTATGCAAATCAATAACATGCTTTGAATGAAATGGGCACGAGTTCTAGCATTTGGAACTATATGATGAAACGCCTTCTAAGTAGTAACCAAGCAAAGAATAATGAGATCATGCAACGATTTTAGAAAACAAGAAATCACAGATTATACTCTCCAAAGAACGTTATAGGCTCAAGTCTCTCAGGGTTGTAGCATTTGTTTGAGTTCCTTCCTTCAGGCATGTTACAAAAACTTTTTTTTTTTTTTTTTTTTTTTTTTTTTTTTTGATTGCATGTGAAGTTATACATTATAACCATAACCAAGCATATACCAAGAGTAAATCAAACTTTTCTCTATGTTAATAACTCTTTTTAACAGTCATGCAATTACAAACCAAATCCTTATCATTGTGTTGGAAGGTATCCTAAGACACAAACACACACACAAAAACAACTTTAAAACAACTCTTTTTGGGTTTTTCAAAACAATTTTTCAAAATTTTATGGGATTTTCGAATTTTTAAGACAAAACACACTAAAACAGTTTTAAAACAGTGAGAAACAACATGTGAAGTGATAAGTGATAAAATCCAACGAATTTGCATCAAATATACTTAGTTACCCCCCCACACTTAAATCAAACATTGTCCTCAATGTTTTAAGCATAGATTCACACAAAGCATAAGTAAATACATATAAAGCACTTAAACATACTAAACATGGCATAATGTAATTAACAAAGAGAAGAGTTTAGAGACGCAAATCTGGTTATAGAGTGTAAATTCCATCTTCTCCTTGGTAATTGCATTGAGGCTTTTGATCTTTGTGATTCCACAGGCTTACTCTTGAACTGGTTTCTGCCCATCGTTGATTTTCCTTTGTGCTACTTCTTGAACTGGGCAGCAGGATGGTTCTTTTGGTCTCCCCCGAAGGTCTGAGCTTACCCCTTTGGTCTGTTTCTTTGTTCAATCTTTCCAATTCGTATTGAAAAGGGTTGGAGGATAACTCAGCCTATGTTTGTCTCCACATGCTTCAATGTATCATTTTCACTTGCCTTACTCGCTCCCCTTTGCAGAAGTGGTCCCTTCTCCGGAAGTGTATCAACCGTTGAAGATGACTACTCGAGAGCAACGCTAGGTAAGCAATCAGGAATAGATTCCAGGCAGTTGGCTCCAGATCGGAAGACTGACTCCAAGTGCCGGCTGATTGCTTCGTTTACTTTGCCATGCGAGTAAGAACAAGGACAAAGAAAAAGACAGGGAAAGAGCATGATATGAGATACTTTTGCTTTTGACCTTGATGATATGAGATACCTTTGCTTTTGAAGAAGCGGTGAATGAATCAGCACATGTTTCAATCCGCCGTTTCCTCCTGGGTCATATGTACTCCAGGCATCTGGTATCATCTTTGGGGAAGAAGAAAGAATTGAGTATTTCGAAAGGCTTTGCTGGGAGTGCGCCCTCAGAGGTGAGGGAGAGTTGGGCATTTTCTTCAGGTTTGCCCTGCCATCAAAGACGAAGGTCGACATATATAGAGATAATATCAAGTGGTGGTATTTTTTTACCTTTGTCGACAAACGTTTTGATCCCGCAAATCCGGCTTTTTGAAATAATGGCGCCTCTTCGATCTCTGAACACGCCTCTTCGATTTCTGAACACACCTCTTCGATTTCTGAGCAGGCGCCCCTTCGCTTTCTGAACGACACGTGGTAGTGCAGATGCGGCTCCTTTTGACAAAGCTGCACGCGTCTTCTGAAAAGCAGAGAAAGCGTCGCCGAACTTTGCGCTTGTCGGCTAAAGATGTGTAGTTGCGGTGATGGCCTCCACGTGTTGTCTGAAAAGAAGAAATCTTTTGACAAAGTTGAACGCGCCTTCTGAAAAGCCGAGAAAGCGTCGCCGAACTTACGCCGGAAATTCCGGCTTTTTGAATTGGTGGACGCGTCGCCTTGGCTTTTTTATTGAGCTATCAATCACCACAACAAACACACTCTGAAGAAAATCGACTCCGGCCCTTTGAAATTTAACTCCATCCCTTCTCTTTGAACACTTTTGAAAAATGGCAAACTCATCGAACCTTAGCTTGGAATTGAGCCTTAGCAGTGATACGGGCGCGCCGCGTCAAGGTAACGTATGGCGCCCTTCTTTCTTTTCTTCTAACGGTCCTCTCACAGGTGAAGACTCCGTGATGCAGGACGCCACAACAGCTACAATAGTAGCTAGGAACCTCCTCACTCCGAAAGATAGTAGGCTGCTGTCAAGACGGTCCGATGAGCTGGCCGTTCAAGAGTCCCTCGCACTTAGTGTTCAGTGTGCGAGTTCTGTGTCCAACATGGGCCAACGCCTGCTTGCCCGCTCCCGTCAGGTGGAATCATTGATGGCAGAGGTGGAAAGTCTCAAGCAGGAGATCCAGCAGCTGAAGTATGAGAATAGAAGTTTGCACGTGCTTGCAAACAACTATTCGACGGGCATGAAGAGGAAGCTTGATGAGCTGCAAGAGTCTGAAGGTCGGATTCACAGTGACCGTCAAAGGTTCTCGTCTTTCCTCCAGAGGCACCTTTTTCCTGGCTCATCCAGTGCTTGGCCAAGTATTGAGGCCTGGAATGCTCTATCTTCGATGCCTTCTGCTCCTATGCCTTCTGTTCCTACGCCTTCCGCTCCGATGCCTTCTGTTCCTACGCCTTCCGCTTCAAGAGTAAAGCCACGTAGTGGGGCCTCAAGCAAACACCCTTTGTGAAGCACCATCTTTCTTTGTTTAGCAGTGCCTATCAATAAATCAAACATTTTCTCAATGTTACAATCATAGACTCACACAATTAATAAACAAACAAACAATAACAACTAAACAACCTAACAAGGCAGACACCAAAATGACTCAAATGACTCTAAAAACACATATTTTTGGGTTTTTCAAAAGAATTTTTTTTTTTTTTTTTTAAATTTTTATCAAATTTTCGGAGTTTTATACCAAGACACTATAAAACACACTAAAACACTCTAAAAACGCTTAAAACAGCAAGAAACAACATTCTAAGTGAAAGGTGAATAAATCCCACGAAATTCATGCAAATACAAATTGTTTACCCCCCCCACACTTAAATCAAACTTTGTCCTCAATGTTTTAAGCAGAAAGTCACAACAGAGCAAGCAAATAAACAAATACGAGAAAGAAAGCAAAGTAAAGGCCGTAAAGAAAAAGAAAGGAATAAAAATAAGTCTCTTAAAGGGGTTTCCAAGTTCTTCTCTATTCGGATGCATGGGTTGCCTCCCACGAAGCGCTTTCTTTTACGTCTTGCAGCCGGACGGTACCTCCGTTTAAGCTTGACTAGGTTCCACGGCATGGAGGGGTACCTCCTCCACGACATGCTCCTCAAACATCTCGTAATAGGGCTTCAATCGATGCCCATTCACTTTGAATTCTTGCTGCGTCTTTGAACTTTTGATTTGCACTGCACCATGAGGGAAAACATTAGTAACAACAAACGGGCCAATCCATTTAGAACGCAACTTACCAGGAAACAAACGTAGGCGAGAGTTGAAAAGTAACACTTTCTGCCCAACTGTGAAGGTCTTGGTTCGAATCATTTTATCATGGAATGCTTTGGTCTTGGCTTTGTACATCCGGGCATTCTCATAGGCTTCATTCCGAATCTCCTCAAGTTCATTCAATTGGAGCTTCCTATGAACTCCCGCTGCATCTATGTCCATGTTGAAAATCTTCACGGCCCAATGTGCCTTGTGCTCTAACTCTACGGGCAAATGACATGGCTTACCATAGACGAGCCGAAAAGGTGACATCCCAATGGGTGTTTTGTATGCCGTACGATATGCCCACAGTGCATCATCTAAACGTAAGCTCCAATCCCTCCTTGTTGGTCCAACGGTCTTCTCCAAAATTTGTTTGATTTCTCGGTTAGACACCTCGGCTTGGCCATTTGTTTGAGGATGGTAAGGTGTGGAGACCTTATGGTTGACATGGTACTTTCTTAGCAACGCCTCAATGGTCCGATTGCAAAAGTGAGACCCTCCATCACTTATGATTACTCTCGGCATTCCAAACCTAGCAAAAATGTTAGTTTTCACGAAATCTGCAACCACCTTAGAATCGTTAGTACGGGTGGCTTTTGCTTCCACCCATTTAGAAACATAATCAACGGCAAGCAAGATATAAGTGAAACCATAAGATGGAGGGAAAGGGCCCATGAAATCAATGCCCCAAACATCAAAAATTTCAACATTAAAGACAGGGGTTTGCGGCATTTGGTCCTTGGTACCTATGTTACCCATTCGTTGGCAACGATCACAAGACATACAAAAGGTTCTAGCATCCCTAAATATAGTCGGCCAATAAAAACCACTCTAAAACCTTGAGGGCAGTGCGTTGTGTGCCAAAATGACCACCACATGCATATGTGTGACAAAAGCTTAGAATTGAGTGAAATTCAGAATCATGCACACATCTACGTATAATTTGATCTGAGCAATACTTCCACAAATAAGGGTCATCCCAAACATAGAAACGTGCATCATTTTTAAGCTTATCACGTTGGTGCTTGTTTAGTTCATTTGGAATTTGTTTAGCCACCAAGTAATTCACTAAATCTGCATACCATGGTTCACTTACCTCAATGGAAAGTAGCTGCTCATCGGGAAAAGTTTCAGGGATAGGTACGGCATGTTCATGCTCCTCGTGGATCATTCGGCTTAAATGGTCAGCCACTACATTCTCGCTTCCTTTCTTATCCCGGATTTCAATATCAAATTCTTGAAGAAGAAGAATCCAACGGATAAGCCTCGGCTTTGCTTCCTTTTTCGTGAGCAAGTACCTCAAAGCTGCATGATCAGAATAAACGATTACTTTAGTACCAATTAAATATGAACGGAATTTATCTAAAGCAAAAACCACAGCTAGAAGTTCTTTTTCCGTCGTGGAGTAGTTCAATTGGGCATCATTGAGAGTCCGAGAGGCATAGTATATGACATGCGGCCGCTTGTCTCTTCTTTGTCCTAGAACAGCTCCTAATGCATAGTCGGATGCATCGCACATGAGCTCGAACGGGAGGCTCCAATCTGGAGGTACAATAATGGGGGCCGAGACTAGCTTCTCCTTGAGTTGGTTAAATGCCGAATTACACTCTTCATCAAACTTGAATGGCACATCTTTTTGAAGCAATCGGCAAAGAGGGTTGGACATCTTGGAGAAGTCCTTGATAAAACGCCTATAGAACCCTGCATGGCCAAGAAACGAACGTACCTCTCTAACCGAAGTAGGAGAGGGTAAGTGACGTACAAGGTCTATTTTCGATTTATCTACTGCAATTCCTTTTTCTGAAATAATATGTCCTAAAACTATACCTTGTTTCACCATAAAGTGACATTTCTCCCAATTCAAGACAAGGTTAGTTTCAACACATCGTTTCAAAATTAAGGTCAGATTATCCAAGCAATTATCAAATGAACTCCCAAATACACTGAAATCATCCATGAAAACCTCAATGATCTTTTCAACAAAATCGGAAAATATACTTACCATACACCTTTGGAAAGTGGCCGGTGCGTTGCATAAGCCAAATGGCATGCGACGATAAGCAAATGTTCCAAAGGGACATGTGAATGTGGTCTTCTCTTGATCATCCGGGGCTATCACAATTTGGTTATATCCAGAGTATCCATCAAGAAAACAGTAAAAAGCATGACCGGCTAACCTTTCGAGCATCTGGTCGATGAATGGCAAAGGAAAGTGATCTTTCCTAGTCATGGCATTTAGCTTCCGGTAATCGATACATACTCGCCATCCAGTCTGAATGCGTGTAGGCACGAGCTCATTCTCATCATTCTTGATAACAGTTACTCCGGACTTCTTGGGAACGACTTGAACTGGAGAGACCCAACGGCTATCGGAGATAGGGTAGATCACTCCGCAATCCAATAGCTTGATTATTTCTTTCTTCACCACTTCCATCATCGGAGGGTTGAGACGGCGTTGAGCCTCTCGAGTTGGTTTAGCCCCCTCCTCAAGAAGTATACGGTGCATGCATGTGGTAGGGCTTATTCCTTTAATGTCGGCCAAAGTCCACCCTATGGCCGTTTTGTGCTCTCGCAGCACCCTCACAAGCTTCTCCTCCTCCTTTGCTGTGAGACTTGATGAAATGATGACGGGCAATGTTTCGCCTTCTCCCAAAAACACATACTTCAAATGGTCCGGCAACGGCTTAAGTTCAAGCGATGGTGCCTGAACAACAGAAGGTAGCATCTTAGTGGAAACTGAATTTGAAAGTGAGAGTGGAACCTTACCATATTGTTGTGGCAATGACTCAAGGTCTGCCACAACCTCAATTATTTCTTCACTAGAACCCATTGCAAAGAATTCCTCCTCCTTGCCGTGGCCTTGCATTGGCCCAAATCCTTCATTTTTGCGCTCTATGGCCTTAGTGATGGTTGTTTCCAGGGCGTCCTCGTTCAATTCTTCAAGGTATACCTGCGCCAAAGAATCGATAACATCAATGGAAAAACAAGAATGGTCATCAACGGGATATCTCATAGTTTCAGAAATATTAAAATCAATCACTTCCCCATCGAATTCCATTGTCAAGGTGCCTTTGTATACATCAATCTTCGTTCGTGCCGTCTTCATGAATGGCCTACCAAGGAGAATCGGCAAAGATGTAGAATGGGCTGAATCCTCCATGTCTAGGACGTAGAAATCAGCCGGAAAAATTAAATGGTTCACCTGCACAAGCACATCCTCCAAAACTCCTTTTGGATACGCGTTAGAACGATCAGCCAATTGTATAATTACACCATCTTGTTTTAATTCACCCAAATTCATAGATGCATAAATAGAATAAGGCATGACATTTATGGATGCACCTAAATCAAGCATGGCATGTTCAAAACGATTATGTCCAATCACACAAGGAATCGTGAAACTACCGAGGTCTTTGCACTTGGTAGGCAGTTTACGTTGCAAAACAGCGGACACATTCTCGCTTACCTTCACTACCTCTTTGTTTGCCCTTCTTCTCTTTGTATTGCATAGGTCCTTGAGGAATTTAGCATACTTTGGAACCTGTTTGATTGCATCGAGAAGCGGTATGTTCACTTGCACCTTCCGGAACGTTTCAAGAATGTCCTTCTCGCTTTCTTCCTTTTTTTCTTGCATGAACCTGCGAGGAAAAGGTACATTGGGCAGATTAGGACGTGAAGTACATGAATTTGAACTTAAATTACCAGATTTGGCCCAGTTAGGGTGATCTGCCTCAGGTTGTGTCGTCTCTTCATCTACTTTCTGGGCAGATTTGGGATTGTTTGGCTCGGTCCCAACTTCTTTTCCACCCCTTAGGGTGATGGCCTTGGCGGATTCGAATCCTCCCTTTGGATTGACTGTGGTTGAGCTAGGAAGCTTTCCTTGCTCTCTAATCTGTCCAAGGAACTCAGAAATCTGCCCTATTTGTTTCTTCATATCCATCATCTCCTTCTCGTTATTTTCTATTCGGTTGTTTTGATTTTGCAACCCCTGCGAAATAGAGGTTAGTAATTGCATAGCTTGATTACTTTCCAAAGACGTACCTGAATGAGATGATGCCGAAGGTTGTTGGGATTGTTGGGGTGCATACGGCTTGGAATAAAAACCAGGGGGGTTTGGCCTAAATCCTCCTTGTTGGGCAGCTTGTTGTGGCTCCCTCCATTTGAAGTTTGGATGGTCCCTCCATCCGGCATTGTAAGTGTTCGAGTATGGGTTGTTTTGATTTTGTCCTTGGAAACCAATTGCATTGGCAGATTCCCACCCACCATTATCGATTAGTTGAGGGCACTTGTCGGATGGATGCCCTTGAATTGAGCACACGCCACAAACTTGGTGTTCTTGTGCTTTTGGACCAATCACAACCTGAGAAACAAGAGAAGTAAGATTAGCAAGTTGTGATTGAATTTCAGAAATAGCACTCACCTCATTTACACTTTGTTGCCGTGGGGCTTCCCTTTGGCCCACTCCTTCATATTGTTGAGCGTTGAGCGCTCGGTTGGCTATGAGAATCTTGGCATCCCTTGGTGTTTTGTCCACCAATGCTCCTCCCGCTGACGCATCAACCATTTCACGTTCGATAAGAAGGAGGCCCTCATAGAAATATTGAAGGAGAAGTTCCTCCTTCATTTGATGTTGAGGACATGAAGCTACAAGGCCCTTGAAGCGCTCATAATAAGCCGGGAATGTCTCACCATGATTCTGTTGAATACCACTAATTTTCTTCCGTAGGAGAATCACTCTCGAAGTAGGGAAGAATTTCTCCAAGAAAGCACGCTTCATACTCTCCCACGAAGTCACAGTTCCCGGGGCTAGTTCGTAGAGCCAATCTTTGGCCTTGTCCATAAGTGAAAATGGAAAGGCCTTCATCTTCAATATACTCCCATCCACATTGACGGGGGTCATGCTCGAACAAACCACCTCGAACTCCTTCAAGTGTTTGTTGGGGTCTTCCATAGACAAGCCATGGAACTTCGGAATATGGTGTAACAAACTGGATTTGAGTTCAAATTCCTCAGTCTTCCCCTCTGCAGCCGTGGGGTATTGGATACAAAGAGGCAATGCATTATCCAAACCCGAGGCCGAAAGCTCCTTGATGGTTCTATTATCTGCTGCCATGGCTTGTTCTTCTTCAAAAATCTGATCCGTGGGCTTTTCTTCTACACCTACTTCGTCTTCTTCAAGCCCAGGTTGTGGTGGAGGTTGTGGTGGCTCTTGTTGACTCCTCGTTCTCCTCAAAGTGCGTTCAAAATCACCGTCAAAGTCGGAGATGTTCTCTATAATAGGCCGAGAGCTACGAGTCATACACAGTACCTAAAAAAAACAAGGAAACAAACAAACTAAGAATTTGAAATAAGAATGCACGAAAAACAAAATATAAAAATAAAGACAAAGGATTAGCAAAGTTGCTAATCCCCGGCAACGGCGCCAAAATTTGATGCGAGATTTACTTGACACTCAAATTAAACCCTCGTTTGACAATTGTAGTAGAATGGATAAGTGAGGGATCGTTCTAGACCGGGGATTAGGAGGGCTTGCTAAAACCTTCTAAATTGACTTAAAAACATAAAAACTAAATTAAAATACTCTTAACAAGACTACTATGACTCAGAAAGGCTTTGAAAAACTCAAATTGTCTAAAACAATCAAATTGACTCAAATAGAAGCTAGAACTTGATTTAGACGAATTTGCAATTGTTTATGACTCCAAAAGCTTAAAGATACAAAACTAAAACACATACGAATGATTAAAACTTAACAAAATAGAGGGGGGGAATTGTGTTTGGACGATATTAAATTAAAAAGACAGAATATAATTAAAGGCAAAATGTAAATATGAATGTGATGAAAATATGGATGATGGAATAGCCAAGGGGTTCTTCTCCACACATGTTACACTTGCAAACAAAATTGATTCTCAGTTGGTCTTTCGATAAGTTGTGAAACTCAATGCTCCAAGTTAATTAGATCCGCTTAGATTAACTTTCAGATTTCCCTAAATTCGTTGGATTGAATGGAATACGCATTACAACCAAATTATTCTTAATCAAAGTCCCTAACTATGGAATACGCATGATAGAGACATTTAACCAAGATCATTAAGTTCAACGGAAATCATAAACATCGACGAGGCATTCGTTACTATGGAATACGCATGAAACTTATGCCAAAAATTCGTTTAACGAGATTGTTTATAAGCAACCTCTACTACTTGTGAATATAAGTTCATAACGATTAGGTGAAATTCACTTATATTCTAGCGTCATATTTATGCATGAAAATTAAGCTTGCAATCTCAATGAACATACATAAATAAGTTATCAATCAAACAGTTAAACGAATTGAATCCACAACTTATGAAATTCCAACCAAACGTAATCAATTCAAAATGCAAATATAAACATAGTTTCGAATCACCCCCTAGCTAAAGAGGGGTTTAGTTCCTCATAACTTTGAAATCAAAGAAACACCTAAACATTCCAACAACTCAAACGTGAATTGTATGAACGTTTAGGCACTCTTCTCTTCCCTTCTCATACGTACAAAACAAAGAGAATTAAATTTAAACTTTGAAATCAAAGAAACACCTAAACATTCCAACAACTCAAACTTGAATTGTATGAACGTTTAGGCACTCTTTTCTTCCTCGTTGTTGTAGCACAAGGTCTAAGGTGAGCTTTGGGGATTATGTGAAGTGTTTTGGAGGGATGGGAAGTGGTTGGATAGTGGCTGCAATGAAGGAGAAAAACTGCACAGAAAATGGAAGGGGAATTGCGGCAATGGATGTGTATTTGTGTTGTGTGAAGTGTTGTGAATGGAAATATGAGATATGAATTGAATGAATGAATGCAAGGGTATTTATAGGAGTAGTGGAGGGAACATATGGTTGTTTGTTTAAGATGCAAGTGGCTAATTAATGATGGAAAAGTATGTGATTTAAAGGATGCAAAGTGAATGAATCATGAATCATTGTGGATGAAAGGTGGAAGTGCATGTGTTGATGACTAGGTTAGTGGGTGGAAATCTGAAAATGGCATATAGGAATGGGAGCTCACGGTTTGAATGTGTAAAGTGTGTGTGAATGCATGTGAAGATGCAATAAATAATGCATGTAGGGTTAGGAAATAATGAAGAAATGCATGTGAGATGTTTGGAAAGGAAATGGGAACCCACGGCAATGAAGTTGTTTTGTGTTGTGAATTATGATGAATGCATGTGAGTTAAAGAGGGAGAATGTGGTGAAATGATGAAGTAGGAAGGTGGAAATGCATGTGAGATGTTTGGAAAGGAATAAAGAATGAATGGTGGAAATGTGAGTGAATGATGTGCATGTGTGAGAATGCATGTGGAATTAAGAGGAGTATGGAAGTGAAATAAATGAATGATATGTTAAGTGATAAGTGAATGATATGTGGTGAGTGATAAGTGAATGGTTTGATAAGTGATAAATGAATTAGTTTAAAGGGCTAGGGTTTAAGTACATAGAATGGGCCTAAAATAGGTTGGTTTGTATGGCATAATGTGTTTGATTGGGCTAGAGCCATTGTTTTGTGTCTTCAAGTGCATACAAGGCCTTCAAATTCGTCCATCCTCTTGGCTCCATGGATAAGCTATCCAATCCATGCCCAAAAATGCTCCAAATGGCCTCAAAATGCACTTTCTTGCTCCCTAGGCCCTTAGAACCTGAAAACACACAAAAGAAGCATAAAGGACTAAAATAACGAGAGAAACATAACGTAAATGCACGAGAACAAGCCATTTAAGTCGCATGAATATGCTCCTATCAAAGATAAGAGGGCCTAAACGTTCATACAATTCAAGTTTGAGTTGTTGGAATGTTTAGGTGTTTCTTTGATTTCAATGTTTAATTTCAATACTCTTGGTTTTGTACGAATGAGGAATGGAAGAGAAGAGTGCCTAAACGTTCATACAATTCAAGTTTGAGTTGTTGGAATGTTTAGGTGTTTCTTTGATTCTCTTTATTTTGTACGTATGAGGAACTAAACCCCCCCTTGGCTAGGGGGGATTCGAAATATATGTTTATGCTTGCATTTTGATTTGATTACTTCTAATTGCGTTTCATAAGTTGTGGATTCAAATTGTTTAACTGTTTGATTGATAACTTATTTATGTATGTTTATTGAGAGTGCACGCTTAATTTTCATGCATGAATATGACGCTAGAATATAAGTGAGTTTCACCTAATAGTTACGAACTTATATTCACAAGTAGTGGAGGTTGCTTATAAACAATCGCGTTAAACGAATTCTTGGCATAAGTTTCATGCGTATTCCATAGTAACGAATGCCTCGTCGATGTTTATGATTTCTGTTGAACTTAATGATCTTTGTTGAATGTCTCTATCATGCGTATTCCATAGTTAGGGACTTTGATTAGGAATAATTTGGTTGTAATGTGTATTCCATTCAATCCAATGAATCTAGGGAAATCTAAAAGTTAATTTAAGCGGACCTAATTAATTTGGAGCATTGAGAATTCATGGTTTATTGAAATGCAATTGGAAATCGTTTTATTATGCAAGTGTAACATGTATGGAGATGAACCCCTTAGCTATTCTATCATCCATTCATTCCATTTCATATTTACATTCTGTTTTAATTCACAATCTGTACATTGAATTTAACTTCGTATAAACCTAAATCCCCCTTTACTTTAATGTCAAATTAGTTAGAAATCAATTTAGTTTGTGTTTTTAAGAGTATTGAGTCAAGTTACAACTTAATTTCGTCCAAATTTGTGTTTATACTCAAAACTGCCCAGAAAGTGGTTTTTAGGCAGATTTGAGTGTGTTTGTGCTGTTTTGAGTCTTTTAGTTTGTTTGAGTGTTTTAAAGTTTAGTTTTGCATTCTTTGAGTCTAGTATAGTGTTTTATATTGTGTTTTTACGTTTTTGAGTCAAATCCAAGTGATTAACAATCCCTCCTAATCCCCGGTCCAGAACGATCCCTACTTATACTTTTACTACAAATGACAAAAAGAGGGTTAATTTGTGTGCGTATAATTCTCGCATCAAATTTTGGCGCCGTTGCCGGGGATTAGCAAATTTGCTAATCTCTTGGATTGTTCGTTTCTGTTATGTATTTTAGTTTTAGTTTTTGATTTGTGTTTTGTTTGTTGAATTCAAGTACTAGAGAAGAACAACATGGCACTTGATAATGCTTCTCTTTTGTCACAGCTCATGGAAAGGTCCCAAATGCAAAGCGTTGATATATTTGATCTTCAATCAAGGAATAACGTGTTTTCCAATACTTACAGTTCAGATTGGAGTGATCATTCAAACTCTATGTGGTGGGAACCTCAACATGTTCAAGAAGAAGGATATTGGCAGCCATATGAGGAGTTCTATTCAAGACCTATACACCCACCACAACCTCATATTCAATATGCCCAACCAAATTTAAGTTCGTCAATAGATTATAATCAAAAGCTTAATGAATTAATTTGTTTGGTGCAGGGCTCACAAAATCAAGACAATGAGGCTCAACAAGAAGGATATTGGCAGCCACCATATGAGGAGTTCTATTCAACGCCTATGCAGCCACCACAACCTGCCCAAAGCAATGAAATCCAACCTCAAAACAAAGAGAGGCAAAATCAAGACAAAAGGTTGGACCATTTGGAAAAGCAAATTGGGCAGATCGCGGAGTTCGTAGGACAATTTTGCGACCAAGGCAAACTCCCTAGTTCAACAATTGTAAATCAGAAGGGAGAATTTGAAACCACCAATGCTATCATGTTGAGAAGTGACAAGGAGGTTGGAACGGACCCTCAACCATCAAAATCAAATCACAAGGAAGAGGAATACACCCAACCCACGGCAAGGGTGGAAACACCTTTGCCGGAGGCACCTATTGCTCCTACGCCATCTAATTCAAGTAAGGTTGTTCCAAATTTAATTAGTTCTAACCCCATTCCACCTAATATCCCTATTCCTTGCAGGTTCATGAATTCCAAGGAAGAAGAAAGTGAAAAAGACATCTTGGAAGCCCTTCCAAAGGTACAAAGTAGGGAATTTCATGAATTCATTAAAGAGGACGTTCTTGAGATAAACAACCCCAAAGAAGTTGAATTTTATGACACAAGACAAGGACCAATCCTCACATCAAATCTGACCAAGTGCAAAGTCCCTGAAACGTTCAAAGAAGGGGTGTTTATTCTTGAGTTCTTATTGGATCACATAAGTAAGCCACCTCCTCCAATTTCAATTTTCTTTTATACTAACATGTTGTTAATGATTCAGGCATCCAATCTTGAATTTAAACCATTACCGGATCATTTCAAGTATCACCTTCCATTCAAAGATCAATTCCATGCCATTTGATTTAAAAAAAGAAAAATAAAAATAAAAGAATGTAACTTTCACAAAGTTGTTTGCTTGAGGCCCCACTACTTGGCAAAACTCTCGGAGCGGGAGGCATCGGAGCGGGAGGCATCAAAGAAGAGGCCACAATACTTGGTGGAACGCTGGATGACCCAGGAAAAAGGAGCCTCTGAAGATAAGCAGCAAACCTTTGACGGTCACTTTGAATCCGACCTTCAGATTCTTGCAGCTCATCAAGCTTCCTCTTCATGCCCGTCGAATAATTGTTGGCAAGCACGTGCAAACTTCTATTCTCGTGCTTAAGCTGTTTGATCTCTTGCTTGAGACTTTCCACCTCTGCCATCAACGATTCAACCTGACGGGAGCGAGCAAGTAGGCGTTGGCCCATGTTGGACACAGAGCCTGCACACTGAACACTAAGAGCGAGGGACTCTTGAACGGCCAACTCATCGGACCGTCCTGAAAGCAGCCTACTATCTTTAGGAGTGAGGAGGTTCCTAGCTACTATCGTAGCTGTTGTTGCATCCGTCATCATGGAGTCTTCACCTGTAAGAGGACCGTTAGAAGATAAGAAAGAAGGACGCCATACATTACCTTGACGGGGCGCAACCGGATTGCTGCTGAGACTCAAATCTAAGCAAAGATTCGATGAGTTAGTCATTTTTCAAAGGTTTTCAAAGAAAAGGGGTGGATGGAGTTAATTCTCAAAGGGCCGGAGTCGATTTTCAAGAATGAGCAATCTTCAGAGTGTGTATGTTGGTGGTGATCGATACCTCTATAAAAAGCCAAGGCGCCACGACCACCGATTCAAAGAGCCGGATTTTCCTGCGTAAAGCTCGGCGACGATCTCTCGGCTTTTCAGAAAACGCGTTCAACTTTGTCAAAAGATCTCTGACAAAGTTGAAAAACACGTGGAGGTCATCATCGCAATTACACACTTTTGCCGACAAGCGCAAAGTTCGGTGACGCTTTCTCTGCTTTTTAGAAAACGCGTGCAGCTTTGTCAAAAGGAGCCGCTTCCGCACTACTACGTGTCGTTCAGAAAGCGAAGGGGCGTCGTTTAGAAATCGAAGGGGCGCCTGCTCAGAAATCGAAGAGGCGTCGTTCAGAAATCGAAGAGGCATATTCAAAGATCGAAGAGTCGTCGTTATTTCAAAAAGCCGGATTTGCGGGATCAAAACGTTTGTCGACAAGGGTAAAAGAACAGTACCTCCACTTGCTATTGGGAAATCCCTATATATGCCGACCTTCATCTTTTATGGCAAGGCAGACCTAAAGAAAATGCCCAACTCTTCCTCACCTCTGAGGGCGCACTCCCAGCAAAGCCTTTCGAACTACTCAATTTTTTCTTCTTCCCCAAAGATGATACCAGATGCCTGGACTACAGATGACCCAGGAGGAAATACATGTGCTGATTCATTCACCACTTCTTCAAAAGCAAAGGTATCTCATATCATCAAGGTCAAAAGCAAAAGTATCTCATATCATGCTCTTTCCCTGTCTTTTTCTTTGTCCTTGTTCTTACTCGCATGGCAAAGTAAAAGAAGCAATCAGCCGGCACTTGGAGTCAGTCTTACGATCTGGAGCCGACTGCCTGGAATCTATTCCTGGTTGCTTACCTAGCGTTGCTCTCGAGTAGTCATCTTCAAACGGTTGATACACTTCCAGAGAAGGGACCACTTCTGCAAAGGGGAGCGAGTAAGGCAAGTGAAAATGATACATTGAAGCATGTGGAGACAACCAACAACTGCATATGCTGAGCTATCCTCTAACCCTCTTCAACACGAATTGGAAAGATTTAACAAAGAAACAGATAAAAGGAGGAAGCTCAGACCTTCGGGGGAGACCAAAAGAATCCTGTTGCCCAGTTCAAGAGTATCACAAAGGAAAATCAACGAGTGGAGGAGACCAAAAGAATCCTCCAGCCCAGTTTAAGAGTAGCCTGTGGAAAATCAACGATGGGAGAAAACCAGTTCAAGATTAAGCCTGTGGAATCACCAAGATCAACCCATGCATTCAACAAGGGAAGACCGAGAAAGCACTCCAATTCCAGATTTGCGTCCCTAAACTCTTCTCTTTGTTAGTTACATTCTGCCATGTTTAGTATGTTTAAGTGTTTTTGTGTGTTTACTTATGCTTTGTGTGAATCTATGCTTAAAACATTGAGGACAATTGATGCGAGATTTATACGCACACAAATTAAACCCTCTTTTTGACAATTGTAGTATAAGTATAAGTAGGGATCGTTCTTAACCGGGGATTAGGAGGGATTGCAAATCACTTGGAAACTGACTCAAAAACGTAAAATAAAGTTTAAAACACTAAACTAGACTCAAAGAATGCGAAACTAAATGCTTGAAACACTAAAACAAACCAAAAGACTCAAACATCACCCAAAACACTCAAAAACTGCCTTAAAAACACTTTCTGGGCAGTTTTGAGCACTTTGGTGAATTTGGACGAATTTGTGAAACAAATTGAATCAAAACACTTATAAACACAAACTAATACACTTTCTAACTAAATTGGACATTAAAGTAAAGGGGGATTTAGAATTTGACAAAAATTGAAATAACGAAACAAGTTAATAAACTAGACAGAATGTAAATATGAAATTGATGAAATGGAATGAATGGATGATAGAATAGCTAAGGGGTTCATCTCCATACATGTTACACTTGCATAATAAAACGATTTCCAATTGCATTTCAATAAACCATTAATTCTCAACGCTCCAAGTTAATTAGGTCCGCTTAAATTAACTTTCAGATTTCCCTAGATTCATTGGATTGAATGGAATACGCATTACAACCAAATTATTCCTAATCAAAGTCCCTAACTATGGAATACGTGATGCGTGATTTATACGCACACAAATTAAACCCTCTTTTCGTCAAATTGTAGTATATGTATAAGTAGGGATCGTTCTAGACCGGGGATTAGGAGGGATTGTTAACCACTTGGATTTGACTCAAAAACGTAAAATAACAATATGAAACACTATACTAGACTCAAAGAATGCAAAACTAAACTTTAAAACACTAAAACAAACGAAAAGACTCAAACATCACCCAAAACACTTAAAACAGCCTTAAAATCACTTTCTGGGCAGTTTTGAGCACTTTGGTGAATTTGGACGAATTTATATAACAAATTTAATCAAAACACTTAGAAACATAAACTAAGACACTTTCTAACTAAATTGGACAATAAAGTAAAGGGGGATTTAGATTTATACGAAAATTGAAATAACAATACAAGTTAATAAACTAAACAGATTGTAAAACGAATTTGATGGAATGGAATGAATGGATGATAGAATGGCTAAGGGGTTCATCTCCATACATGTTATACTTGCATAATAAACGATTTCCAATTGCATTTCAACAAATCATTAATTCTCAACACCCCAAGTTAACCGTGATGCACTAATTAACCTTCAAATCTTCCTAACGTTATTGAATTGGATGATTGCATACGACAACCCAAAACATTCCCCACTAGTCCCCTACATGATTGCATAATAGAGATACAAGCAAGAATCATTACGCTCTATGAAAATTATAAGTGTTGACAGGGGCATTCGTTACTATGATTGCATGAAACTTATGCCAAGAATTCGTTTAACGCGATTGTTTATAAGCAACCTCCACTACTTGTGAATATAAGTTCGTAACTATTAGGTGAAACTCACTTATATTCTAGCGTCATATTCATGCATGAAAATTAAGCGCGCACTCTCAATAAACATACATAAATAAGTTATCAATCAAACGGTTAAACAAATTGAATCCACAACTTATGAAACGCAATTAGAAGTAATCAAATCAAAATGCAAGCATAAACATATATTTCGAATCCCCCCCTAGCCAAGTGGGGTTTAGTTCCTCATAACTTTGAAATCAAAGAAACACCTAAACATTCCAACAACTCAAACTTGAATTGTATGAACGTTTAGGCACTCTTCTCTTCCATTCCTCATACGTACAAAACAAAGAGTATTGAAATTAAACATTGAAATCAAAGAAACACCTAAACATTCCAACAACTCAAACTTGAATTGTATGAACGTTTAGGCACTCTTCTCTTCCTCTTCGTTGTAGCACAAGGTCTAAGGATAGTTTGATGGTGTGAATGGTTTGGGTAGTGGTGAAAATGGAAGGATGGTGTTTGGATTTGTAGGGAGACTTACGGCACAAAGGGGGAAGTGTTTGTGGTATGTACAATGGATGAATTTCTGAAATGGAAGTGTGGGATGAATTGAGGTGTGAATGAGTGTGAATGAATGTTGTGTGAAGTGTGTATGGTTTTTATAGGGAGATGAATGGATGGGAGAGGGAACATGACAGCTAGGTTAAGTGAATGCATGTGCAAAACAGCTAGGATGGCTGAAATTGTAAGGGGAATGCATGTGCAATGTTGGAAATCTGATGGGAGAAAGGTGGATGCATGTGTTGGCTGATTTAAAGAATGTGAGGGAAAGATGAAAGGGGAAACAGGACAGCTAGGATGAATGCATGTGGAGTGCATGTGCAATGTTTTAAAGGATGGAATGCATGTGAATATGCTAGAAATCTGATGGGAATGAATGATTAAATGTGAATGGTTGATTAGAATCTAGGGTGCATGTGGGTTAGAAATGCATGTGGGTGAATGTTTGAATGATTAAAGGGGAAACATGATAGCTAGGTTGGTTGGTGGCTGCCATGGAGGTGTGGAATGATGGAATTGCACAAGGGGAATGCATGTGCACGGTTTTGGTGTGGAGAAATGGTTATGGATGCATGTGTTGAATGATCTCTTGGTGAGGGATGTGGAGTGGCTGGAATGATGAAAGAATAAAGGGTGCATGTGGGTTAATTAATTAAAGGGAGTGCATGTGCAATGTTGTTGTTGGTGCAATGATGGAGGAACAAGTGCATGTGGCTGAAATGTGGAAGATGTGTGGCTACTTCAAGTAGGAATCCTTGTGACATCAACTCTTCAATTTCGTCCATTCCTTTTGCTCCAAGTAGAAGTTATCCCTTCCAATTCCAATTTTGCTCCAAAATGCTCCAAAATGCATCTTTTTGCTTCCTTAGCCACATGAACCTAAAAACACACGAAAATGGCTTAAACGCCAAAAACAACTATGAATTAACAATATAAATGCACGAAAACAAGCTAAGTAAGTCGCCTAAATATGCTCCTATCAAATTCCCCCACACTTAGCTTTTGCTAGTCCTCGAGCAAAACAAAACAAAAGAAACCAAAAACAAAACAAAACGAACAAAACACAACCTACACCTTCCAACAATCGTCTCAGGGATTTCCAATGCACATGACATGTTAAAAATCATTATTCCCACAGATTTTGGTTATCTTTACACTTAAGTACATACTTAATCATAGTCACCACATACTAATTCACAATTAAGCATTTAAAACTATATTTTGAATGTAGTAACATGCCTTAGAGAATTTGCTCAATTCCTTACAAGATATGCACTCAATTTTCACTCAGATTTTCTGACTACACACCCTAAACTAGTTATATGTGAGAAGATTGATGTAAACATAAAAACGAACACTCACATATATGTATTTCAAATGAAGCAATTTCTGGAGTTAATAAGCATGTTTATATATGATCTCATGAATGGAATGCTACTACTTAGATGCGAGAACCAGTGACACCATAAGCTCATATCAATTCGAAACTCCACATTTTGAAACACATAACACTCAAGATAGAAGTCAAAGGGTTGTAACGGGGCTAGGGTATTGGCTAACAATAAAAGGTGAAGGATAAACAAACATTCTTAAAGCAATAGTGAGCAAAGTATTGAATTAGGCACTTAGAATTCCCTTAAGAACGCAGAAGTCAACTTTGAACACCCAAGGGAAAGTCACACAAAACTTAGGGCCATATTCAACTTTTTGGACCCTTTCTTCAACCATCAACGCTCGTGAGTTCATTCTTACTTATTTTCACTCCTTTTTTTTTTTCTTTTCTTCTTCTTTTTCTTTTGAATCTCAAAACATACATATAAACGTAAGAACAAACTTTTACTCCCCCACACTCATTTTCTTGCATAATGTAACTCAAAAGGAATTCATTTAAGTCATGCTCACTATACTTTAAGAACAAGGGTATAGGAAAGTCCTACTCTAGGCTAGGTAAGGGGTCATGTGGGTTAACAAAGAATAAAGGCTAAACGAGGCTCAACGGGGTTAAAACTTACAACAAATACGAAATATGGGAAGTAAGGCTATTTGGTTATGGTGGCAACTACACAACTTCATCTTGATATATGTTATGCAATTCAATGTCATGCTTTGAATGAAACGGATATAAGTTCTAGCATTTAGTTCTATCATGATACAATTGCATTCTAAGTAACAACCAAGCAAGGAATAATGAGATCATGCAACAACTTTAGAAAACAAAGAATCACAGAAAATAACTCTCCAAAGAAGGTAATGGCTCGAGTCTCACAGGGTTGTAGTGTTTGTTTGAGTTCCTTCCTTCAAGCATGTTACAAAAACGAATTTTTTTTATTTTTTATGATTGCATGTGAAGTCATACGTTATAACCATAACCAAGCATATACCAAGAGTAAATCAAACTTTTCTCTATGTTTATAACTCTTTTTAACAGTCATGCAATTACAAACCAAATCCTTATCATTGTGTTGGAAGGTACCCTAAGACACAAACACACAAAAACGACTCAAAACACTCTTTTTAGGCTTTTTAAAACATGTTTTTCAAATTTTTATGTGATTTTCGGAGTTATAAAAACAAAACATACTAAAACACTCTAAAACAACTTAAAAACACCTTAAAACAGCAAGGAACAACATTTGAAGTTATGGGTGATAAAATCCCACGAATTTGCATCAAATATACTTAGTTACCCCCCCCACACTTAAATCAAACATTGTCCTCAATGTTTTAAGCATAGATTCACACAAAACATAAGTAAACACACAAAAAGCACTTAAACATACTAAACATGGCAGAATGTAATTAACAAAGAGAAGAGTTTAGGGACGCAAATCTGGTTATGGAGTGTAAATTCCCTCTTCTCCTTGGTGATTGCATTGAGGCTTTGATCTTTGTGATTCCACAGGCTTACTCTTGAACTGGTTTCCGCCCATCGTTGATTTTCCTTTGTGCTACTCTTGAACTGGGCAGCATGATTCTTTTGGTCTTCCCCCGAAGGTCTGAGCTTCCTGCTTTTATCTGTTTCATTGTTCAATCTTTCCAATTCGTATTGAAGAGGGTTAGAGGATAGCTCAGCATATGGAGTTGTTCCTTGTCTCCACATGCTTCAATGTATCATTTTCACTTGCCTTACTTGCTCCGTTGAAGATGACTACTCGAGAGCAACGCTAGGTAAGCAACCAGGAATAGATTCCAGGCCGTTGGCTCCAGATCGAAAGACTGACTCCAAGTGCCGGCTAATTGCTTCTTTTACTTTGCCATGCGAGTAAGAACAAGGACAAAGAAAAAGACAGGGAAAGAGCATGATATGAGATACTTTTGCTTTTGACCTTGATGATATGAGATACCTTTGCTTTGAAGAAGCGGTGAATGAATCAGCACATGCTTCAATCCGCCGTTTCCTCCTGGGTCATATGTACTCCAGGCATCTGGTATCATCTTTGGGGAAGAAGAAAGAATTGAGTATTTCGAAAGGCTTTGCTGGGAGTGCGCCCTCAGAGGTGAGGGAGAGTTGGGCATTTTCTTCAGGTTTGCCTTGCCATAAAAGACGAAGGTCGACATATATAGAGATAATATAAAGTGGTGGTACTGTTCTTTTACCCTTGTCGACAAATGTCTCTTCGATATCAGAACGACGCCTCTTCGATTTCTGAGCAGGCGCCCCTTCGATTTCTGAACGACGCCCCTTTGCTTTCTGAACGACACGTAGTAGTGCGGATGCGGCTCCTTTTGACAAAGCTGCACGCGTTTTCTGAAAAGCAGAGAAAGCGTCGCCGAACTTTGCGCTTGTCGGCTAAAGATGTGTGGTTGCGATGATGGCCTCCACGTGTTGTCTGAAAAGAAGAAATCTTTTGACAAAGTTGAACGCGTCTTCAGAAAAGCCGAGAAAGCGTCGCCTAAATTACGTCGGAAATTCCGGCTTCTTGAATCGGGGGACGCGTCGCCTTGGCTTTTTATAGAGCTATCGATCACCACAACAAACACACTCTGAAGAATTCCCATTCTTGAAAATCGACTCCGGCCCTTTGAGAATTAACTCCATCCACCCCTTCTCTCAGAACACCTTTGAAAAAAATGGCAAACACATCGAACCTTAGCTTAGAATTGAGTCTCAGCAGTGATACGGGTGCGCCACGTCAAGGTAACGTATGGCGCCCTTCTTTCTTATCTTCTAACGGTCCTCTTACAGGTGAAGACTTCGTGATGCAGGACGCCACAACAGCTACAATAGTAGCTAGGAACCTCCTCACTCCAAAAGATAGTAGGCTGCTGTCAGGACGGTCCGATGAGTTGGCCGTTCAAGAGTCCCTCGCACTTAGTGTTCAGTGTGCGAGTTCTGTGTCCAACATGGGCCAACGCCTGCTTGCCCCCTCCCGTCAGGTGGAATCATTGATGGCAGAGGTGGAAAGTCTTAAGCAAGAGATCCAGCATCTTAAGTACGAGAATAGAAGTTTGCACGTGCTTGCAAACAACTATTCGACGGGCATGAAGAGGAAGCTTGGTGAGCTGCAAGAGTCTGAAGGTCGGATTCAAAGTGACCGTCAAAGGTTTTCGTCTTTCCTCCAGAGGCACTTTTTTCCTGGATCATCCAGCGTTTGGCCAAGTATTGAGGCCTGGAATGCTCTAGCTCCGATGCCTTCTGCTCCAATGCCTTCTGCTCCGATGCCTTCCGCTCCGATGCCTTCCGCTTCAATGCCTTCCGCTTCAATGCCTTCCGCTTCGACGCCTCATAGTGGGGCTTCACGTAAACAACCTTTGTGAAGCACCATCTTTCTCCATGTTTAGTATATTTTTTTTAATATATGAAATTTTTTTTTTTTTTTTTTTCAGTGCATTGGGTTGCCTCCCAAGTAGCGCTTTCTTTTACGTCTTGTAGCCGGACGAAGAACCCAATCACTCCAGGATATGTTCACGAATCGGATGAGAACTCCGAGTCCTAAACTAGTACCTAGAACAAGAAACAAAACAAGATTAAGAATCTGGAATAAAATAAAAACAAACAAAAATAAAACAATCCAAGGGATTAGCAAATTTTCTAATCCCCGGCAACGGCGCCAAAATTTGATGCGCGATTTATACGCACACAAATTAAACCCTCTTTTCGTCAAATTGTAGTATATGTATAAGTAGGGATCGTTCTAGACCGGGGATTAGGAGGGATTGTTAACCACTTGGATTTGACTCAAAAACGTAAAATAACAATATGAAACACTATACTAGACTCAAAGAATGCAAAACTAAACTTTAAAACACTAAAACAAACGAAAAGACTCAAACATCACCCAAAACACTTAAAACAGCCTTAAAATCACTTTCTGGGCAGTTTTGAGCACTTTGGTGAATTTGGACGAATTTATGTAACAAATTTAATCAAAACACTTAGAAACATAAACTAAGACACTTTCTAACTAAATTGGACAATAAAGTAAAGGGGGATTTAGATTTATACGAAAATTGAAATAACAATACAAGTTAATAAACTAAACAGATTGTAAAACGAATTTGATGGAATGGAATGAATGGATGATAGAATGGCTAAGGGGTTCATCTCCATACATGTTATACTTGCATAATAAACGATTTCCAATTGCATTTCAACAAATCATTAATTCTCAACACCCCAAGTTAACCGTGATGCACTAATTAACCTTCAAATCTTCCTAACGTTATTGAATTGGATGATTGCATACGACAACCCAAAACATTCCCCACTAGTCCCCTACATGATTGCATAATAGAGATACAAGCAAGAATCATTACGCTCTATGAAAATTATAAGTGTTGACAGGGGCATTCGTTACTATGATTGCATGAAACTTATGCCAAGAATTCGTTTAACGCGATTGTTTATAAGCAACCTCCACTACTTGTGAATATAAGTTCGTAACTATTAGGTGAAACTCACTTATATTCTAGCGTCATATTCATGCATGAAAATTAAGCGCGCACTCTCAATAAACATACATAAATAAGTTATCAATCAAACGGTTAAACAAATTGAATCCACAACTTATGAAACGCAATTAGAAGTAATCAAATCAAAATGCAAGCATAAACATATATTTCGAATCCCCCCCTAGCCAAGTGGGGTTTAGTTCCTCATAACTTTGAAATCAAAGAAACACCTAAACATTCCAACAACTCAAACTTGAATTGTATGCACGTTTAGGCACTCTTCTCTTCCATTCCTCATACGTACAAAACAAAGAGTATTGAAATTAAACATTGAAATCAAAGAAACACCTAAACATTCCAACAACTCAAACTTGAATTGTATGAACGTTTAGGCACTCTTCTCTTCCTCTTCGTTGTAGCACAAGGTCTAAGGATAGTTTGATGGTGTGAATGGTTTGGGTAGTGGTGAAAATGGAAGGATGGTGTTTGGATTTGTAGGGAGACTTACGGCACAAAGGGGGAAGTGTTTGTGGTATGTACAATGGATGAATTTCTGAAATGGAAGTGTGGGATGAATTGAGGTGTGAATGAGTGTGAATGAATGTTGTGTGAAGTGTGTATGGTTTTTATAGGGAGATGAATGGATGGGAGAGGGAACATGACAGCTAGGTTAAGTGAATGCATGTGCAAAACAGCTAGGATGGCTGAAATTGTAAGGGGAATGCATGTGCAATGTTGGAAATCTAATGGGAGAAAGGTGGATGCATGTGTTGGCTGATTTAAAGAATGTGAGGGAATGATGAAAGGGGAAACATGACAGCTAGGATGAATGCATGTGGAGTGCATGTGCAATGTTTTAAAGGATGGAATGCATGTGAATATGCTAGAAATCTGATGGGAATGAATGATTAAATGTGAATGGTTGATTAGAATCTAGGGTGCATGTGGGTTAGAAATGCATGTGGGTGAATGTTTGAATGATTAAAGGGGAAACATGACAGCTAGGTTGGTTGGTGGCTGCCATGGAGGTGTGGAATGATGGAATTGCACAAGGGGAATGCATGTGCACGGTTTTGGTGTGGAGAAATGATTATGGATGCATGTGTTGAATGATCTCTTGGTGAGGGATGTGGAGTGGCTGGAATGATGAAAGAATAAAGGGTGCATGTGTGTTGATGTATATTTCCTTCCTAATGCTAGAATATTTTTAGTATAATGGCACAAGTAAGGGTGTCGAATCCACAGGGACTAATTGGACCTATGCAATCACTTGTTTTGCTTAAAACTCTAAGAAATGAATCAAGCTAGTCTAAATAGGCAGATTTGAATCAAACTAATCAAACTATGCAAATTTGTTGTTGTAACTTGAAAGCATGAGAATATGAAATAAACACAAATAAATGAATCAACAACTAATGTAATGGGATAGTATCAATGGAAATGAAACTAGGGATTCGATTTCACCATTGCTCAACTAAGTCCATGTTTGTCAAGTTAGTTTATACTCATTCATCTACCTATTTCTTGAGTTTGTTTCACTTGGATATGATCAACCATATGATGTGTGGATTTGATCAAATGTCTCTAATCATGAACCTAATTGTGATGTGCAACTTTGGTTCATAATCAAGATTATGTAATGTACAAGAAACTTTCATAAAACCAAAGGGAGTAATTCGGCAGGATGTGTGCTAAACACTCCCTTCATTCATTCACATATCTACCAAGATTATGCATGATGTGTGCTTTAATCTTGGCTACACAACTTAGTGATTAATTCAAATGATGATCAAACATTAAAATCAACATACTAAGTCACCATTAAAACAGAAAATGAAACAAGAAATAGATGGACAAAATGAGCATTCTAACTTAATTACATGGCAAACTTTGCAAGGTTACATCGAATCCCTAGAGGAGGATTAGTTACAATTCATGTTTACAAAAGATTTAACATAAACATACACAACATGAATGAACATAGAATGAAGTAGAAGGAACCCTTGAAGCAAAACTGATGTTGAATTCCTTGAAGAGTGCCTTCGGTGTTGGAGCTCCCAAATGTGATTGTAAATGAGGGTGGAGAAACTAATGTCGAATGGTTTCTGTGAGTGGTGCATAAATGGAGAGAAATGGACAGTTTCTGTGAAAGTGTGAGAGTGTCGAATGCAATGGAATGGAGAGGGGGAATGAGTGAGTATGGTAATCAGAAATTGGAGCAAAATGGTGTATGTAATGGAATGGATCCGAGATGGAGATTAGTGAGTGTTATGGACAGAAAATGGAGTGTAATAGGCTGTGTGTGATCCCCCCTGATCTCAGTCCGAAAATCCCTAAGTCTTGGTGCATTTCTGAATGAGTCTAATGATGGGGAGACAATCAGATTGGATCTTGGCTTTGTTTAATTCAGATGGCAGTGCATAAGTGATGGAATGATTGTGTTTCTGAGATAGTGGACGCATGGCATGGACAAGATCTGCAAGGATGTGTTTTGTTTAATCAAAATGCATGTGCAAAGTCTGCCACAAGGGAGTGGAACCTGCAAAGGTCAATTGGAGCACCAGAAAATGTTTATACAAGTCTAAAAATGGGAAGAACACACGGCATGGACAAAGGAATGGGTTGGATTTCTGAAATGATGGCATGAAATGGAATTTCTGGAATAAAGGATGCAAGGAATTACTTGTTTAATCACAATGCATGTGAATTTCTGTAAAGATGAATGCAAAAGGGAAATGGAATTGCATGTGAGTTCGGCAAAGTGTTTGAACATGCATGTGAATGCATGTTTTGGTGTAAATATTGCTGAATGGTTTAAGTAATGGGAGTTGGACAAAGCAAGGGAATACACGGCACAAGGTTGTGACATGCATGTGAATGCATATTTTGATGTTTTAGAGGTGCATAATCTGATTTGGAACCAAATGGGAGTGCACGGGCAGGTTGTGGACATGCATGTGATTGCATGTTTTTGCCTTGTTTAGAACCACCCAAAGTGACTCCAATGCATCACTTTCTGTTTAGAACCATCCAATGTGGTCGAATTGCACCACATTCCATCATTTGCCTTCCGATTGATATTATTACACACTTGGCTGCACACTAACACAAAACAATGTAAAACGCAACTAGTTTACTCCAAAACAATCACAAAGATGCCAAATAAAGAAGATATAAATGCATGCAAAATGTGACTTAACAATGTGGTTTAATTAATTAAAGGGAGTGCATGTGCAATGTTGTTGTTGGTGCAATGATGGAGGAACAAGTGCATGTGGCTGAAATGTGGAAGGTGTGTGGCTACTTCAAGTAGGAATCCTTGTGACATCAACTCTTCAATTTCGTCCATTCCTTTTGCTCCAAGTAGAAGTTATCCCTTCCAATTCCAATTTTGCTCCAAAATGCTCCAAAATGCATCTTTTTGCTTCCTTAGCCACATGAACCGAAAAACACACGAAAATGGCTTAAACGCCAAAAACAACTATGAATTAACAATATAAATGCACGAAAACAAGCTAAGTAAGTCGCCTAAATATGCTCCTATCAATACGCATGATAGAGACATTCAACAAAGATCATTAAGTTCAACGGAAATCATAAACATCGACGAGGCATTCGTTACTATGGAATACGCATGAAACTTATGCCAAGAATTCATTTAACGCGATTGTTTATAAGCAACCTCCACTACTTGTGAATATAAGTTTGTAACTATTAGGTGAAACTCACTTATATTCTAGCGTCATATTCATGCATGAAAATTAAGCGCGCATTCTCAATAAACATACATAAATAAGTTATCAATCAAACGGTTAAACAAATTGAATCCACAACTTATGAAACGCAATTAGAAGTAATCAAATCAAAATGCAAGCATAAACATATATTTCGAATCGCCCCCTAGCCAAAGGGGGGTTTAGTTCCTCATAACTTTGAAATCAAAGAAACACCTAAACATTCCAACAACTCAAACTTGAATTGTATCAACGTTTAGGCACTCTTCTCTTCCATTCCTCATACGTACAAAACAAAGATAATTGAATTTAAACATTGAGATCAAAGAAACACCTAAACATTCCAACAACTCAAACTTGAATTGTATGAACGTTTAGGCACTCTTCTCTTCCTCGTTGTTGTATCACAAGGTCTAAGGTGTGTTTTGGGATAGTGTGAAGTGTTTTGGAGGGATGGGGAGTGGTCGGAGTGGTGTTTGGATTAGTAGGGATACTCACGGCACAAGGGGATGATTTCTGGTGGTGTTTTGGATGATTTTCTGAATATGGACAAATTGAATGAATTGAGGTGTAATGCATGCTTATTTATAGGTGAAATGGGGGGAACATGACAGCTAGGAGGGAATGTGGCTGCATGTTTGAATGATTAAAGGATGCATGTGGGTTGGAAATGCATGTGTAAGCATGTGTTGGCTGAATTTAAGAATGTGAGGGAATGATGAAAGGGGAAACATGACAGCTAGGTTGGTTGAATGATTATGAGTGCATGTGGCTGATTTATGAAGGGAATGCATGTGATTTAAAGGGTGGGAGTGCATGTGATTTGGTTGGAATGATGATATGTAGATTATACGCACACAAACTAAACCCTATTTGTGACAATTGTAGTAATGATGTAAGTAGGGATCGTTCTAACCGGGGATTAACTAGGGGTGCTAATCTAATTTGAATTGACTTGAAAACACAAAAACTAAATGAAAATACTCTTAACAAGACTACTATGACTCAGAATGGCTTTGAAAAACTCAAATTGTCTAAAACAATCAAATTGACTCAAATAGAAGCTAGAACTTGATTTAGACGAATTTGCAAGTGTTTATGACTCCAAAAGCTTAAAGATACAAAAATAAAACAAATACGAATGATTAAGACTCAATGAAATATGGGGGAAATGTGTTTGGACGATATTAAATTAAAAAGACAGAATATAATTAAAGGCAAAATGTAAATATGAATGTGATGAAAATATGGATGATGGAATAGCCAAGGGGTTCTTCTCCACACATGTTACACTTGCATACAAAATTGATTCTCAGTTGGTCTTTCGATAAGTTGTGAAACTCAATGCTCCAAGTTAATTAGGTCCGCTTAGATTAACTTTCAGATTTCCCTAAATTCGTTGGATTGAATGGAATACGCATTACAACCAAATTATTCTTAATCAAAGTCCCTAACTATGGAATACGCATGATAGAGACATTCAACAAAGATCATTAAGCTCAATGAAAATTATAAGTGTTGACGAGGCATTCGTTACTATGGAATACGCATGAAACTTATGCCAAGAATTCGTTTAACGCGATTGTTTATAAGCAACCTCCACTACTTGTGAATATAAGTTCGTAACGTTTAGGTGAAACTCACTTATATTCTAGCGTCATATTCATGCATGAAAATTAAGCTTGCAATCTCAATGAACATACATAAATAAGTTATCAATCAAACAGTTAAACGAATTGAATCCACAACTTGTGAAATTCCAACCAAAAGTAATCAATTCATATTGCAAATATAAACATAGTTTCGAATCACCCGCTAGCTAAAGGGGGGTTTAGTTCCTCATAACCTTGAAATCAAAGAAACAACTAAACATTCCAACAACTCAAACTTGAATTGTATGAACGTTTAGGCACTCTTCTCTTCCATTACAAAACAAAGAAAATTGAATTCAAACATCGAAATCAAAGAAACACCTAAACATTCCAACAACTCAAATTTGAATTGTATGAACGTTTAAGCACTCTTCTCTTCCTCGTTGTTGTGGCACAAGGTCTAAGGTGAGCTTTGGGGATTATGTGAAGTGTTTTGGAGGGATGGGAAGTGGTTGGATAGTGGCTGAAATGGAGGATAAATGATGCGTGAATTATACGCACACAAATTAAACCCTCTTTTCGTCAAATTGTAGTATATGTATAAGTAGGGATCGTTCTAGACCGGGGATTAGGAGGGATTGTTAACCACTTGGATTTGACTCAAAAACGTAAAATAACAATATGAAACACTATACTAGACTCAAAGAATGCAAAACTAAACTTTAAAACACTAAGACAAACCAAAAGACTCAAACATCACCCAAAACACTCAAAACTGCCTTAAAATCACTTTCTGGGCAGTTTTGAGCACTTTGGTGAATTTGGATGAAATTGGGAAATAAAATTGAATCAAAACACTTTAAAACATAAACTAAACAAATTCTAAACACTAAAGAACAAGAAAGTAAAGGGGGGTTTTAAATTGACGAGAGTTGAAATAACAAAACAAGTTAATAAACTAAACAGATTGTAAAACGAATTTGATGGAATGGAATGAATGGATGATAGAATGGCTAAGGGGTTCATCTCCATACATGTTATACTTGCATAATAAAATGATTTCCAATTGCATTTCAATAAACCATGAAACTCAACACCCCGGGTTAACCGTGATGCACTAATTAACCTTCAAATCTTCCTAACGTTATTGAATTGGATGGGTTAGCGCATACAACAATTCAAAACATTCCCCACAAGTCCTCAACATGAATGCATAGAAGAGATACAAGCAAGAATCATTACGCTCTATGAAAATTATAAGTGTTGACGAGGCATTCGTTACTATGGATTGCATGAAACTTATGCCAAGAATTTGTTTAACGCGATTGTTTATAAGCAACCTCCACTACTTGTGAATATAAGTTCATAACGATTAGGTGAAACTTACTTATATTCTAGCGTCATATTCATGAATGAAAATTAAGCGCGCATTCTCAATAAACATACATAAATAAGTTATCAATCAAACGGTTAAACAAATTGAATCCACAACTTATGAAACGCAATTAGAAGTATTCAAATCAAAATGCAAGCATAAACATATATTCGAATCGCCCCCTAACCAAGGGGGGTTTAGTTCCTCATGGTACAAAACAAAGAGAATCAAAGAAACACCTAAACATTCCAACAACTCAAACTTGAATTGTATGAACGTTTAGGCCCTCTTATCTTCCATTCCTCATTCGTACAAAACAAAGAGCATTGAAATTAAACATTGAAATCAAAGAAACACCTAAACATTCCAACAACTCAAACTTGAATTGTATGAACGTTTAGGCACTCTTCTCTTCCTCTTCGTTGTAGCACAAGGTCTAGGGATAGTTTGATGGTGTGAATGGTTTGGGGAGTGGTGGAGGAATGAAAGAGGAGTGGTGGAATATGGAAGGATGGTGTTTGGATTGTAAGGGAGAGCACGGCACAAGGGAGTTTTATGGTCTACATTTCTGCAATGGATGAGTGTTTATGAATGGAATGGATGGACTTGTGAAGGGCACGGCCCCAAGGGACCAATTTCTGTTGTGAAATGAATTATGCTTCAATGAGAATGAATGAATGAGTATTTATAGGTGAAATGGGGGGAACATGACAGCTAGGTTGCATGTGCTAATGCTTGTGTGTGCATGTGAAATCTGCCAAGATGCATGTGAAAGTGTATGAATTGCAATCTGAAATGGGATAGCATGTGGGTGAATGTGTGGCTGCAATGATGAAGTGAATGCATGTGTTGAATGATTAAAGTGCATGTGCAATGTTTTAAAGGATGGAATGATGGAGGAACAAGTGCATGTGAATGCATGGTGATAGCATGTGCGCGGTTTTGGTTGGAATGATGGCAGATTGTGAAAACATGTGAATGCATGTGTTTGATGAATGATAAGTGGTGAATGATATGATAAGTGATAAGTGGTGAATGATATGATAAGTGATAAGTGGTGAATGATAAGTGATGAATGATAAGTGGTGAATGATATGATAAGTGGTGAATGATAAGTGATATGATATGTGATTATGATAAGTAATGGGAGCATGTGAGGGAATGAATAATGAATGCATGTGTATGGTTTTGGGAGAAAGGTGGAGATGCACGGCATAAGGGAATTGGAAAGGTTTAAATGTCCTAAAACTAAAGGGAACAAAGTTCCAACAATTTGGTCTTCAATTTCGTCCAACATTTTGGCGCCAAGCATAAGCTATCCATCCTTAGCCCAAAAGTGCTCCAAAAGTCTCCAAAATGCATCTTTTTGCTCCTTTAGCCCTTTGGACCTACAAACACACGAAAATAGCTTAAAGGACTAAAACAACTAAAGAAACATAACGTAAATGCAAGAGAACAAGCTATTTAAGTCGCATGAATATGCTCCTATCAATAAAAACTGCACAGATTGGAAGGGGATTTGCGGCACAAGGGTTGTGTTTGTGTTGTGTGAAGTGTATGAAATTAGATGCATGAATGAATGAATGCTAGGGTATTTATAGGGGTAGTGGAGGGAACATATGGTTGTTTGTTTAAGCATTTGTGTGGAGGAATGATGGAAAAACAGCTAGGACACATGTGAAAACTGGAATTGCACAAGGGGAGCAAAGGGAACCCACGGCATGGATGGATTTGTGCATGTGTTGGCTGATTAAGATTGTGGAAATACAAGGGAATGCACGGGTTAGTTTTGAAGAAAAGGTGTGTGAATGGGGTAATTGAATGATTAAAGTGCATGTGGGTTGGATATTAAAGGATGGAATGCATGTGAATTAAGTTGGAAAGCTGGAATGATGAAGTGGGAGTGCACGGCATTGAGTGTTTGTTTGATGATGATGCATGTGATGGGTGGGAACAAAGGGGGAAACATGGCACAAGGGGGCTTGAATGAATGATTAAATGTGCATGTGGATTTAAAGAATGAGTGGTGGTGTAATGATGAAGTGAATGCATGTGACTTGTGAATACAAAGAGAAGGGGAAAAACTGGAAATGCTCAAGGAGTGCACGGCAAAGGGGGGGGGGGGGAAGAAATGATGGCATGAAAGTGAAGGGATTAGTGGTGCATGTGCATGTGAGTTGAAATGCATATGTTTAAATGGTTGAAATGTGTAGATGATTATGATAATGATAAGTGATAAGTCAATGATATGTTAAGTGATAAATGAATGATATGTGGTGAGTGATAAGTGAATGAAAGTGATAAGTGATAATAGGGCTAGTTTAAAGGGCTAGGGTTTAAGTACATAGAAAGGGCCTAAAATAGGTTGGTTTGCATGGCATAATATGTTTGATTGGGCTAGAGGTTTTCCATGGCTCAAAGGATTTGTTTGATTGGGCTAGGCCCTTTGTTTGATGTCCCCAAAGAGCATACAAGGCTTCAATTTCGTCCATCCTCTTTGCTCCATGATTAAGCTATCCAATCCTTGCCCAAAAGTGCCCCAAATAGCCTCAAAATGCACTTTCTTGCTCCCTAAGCCCTTAGAACCTGAAAACACACAAAAGAAGCATAAAGGACTAAAATAACTAGAGAAACATAACGTAAATGCACGAGAACAAGCCATTTAAGTCGCATGAATATGCTTCTATCAAACTCCCCCACACTTATCTTTTGCTAGTCCTCGAGCAAAACAGAATAAAAACAAATAAACAAAACGACACTAAACACGTAAAACACAACCTACACCTTCCAAACAATCATTTCAGGGATTTCCAATGCACATGACAAGTTAAAAATCATTATTCCCACAGAATTTAGCCATCTTTACCCTTAAGTACATTCTTAACCATAGTCACCACATACTAGTTCGCAATTAAGCATTTAAAACCATGTTTTGAATGTAGTAACATGCCTTAGAGAATTTGCTCAATTCCTTACAAGATATGCACTCGATTTTCACTCAGAATTTCTAACTACACACCCTAATCTAGTCATATGTGAGAAGATTGATGTAACATGAAAACGAACACTCACACATATGTATCACAAAGAACGCAATTTCTGGAGTTAATGAGCATGTTTAGATATGATCTCATGAATGGAATGCTACTACTTAGACGCGAGAACCAGTGACACCATATGCTCATACCAAGTTCAAACTCCACAAATTGAAATACACAACACTCAAGATAGAAGTCAAGGGTTGTAACGGGGCTTGGGGTATGTGGATAACAAAGAAGGGATATGGAAAACAAAGGTTCTTAAAGAAATAGTGAGCAAAGCATTTGAATCAACTTAGAATTCACTTTTGAATGAAAACTCAACTTTTGAACAAAAAGGGAGAATTTAGACAATTTACGCCCAGAATTGGTGTTTTAGAACCTTTCTTCAATCACTTATTCTTTCATTTTTTTTTTTTTTTTTTTTTTTTTTTTCTTTTTTTTTTTTTTAAATTCTCAAAACATAAACACTTAAACATTCTCTCCCCCACACTTATTTTCTTTCATAATGTAACTCAAAAGGAATTCAATTAAGTCATGCTCACTATCTTTTAAGAACAAGGGTGGGGATTGTCCTAAACTAGGCTAGGTGAGGAAAATATGGGTAAACAAAGAATAAAGGCTAAACAAGGATCAACGGGGTTAAAACTTACAACATATACGAAGTATGGGAAGTAAGGCTATTTGGCTATGGTGGTGGTTGATAGGAGCATATTCATGCGACTTAAATGGCTTGTTCTCGTACATTTACGTTATGTTTCTTTAGTTATTTTAGTTCTTTATGCTTCTTTTGTGTGTTTTCAGGTTCTAAGGGCTTAGGGAGCAAGAAAGTGCATTTTGAGGCTATTTGGAGCATTTTTGGGCATGGATTGGATAGCTTATCCATGGAGCCAAAGTTTGGACGAATTTGAAGGCCTTATTTTCACTTTGGACATAAAACAAAGGGCCTAGCCCATTCTCTCTTAAACCAACCCCAAGGCCATGCATTTCCTTCCAAAACCCACAATCACTTCAAAGGCCATGCAAATCCATATTCAACACCTTAAACTACAACCATGCATCATTACACCACCTTCTCCATCTTTATTCCACATATAATTCACCTTAGCCATCACATTCACACACATGCCGTGCTTCCCCCTTTGTTCCCACCAAACACATGCACTCAAACAAAGCCAACCTAGCTAACCCTACATGCATTTTTTATTCACTCTTCATCATTGCATACATCACCAAACACTTCCATTCTTGCCGTGTATCCCTCCATTTTCTGCACCTTTCCTCCTTGCAATTCCACATGCTTTCATCATCATAACCCACCTACAATCCACCTAATTCACAAAGCTTCTCCCAACAAACAATTTCACCAAACACATGCACCAAAACCTCCATGCCGTGGGTTCCCTTGCCTTTCCAGCATTTCCCTTGTGCAATTCCAGCTTTCCACCCACTTTCCTAGCTGATTTTCACATGCATTGCAGCCACATTCTCACCCACTCTCTCCCTATATAAACCACACACACTTCATTCATTTGCATTCATTCATTCCCCATTCAAATCTCTCCATTTCTCACACCACAACACAAACACACACCATCTTCACATCCTGAAATTCCAAGCCTTGCCGTGGGTTTCTTTCCATTTTCTATCTTTCCTCATCCATTTCCATAATTCCCCAATCCATTCAACACACCAACAACATCCCTTAGACCTTGTGCCATAATAACGAAGAAGAGAAGAGTGCCTAAACGTTCATACAATTCAAGTTTGAGTTGTTGGAATCTTTAGGTGTTTCTTTGATTTCAATGTTTAAATTCAATTTTCTTTGTTTTGTAATGGAAGAGAAGAGTGCCTAAACGTTCATACAATTCAAGTTTGAGTTGTTGGAATGTTTAGGGGTTTCTTTGATTTCAAAGTTATGAGGAACTAAACCCCCTTTAGCTAGGGGGTGATTCGAAACTATGTTTATATTTGCAATATGAATTGATTACTTTTGGTTGGAATTTCATAAGTTGTGGATTCAATTCGTTTAACTGTTTGATTGATAACTTATTTATGTATGTTCATTGAGATTGCAAGCTTAATTTTCATGCATGAATATGACGCTAGAATATAAGTGAGTTTCACCTAATCGTTATGAACTTATATTCACAAGTAGTGGAGGTTGCTTATAAACAATCGCGTTAAACGAATTCTTGGCATAAGTTTCATGCGTATTCCATAGTAACGAATGCCTCGTCAACACTTATAATTTTCATTGAACTTAATGATCTTTGTTGAATGTCTCTATCATGCGTATTCCATAGTTAGGGACTTTGATTAAGAATAATTTGGTTGTAATGCGTATTCCATTCAATCCAACGAATTTAGGGAAATCTAAAAGTTAATCTAAGCGGACCTAATTAACTTGGAGCATTGAGTTTCACAACTTATCGAAAGACCAACTGAGAATCAATATTGTATGCAAGTGTAACATGTGTGGAGAAGAACCCCTTGGCTATTCCATCATCCATATTTTCATCACATTCATATTTACGTTTTGCCTTTAATTACAATTTGTCCATTTAATTTAATCTCGTCCAACCACAATCACCCCCCTTATTTTGTTAAGTCTTATTCATTTGATTTGTCTTATTTTATGTTTTTGAGTATTTGGAGTCTTTTAAACTTGTTTTGATTCTTTTAGTTTGTCTTAATGTTTTAAAAGTTAGTTTTATGTTTTTAAGTCAATTTAGAAGGTTTTAGCAAGCCCTCCTAATCCCCGGTCTAGAACGATCCCTCACTTATCCATTCTACTACAATTGTCAAACGAGGGTTTAATTTGAGTGTCAAGTAAATCTCGCATCAAATTTTACCCCCCTGGTTTTTATTCCAAGCCGTATGCACCCCAACAACCCCAACAACCCCAACAACCTTCGGCATCATCTCATTCAGGTACGTCCTTGGAAAGTGATCAAGCTATGCAATTACTAACCTCTATTTCGCAGGGGTTGCAAAATCAAAACAACCGGATAGCAAATAACGAGAAGGAGATGACGGATATGAAGAAACAAATAGGGCAGATTTCTGAGTTCCTTGGACAGATTAGAGAGCAAGGAAAGCTTCCTAGCTCAACCACAGTCAATCCAAAGGGAGGATTCGAATCCGCCAAGGCCATCACCCTAAGGGGTGGAAAAGAAGTTGGGACCGAGCCAAACAATCCCAAATCTGCCCAGAAAGTAGATGAAGAGACGACACAACCTGAGGCAGATCACCCTAACTCGGCCAAATCAGGTAATTTAAGTTCAAATTCATGTACTTCACGTCCTAATCTGCCCAATGTACCTTTTCCTCGCAGGTTCATGCAAGAAAAAAAGGAAGAAAGCGAGAAGGACATTCTTGAAACGTTCCGGAAGGTGCAAGTGAACATACCGCTTCTCGATGCAATCAAACAGGTTCCAAAGTATGGTAAATTCCTCAAGGACCTATGCAATACAAAGAGAAGAAGGGCAAACAAAGAGGTAGTGAAGGTAAGCGAGAATGTGTCCGCTGTTTTGCAACGTAAACTGCCTACCAAGTGCAAAGACCCCGGTAGTTTCACGATTCCTTGTGTGATTGGACATAATCGTTTTGAACATGCCATGCTTGATTTAGGTGCATCCATAAATGTCATGCCTTATTCTATTTATGCATCTATGAATTTGGGTGAATTAAAACAAGATGGTGTAATTATACAATTGGCCGATCGTTCTAACTCGTATCCAAAAGGAGTTTTGGAAGATGTGCTTGTGCAGGTGAACCATTTAATTTTTCCGGCTGATTTCTACGTCCTAGACATGGAGGATTCAGCCCATTCTACATCTTTGCCGATTCTCCTTGGTAGGCCATTCATGAAGACGGCCCGAACGAAGATTGATGTATACAAAGGCACCTTGACAATGGAATTCGATGGGGAAGTGATTGATTTTAATATTTCTGAAACTATGAGATATCCCGTTGATGACCATTCTTGTTTTTCCATTGATGTTATCGATTCTTTGGCGCAGGTATACCTTGAAGAATTGAACGAGGACGCCCTGGAAACAACCATCACTAAGGCCATAGAGCGCAAAAATGAAGGATTTGGGCCAATGCAAGGCCACGGCAAGGAGGAGGAATTCTTTGCAATGGGTTCTAGTGAAGAAATAATTGAGGTTGTGGCAGCCCTTGAGTCATTGCCACAACAATATGGTAAGGTTCCACTCTCACTTTCAAATTCAGTTTCCACTAAGATGCTACCTTCTGTTGTTCAGGCACCATCGCTTGAACTTAAGCCGTTGCCGGACCATTTGAAGTATGTGTTTTTGGGAAAAGGCGAAACATTGCCCGTCATCATTTCATCAAGTCTCACGGCAATGGAGGAGGAGAAGCTTGTGAGGGTGCTGCGAGAGCACAAAACGGCCATAGGGTGGACTTTGGCCGACATTAAAGGAATAAGCCCTACCACATGCATGCACCGTATACTTCTTGAGGAGGGGGCTAAACCAACTCGAGAGGCTCAACGCCGTCTCAACCCTCCGATGATGGAAGTGGTGAAGAAGGAAATAATCAAGCTTTTGGATTGCGGAGTGATCTACCCTATCTCCGATAGCCGTTGGGTCTCTCCAGTTCAAGTCGTTCCCAAGAAGTCCGGAGTAACTGTTATCAAGAATGATGAGAATGAGCTCGTGCCTACACGCATTCAGACTGGATGGCGAGTATGTATCGATTACCGGAAGCTAAATGCCATGACTAGGAAAGATCACTTTCCTTTGCCATTCATCGACCAGATGCTCGAAAGGTTAGCCGGTCATGCTTTTTCCTGTTTTCTTGATGGATACTCTGGATATAACCAAATTGTGATAGCCCCGGATGATCAAGAGAAGACCACATTCACATGTCCCTTTGGAACATTTGCTTATCGTCGCATGCCATTTGGCTTATGCAACGCACCGGCCACTTTCCAAAGGTGTATGGTAAGTATATTTTCCGATTTTGTTGAAAAGATCATTGAGGTTTTCATGGATGATTTCAGTGTATTTGGGAGTTCATTTGATGATTGCTTGGATAATCTGACCTTAATTTTGAAACGATGTGTTGAAACTAACCTTGTCTTAAATTGGGAGAAATGTCACTTTATGGTGAAACAAGGTATAGTTTTAGGACATATTGTTTCAGAAAAAGGAATTGAAGTAGATAAATCGAAAATAGACCTTGTACGTCACTTACCCTCTCCTACTTCGGTTAGAGAGGTACGTTCGTTTCTTGGCCATGCAGGGTTCTATAGGCGTTTTATCAAGGACTTCTCCAAGATGTCCAACCCTCTTTGCCGATTGCTTCAAAAAGATGTGCCATTCAAGTTTGATGAAGAGTGTAATTCGGCATTTAACCAACTCAAGGAGAAGCTAGTCTCGGCCCCCATTATTGTACCTCCAGATTGGAGCCTTCCGTTCGAGCTCATGTGCGATGCATCCGACTATGCATTAGGAGCTGTTCTAGGACAAAGAAGAGACAAGCGGCCGCATGTCATATACTATGCCTCTCGGACTCTCAATGATGCCCAATTGAACTACTCCACGACGGAAAAAGAACTTCTAGCTGTGGTTTTTGCTTTAGATAAATTCCGTTCATATTTAATTGGTACTAAAGTAATCGTTTATTCTGATCATGCAGCTTTGAGGTACTTGATCACGAAAAAGGAAGCAAAGCCGAGGCTTATCCGTTGGATTCTTCTTCTTCAAGAATTTGATATTGAAATCCGGGATAAGAAAGGAAGCGAGAATGTAGTGGCTGACCATTTAAGCCGAATGATCCACGAGGAGCATGAACATGCCGTACCTATCCCTGAAACTTTTCCCGATGAGCAGCTGCTATCCATTGAGGTAAGTGAACCATGGTATGCAGATTTAGTGAATTACTTGGTGGCTAAACAATTTCCAAATGAACTAAACAAGCACCAACGTGATAAGCTTAAAAATGATGCACGTTTCTATGTTTGGGATGACCCTTATTTGTGGAAGTATTGCTCAGATCAAATTGTACGTAGATGTGTGCATGATTCTGAATTTCACTCAATTCTAAGCTTTTGTCACACATATGCATGTGGTGGTCATTTTGGCACACAACGCACTGCCCTCAAGGTTCTAGAGTGTGGTTTTTATTGGCCGACTATATTTAGGGATGCTAGAACCTTTTGTATGTCTTGTGATCGTTGCCAACGAATGGGTAACATAGGTACCAAGGACCAAATGCCGCAAACCCCTGTCTTTAATGTTGAAATTTTTGATGTTTGGGGCATTGATTTCATGGGCCCTTTCCCTCCATCTTATGGTTTCACTTATATCTTGCTAGCCGTTGATTATGTTTCTAAATGGGTGGAAGCAAAAGCCACCCGTACTAACGATTCTAAGGTGGTTGCAGATTTCGTGAAAACTAACATTTTTGCTAGGTTTGGAATACCGAGAGTAATCATAAGTGATGGAGGGTCTCACTTTTGCAATCGGACCATTGAGGCGTTGCTAAGAAAGTACCATGTCAACCATAAGGTATCCACACCTTACCATCCTCAAACAAATGGCCAAGCCGAGGTGTCTAACCGAGAAATCAAACAAATTTTGGAGAAGACCGTTGGACCAACAAGGAGGGATTGGAGCTTACGTTTAGATGATGCACTGTGGGCATATCGTACGGCATACAAAACACCCATTGGGATGTCACCTTTTCGGCTCGTCTATGGTAAGCCATGTCATTTGCCCGTAGAGTTAGAGCACAAGGCACATTGGGCCGTGAAGACTTTCAACATGGACATAGATGCAGCGGGAGTTCATAGGAAGCTCCAATTGAATGAACTTGAGGAGATTCGGAATGAAGCCTATGAGAATGCCCGGATGTACAAAGCCAAGACCAAAGCATTCCATGATAAAATGATTCGAACCAAGACCTTCACAGTTGGGCAGAAAGTGTTACTTTTCAACTCTCGCCTACGTTTGTTTCCTGGTAAGTTGCGTTCTAAATGGATTGGCCCGTTTGTTGTTACTAATGTTTTCCCTCATGGTGCAGTGCAAATCAAAAGTTCAAGGACGCAGCCAGAATTCAAAGTGAATGGGCATCGATTGAAGCCCTATTACGAGATGTTTGAGGAGCATGTCGTGGAGGAGGTACCCCTCCATGCCGTGGAACCTAGTCAAGCTTAAACGGAGGTACCGTCCGGCTGCAAGACGTAAAAGAAAGCGCTTCATGGGAGGCAACCCATGCATCCGAATAGAGAAGAACTTGGAAACCCCTTTAAGAGACTTATTTTTATTCCTTTCTTTTTCTTTACTGCCTTTACTTTGCTTTCTTTCTCGTATTTGTTTATTTGCTTGCTCTGTTGTGACTTTCTGCTTAAAACATTGAGGACAAAGTTTGATTTAAGTGTGGGGGGGTAAACAATTTGTATTTGCATGAATTTCGTGGGATTTATTCACCTATCACTTAGAATGTTGTTTCTTGCTATTTTAAGCGTTTTTAGAGTGTTTTAGTGTGTTTTATAGTGTCTTGGTATAAAACTCCGAAAATTTGATAAAAATTTAAAAATAAAAAAAAAAAATAAAAAATAAAAAAAAATAAAAAATTTTTGAAAAACCCAAAAATATGTGTTTTTAGAGTCATTTGAGTCATTTTGGTGTTTGTTTGTGTCTTAGCGCTACTTGGGAGGCAACCCATGCATTCAACAAAGGAAGACTTAGAAAGCACTCCAAATCCAGATTCCTAAAAAAAAACTCTTCTCTTTGTTGCTATTTCGTTTCTGCCTTATTAGGTTGTTTAGTTGTTATTGTTTGTTTGTTTATTAATTGTGTGAGTCTATGATTGTAACATTGAGAAAATGTTTGATTTATTGATAGGCACTGCTAAACAAAGAAAGATGGTGATTCACAAAGGGTGTTTGCTTGAGGCCCCACTACGTGGCTTTACTCTTGAAGCGGAAGGCGTAGGAACAGAAGGCATCGGAGCAGAAGGCGTAGGAGCAGAAGGCATCGGAGCGGGAGGCATCGAAGATAGAGCATTCCAGGCCTCAATACTTGGCCAAGCGCTGGATGAGCCAGGAAAAAGGTGTCTCTGGAGGAAAGACGAGAACCTTTGACGGTCACTGTGAATCCGACCTTCAGACTCTTGCAGCTCATCAAGCTTCCTCTTCATGCCCGTCGAATAGTTGTTTGCAAGCACGTGCAAACTTCTATTCTCATACTTCAGCTGCTGGATCTCCTGCTTGAGACTTTCCACCTCTGCCATCAATGATTCCACCTGACGGGAGCGGGCAAGCAGGCGTTGGCCCATGTTGGACACAGAACTCGCACACTGAACACTAAGTGTGAGGGACTCTTGAACGGCCAACTCATCGGACCGTCCTGACAGCAGCCTACTATCTTTCGGAGTGAGGAGGTTCCTAGCTACTATTGTAGCTGTTGTGGCGTCCTGCATCACGGAGTCTTCACCTGTGAGAGGACCGTTAGAAGAAAAGAAAGAAGGGCGCCATACGTTACCTTGACGCGGCGCGCCCGTATCACTGCTAAGGCTCAATTCCAAGCTAAGGTTCGATGAGTTTGCCATTTTTCAAAAGTGTTCAAAGAGAAGGGATGGAGTTAAATTTCAAAGGGCCGGAGTCGATTTTCTAGAAGTGGGAATTCTTCAGAGTGTGTGTGTTGGGGTGATTGGTAGCTCTATAAAAAGCCAAGGCGACGCGTCCACCGATTCAAAGAGCCAGATTTTCCGGCGTAATTTAGGCGACGCTTTCTCGGCTTTTCAGAAGACGCGTTCAACTTTGTCAAAAGATATCTGACAAAGCTGAAAACACGTGGAGGCCATCATCGCAACTACACCTCTTTAGCCGACAAGCGCAAAGTTCGGCGACGCTTTCTCTGCTTTTCAGAAAACGCGTGCAGCTTTGTCAAAAGGAGCCGCATCCGCACTACTACGTGTCGTTCAGAAATCGAAGGGGCGTCGTTCAGAAATCGAAGGGGCGCCTGCTTAGAAATCGAAGAGGCGCCACTATTTCAAAAAGCCAGAGTTGCGGGATCAAAACGTTTGTCGACAAAGGTAAAAAGTACCACCACTTGCTATTATCTCTATATATGTCGACCTTCGTCTTTTATGGCAGGGCAAACCTGAAGAAAATGCCCAACTCTCCCTCACCTCTGAGGGTGCACTCCCAGCCAAGCCTTTCGAAATATTCAATTCTTTCTTCTTCCCCAAAGATGATACCAGATGCCTGGAGTACATATGACCCAGGAGGAAACAGCACAACAAATACATGTGCTGATTCATTCACCGCTTCTTCAAAAGCAAAGGTATCTCATATCATCAAGGTCAAAAGCAAAAGTATCTCATATCATGCTCTTTCCCTGTCTTTTTCTTTGTCCTTGTTCTTACTCGCATGGCAAAGTAAAAGAAGCAATCAGCCGGCACTTGGAGTCAGTCTTCCGATCTGGAGCCAACTGCCTGGGATCTATTCCTGATTGCTTACCTAGCGTTGCTCTCGAGTAGTCATCTTCAACGGTTGATACACTTCCGGAGAAGGGACCACTTCTGCAAAGGGGAGCGAGTAAGGCAAGTGAAAATGATACATTGAAGCATGTGGAGACAAACATAGGCTGAGTTATCCTCCAACCCTTTTCAATACGAATTGGAAAGATTGAACAAAGAAACAGACCAAAGGGGTAAGCTCAGACCTTCGGGGAAGACCAAAAGAATCCTCCAGCCCAGTAGCACAAAGGAAAATCAATGATGGGCGGAAACCAGTTCGAGAGTAAGCCTGTGGAATCATCAAGATCAAGCCTCAATGCAATCAACAAAGAGAAGAGGGAATTTACACTCCATAACCAGATTTGCGTCCCTAAACTCTTCTCTTTGCTAATTACATTCTGCAATGTTTAGTATGTTTAGTATGTTTAGTATGTTTACTTATGTTTTGTGTGAATCTATGCTTAAAACATTGAGGACAATGTTTGATTTAAGTGTGGGGGGGTAACTAATGTTGTTAATGCAAATTCATGGGATTTTATCACCCATAACTTCAAGTGTTGTTCCTTGCTGTTTTAAGGTGTTTTTAAGTTGTTTTAGAGTGTTTTAGTATGTTGTGTTTTTATAACTCCGAAAAGCACATAAAAATTTGAAAAATTGTTTTGAAAAGCCTAAAAAGAGTGTTTTGAGTCGTTTTTGTGAGTTTGTGTCTTAGGGTACCTTCCAACACAATGATAAGGATTTGGTTTATAATTGCATGACGGTTAGAAAGAGTTATAAACATAGAGAAAAGTTTGATTTACTCTTGGTATATGCTTGGTTATGGTTATAATGTATGACTTCACATGCAATCATAAAAGAAAAAAAAATAAAAAATTTTGTTTTTGTAACATGCTTGAAGGAAGGAACTCAAACAAACGCTACAATCCTGAGAGACTTGAGCCTATAACGTTCTTTGGAGAGTATAATCTGTGATTTCTTGTTTTCTAAAGTCGTTGCATGATCTCATTATTCTTTGCTTGGTTACTACTTAGAAGGCGTTTCATCATATAGTTCCAAATGCTAGAACTCATGCCCATTTCATTCAAAGCATGTTATTGATTTGCATAACACATATTCAAGATGAAGTTGTGTAGTTGCCACCATAGCCAAATAGCCTCACTTCCCATATTTCGTATATGTTGTAAGTTGTACCCCCGTTGAGCTGTGTTAGCCCATGTTCTTTGTTAACCCATTTTTTCCTCACCTAGCCTAGTTTAGGACAATCCCCACCCTTGTTCTTAAAAGATAGTGAGCATGACTTAATTGAATTCCTTTTGAGTTACATTATGAAAGAAAATAAGTGTGGGGGAGAGAATGTTTAAGTGTTTATGTTGTGAGATTCAAAAAAAAAAAAAAAAAAAAAAAAAAAAAAAAACAAAGAGAATTAGATTAAGTGATTGAAGAAAGGTTCCAAAACACCAATTCTGGGCGTAAATTGTCTAAATTCTCCCTTTTTGTTCAAAAGTTGAGTTTTCATTCAAAAGTGAATTCTAAGTTGATTCAAATGCTTTGCTCACTATTTCTTTAAGAACCCTTGTTTTCCATATCCCTTCTTTGTTATCCACACACCCCAAGCCCCATTATAACCCGTGACTTCAATCTTGAGTGTTATGTATTTCAATTGTGGAGTTTGAACTTGGTATGAGCATATGGTGTCACTGGTTCTCGCATCTAAGTAGTAGCATTCCATTCATGAGATCATATCTAAACATGCTTGTTAACTCCAGAAATTGGTTCCTTTGAAATACATATATGTGAGTGTTCGTTTTTATGTTTACATCAATCTTCTCACATATAACTAGTTTAGGGTGTGTAGTCAGAAAATCTGTGTGAAAAACGAGTGCATATCTTGTAAGGATTTGAGCAAATTCTCTAAGGCATGTTACTACATTCAAAACATGGTTTTAAATGCTTATTTGTGAAATAATATGTGGTGACTATGAGTAAGAATGTACTTAAGTGTGAAGATGACAAAAATCTATGGGACTAATGATTTTTAACTTGTCATGTGCATTGGAAATCCATTAGACAATTGTTGGAAGGTGTAGGTTGTGTTTTGTTCGTTTTGTCTAGTTTCGTGTTCTTTTGTTGTTTTGTTTTGCTCGAGGACTAGCAAAAGATAAGTGTGGGGGTATTTGATAGGAGCATATTCATGCGACTTAAATGGCTTGTTCTCGTACATTTACGTTATGTTTCTTTAGTTATTTTAGTTCTTTATGCTTCTTTTGTGTGTTTTCAGGTTCTAAGGGCTTAGGGAGCAAGAAAGTGCATTTTGAGGCTATTTGGAGCATTTTTGGGCATGGATTGGATAGCTTATCCATGGAGCCAAAGTTTGGACGAATTTGAAGGCCTTATTTTCACTTTGGACATAAAACAAAGGGCCTAGCCCATTCTCTCTTAAACCAACCCCAAGGCCATGCATTTCCTTCCAAAACCCACAATCACTTCAAAGGCCATGCAAATCCATATTCAACACCTTAAACTACAACCATGCATCATTACACCACCTTCTCCATCTTTATTCCACATATAATTCACCTTAGCCATCACATTCACACACATGCCGTGCTTCCCCCTTTGTTCCCACCAAACACATGCACTCAAACAAAGCCAACCTAGCTAACCCTACATGCATTTTTTATTCACTCTTCATCATTGCATACATCACCAAACACTTCCATTCTTGCCGTGTATCCCTCCATTTTCTGCACCTTTCCTCCTTGCAATTCCACATGCTTTCATCATCATAACCCACCTACAATCCACCTAATTCACAAAGCTTCTCCCAACAAACAATTTCACCAAACACATGCACCAAAACCTCTATGCCGTGGGTTCCCTTGCCTTTCCAGCATTTCCCTTGTGCAATTCCAGCTTTCCACCCACTTTCCTAGCTGATTTTCACATGCATTGCAGCCACATTCTCACCCACTCTCTCCCTATATAAACCACACACACTTCATTCATTTGCATTCATTCATTCCCCATTCAAATCTCTCCATTTCTCACACCACAACACAAACACACACCATCTTCACATCCTGAAATTCCAAGCCTTGCCGTGGGTTTCTTTCCATTTTCTATCTTTCCTCATCCATTTCCATAATTCCCCAATCCATTCAACACACCAACAACATCCCTTAGACCTTGTGCCATAATAACGAAGAAGAGAAGAGTGCCTAAACGTTCATACAATTCAAGTTTGAGTTATTGGAATCTTTAGGTGTTTCTTTGATTTCAATGTTTAAATTCAATTTTCTTTGTTTTGTAATGGAAGAGAAGAGTGCCTAAACGTTCATACAATTCAAGTTTGAGTTGTTGGAATGTTTAGGGGTTTCTTTGATTTCAAAGTTATGAGGAACTAAACCCCCTTTAGCTAGGGGGTGATTCGAAACTATGTTTATATTTGCAATATGAATTGATTACTTTTGGTTGGAATTTCATAAGTTGTGGATTCAATTCGTTTAACTGTTTGATTGATAACTTATTTATGTATGTTCATTGAGATTGCAAGCTTAATTTTCATGCATGAATATGACGCTAGAATATAAGTGAGTTTCACCTAATCGTTATGAACTTATATTCACAAGTAGTGGAGGTTGCTTATAAACAATCGCGTTAAACGAATTCTTGGCATAAGTTTCATGCGTATTCCATAGTAACGAATGCCTCGTCAACACTTATAATTTTCATTGAACTTAATGATCTTTGTTGAATGTCTCTATCATGCGTATTCCATAGTTAGGGACTTTGATTAAGAATAATTTGGTTGTAATGCGTATTCCATTCAATCCAACGAATTTAGGGAAATCTGAAAGTTAATCTAAGCGGACCTAATTAACTTGGAGCATTGAGTTTCACAACTTATCGAAAGACCAACTGAGAATCAATATTGTATGCAAGTGTAACATGTGTGGAGAAGAACCCCTTGGCTATTCCATCATCCATATTTTTATCACATTCATATTTACGTTTTGCCTTTAATTACAATTTGTCCATTTAATTTAATCTCGTCCAACCACAATCACCCCCCTTATTTTGTTAAGTCTTATTCATTTGATTTGTCTTATTTTATGTTTTTGAGTATTTGGAGTCTTTTAAACTTGTTTTGATTCTTTTAGTTTGTCTTAATGTTTTAAAAGTTAGTTTTATGTTTTTAAGTCAATTTAGAAGGTTTTAGCAAGCCCTCCTAATCCCCGGTCTAGAACGATCCCTCACTTATCCATTCTACTACAATTGTCAAACGAGGGTTTAATTTGAGTGTCAAGTAAATCTCGCATCAGTGGTCACTACACAACTTCTTCTTGAATATGTGTTATGCAAATCAATAACATGCTTTGAATGAAATGGGCATGAGTTCTAGCATTTGGAACTATATGATGAAACGCCTTCTAAGTAGTAACCAAGCAAAGAATAATGAGATCATGCAACGACTTTAGAAAACAAGAAATCACAGATTATACTCTCCAAAGAACGTTATAGGCTCAAGTCTCTCAGGGTTGTAGCGTTTGTTTGAGTTCCTTCCTTCAAGCATGTTACATAACTAATTTTTTTCTTTTATGATTGCATGTGAAGTCATACATTATAACCATGACCAAGCATATACTAAGAGTAAATCAAACTTTTCTCCATGTTTATAACTCTTTTTAACAGTCATGCAATTAGAAACCAAATCTTTATCATTGTGTTGGAAGGTGACCTACGACACAAAAACACAAAAATGACTCAAAACACTCTTTTTAGGCTTTTTAAAACATGTTTTTCAAATTTTTATGTGATTTTCGGAGTTATATAAAAAAATAAACAAAACATACTAAAACACTTTAAAACAACTTAAAAACACCTTAAAACAGTAAGGAACAACATTTGAAGTTATGGGTGATAAAATCCCACGAATTTGCATTAACAACATTAGTTACCCCCCCCCCCCCCCCCACACTTAAATCAAACATTGTCCTCAATGTTTTAAGCATAGATTCATACAAAACATAAGTAAACACACAAACAACAACTAAACATACTAAACATGGCAAAATGTAATAAACAAAGAGAAGAGTTTAGGGACGCAAATCTGGTTATGGAGTGTAAATTCCATCTTCTCTTTGTTGATTGCATCGAGGCTTGATCTTGATGATTCCACAGGCTTACTCTTGAACTGGGCTGGATGATTCTTTTGGTCTCCTCCACTTGTTGAATTTCCTTTGTGCTACTGGGCTGGAGGATTCTTTTGGTCTTCCCCGAAGGTCTGAGCTTACCCCTTTGGTCTGTTTCTTTGTTGAATCTCTCCAATTCGTATTGAAAAGGGTTGGAGGATAACTCAGCCTATGTTTGTTTCCACATGCTTCAATGTATCATTTTCACTTGCCTTACTCGCTCCCCTTTACAGAAGTGGTCCCTTCTCCGGAAGTGTATCAACCGTTGAAGATGACTACTCGAGAGCAACGCTAGGTAAGCAATCAGGAATAGATTCCAGGCAGTTGGCTCCAGATTGGAAGACTGACTCCAAGTGCCGGCTGATTGCTTCTTTTACTTTGCCATGCGAGTAAGAACAAGGACAAAGAAAAAGACAGGGAAAGAGCATGATATGAGATACTTTTGCTTTTGACCTTGATGATATGAGATACCTTTGCTTTTGAAGAAGCGGTGAATGAATCAGCACACTTCAATCCGCCGTTTCCTCCTGGGTCATATGTACTCCAGGCATCTGGTATCATCTTTGGGGAAGAAGAAAGAATTGAGTATTTCGAAAGGCTTTGCTGGGAGTGCGCCCTCAGAGGTGAGGGAGAGTTGGGCATTTTCTTCAGGTCTGCCTTGCCATAAAAGACGAAGGTCGACATATATAGAGATAATATCAAGTGGTGGTACTGTTCTTTTACCCTTGTCGACAAATGTCTCTTCGATATCAGAACGACGCCTCTTCGATTTCTGAGCAGGCGCCCCTTCGATTTCTAAACGACGCCCCTTTGCTTTCTGAACGACACGTAGTAGTGCGGATGCGGCTCCTTTTGACAAAGCTGCACGCGTTTTCTGAAAAGCAGAGAAAGCGTCGCCAAACTTTGCGCTTGTCGGCTAAAGATGTGTAGTTGCGATGATGGCCTCCACGCGTTGTCTGAAAAGAAGAAATCTTTTGACAAAGTTGAACGCGTCTTCTGAAAAGCCGAGAAAGCGTCGCCTAAACTACGCCGGAAAATCCGGCTCTTTGAATCGGTGGACGCGTCGCCTTGGCTTCTTATAGAGGTATCGATCACCGCCAACTTACACACTCTGAAGATTTCCCATTCTTGAACATCGTCTCCGGCCCTTTGAAATTTTAACTTCATCCTCCCCTTCTCTTTGAACACTTTTGAAAATGGCAAACTCATCGAACCTTAGCTTGGAATTGAGCCTTAGCAGTGATACGGGCGCGCCGCGTCAAGGTAACGTATGGCGCCCTTCTTTCTTTTCTTCTAACGGTCCTCTCACAGGTGAAGACTCCGTGATGCAGGACGCCACAACAGCTACAATAGTAGCTAGGAACCTCCTCACTCCAAAAGATAGTAGGCTGCTGTCAGGACGGTCCGATGAGTTGGCCGTTCAAGAGTCCCTCGCACTTAGTGTTCAGTGTGCGAGTTCTGTGTCCAACATGGGCCAACGCCTGCTTGTCCGCTCCCGTCAGGTGGAATCATTGATGGCAGAGGTGGAAAGTCTCAAGCAGGAGATCCAGCAGCTTAAGTATGAGAATAGAAGTTTGCATGTGCTTGCAAATAACTATTCGTCGGGCATGAAGAGGAAGCTTGATGAACTGCAAGAATCTGAGGGTCGAATTCACAGTGACCGTCAAAGGCTTGTGGCTTATCTCCAGAGGCACCTGTTTCCTGGGTCATCCAGCGCTTGGCCAAGTATTGAGGCCTGGAATGCTCTAGCTCCGATGCCTTCTGCTCCGATGTCTTCTGCCCCTATGCCTCCCGCTTCTATGCCTTCTGCTTCGACGCCTCGTAGTGGGGCTTCAAGTAAACGCCCTTTGTGAAGGCTCCATCTTTCTTTGTTTAGCAGTGCCTATCAATAAATCAAAAATTTTCTCAATGTTACAATCATAGACTCACACAATTAATAAACAAACAACAATAACTAAACAACCTAACAAGGCAGAAACGAAATAGCAACAAAGAGAAGAGTTTTTTAGGAATCTGGAATTGGAGTGCTTTCTAAATCTTCCTTTGTTGAATGCATGGGTTGCCTCCCAAGTAGCGCTTTCTTTTACGTCTTGCAGCTGGACGGTACCTCCGTTTAAGCTTGACTAGGTTCCACGGCATGGAGGGGTACCTCCTCCACGACATACTCCTCGAACATCTCGTAATAGGGCTTCAATCGATGCCCATTCACTTTGAATTCTTGCTGCGTCCTTGAACTTTTGATTTGTACTGCACCATGAGGGAAAACATTAGTGACAATAAAAGGACCAACCCATTTGGAACGCAACTTACCCGGAAACAACCGAAGGCGAGAATTGAACAACAACACTTTCTGCCCAATAGAGAACGTCTTGGCACGAATCATCTTGTCATGAAATGCCTTTGTTTTCTCCTTGTAAATCCGGGCATTCTCATATGCTTCATTTCGGATTTCATCAAGCTCACACAATTGAAGTTTCCTATGTAAACCTGCGGCATCAAGGTCCATATTGAACGTTTTGACGGCCCAATGTGCACGATGCTCTAGTTCGACGGGAAGATGGCATGGCTTCCCATAGATGAGCCGAAAAGGTGACATCCCAATGGGGGTTTTGTAGGCAGTGCGATACGCCCACAATGCATCGTTTAAGCGCAAACTCCAATCCTTCCTTGTAGGCCCCACGGTCTTCTCAAGAATCTGCTTGATTTCCCTATTCGAAACCTCGGCTTGCCCGCTCGTTTGAGGATGATAAGGTGTGGCCACCTTATGTGTGACATTGTATTTCTTGAGCAACGCCTCGATGGTTCGATTACAAAAATGGGAACCTCCATCACTGATTAGCACTCGTGGCATTCCAAACCTTGCAAAAATGTTAGTTTTCACAAAATCTGCAACCACTCGAGAATCATTAGTTCGGGTGGCTTTTGCTTCCACCCATTTCGACACATAATCCACAGCAAGCAATATATAAATAAACCCATGTGACGAAGGAAAGGGACCCATAAAATCAATACCCCAAACATCAAAGATTTCAACACTAAAAATGGGGGTTTGCGGCATTTGCTGTTTAGGACCAATATTTCCCGTTCTTTGGCATCTATCACAAGACATGCAAAATGTTCTAGCATCCCTAAAGATGGTAGGCCAATAAAAACCACATTCTAACACCTTAAGTGCTGTTCTTTGAGTGCCAAAGTGTCCCCCACAAGCATAAGTGTGACAAAAGGTTAGAATAGCATTAAACTCAGAATCGTGCACACACCTACGTATAACTTGGTCAGGGCAATATTTCCATAAATACGGGTCATCCTACACATAAAACTGTGCCTCTTTCTTTAATTTATCACATTGGTGTTTAAGTAATTCTCTAGGAACATGTTTAGACACCAAATAATTCACCAAATCAGCATACCAGGGTTCACTTACCTTGACGGACATCAGTTGCTCATCTGGGAATGTCTCTATGATAGGCACGGCATCCTCTTCATGCACCATACGGCTCAAGTGGTCAGCCACCACGTTTTCACTTCCTTTCTTGTCCCGGATTTCGATATCGAATTCTTGGAGAAGAAGCATCCATCGGATAAGCCTCGGCTTTGCTTCCTTTTTCGTGAGCAAGTACCTCAAAGCTGCATGATCAGAATAAACGATTACTTTAGTTCCAATTAAATATGAACGGAATTTGTCTAAAGCAAAAACCACAGCTAGAAGTTCTTTTTCCGTCGTGGAGTAGTTCAATTGGGCATCATTGAGAGTCCGAGAGGCATAGTATATGACATGCGGCCGCTTGTCTCTTCTTTGTCCTAGAATAGCTCCTAATGCATAGTCGGATGCATCGCACATGAGTTCGAACGGAAGGCTCCAATCTGGAGGTACAATAATGGGGGCTGAGACTAGCTTCTCCTTGAGTTGGTTAAATGCCGAATTACACTCTTCATCAAACTTGAATGGCACATCTTTTTGAAGCAATCGGCAAAGAGGGTTGGACATCTTGGAGAAGTCCTTGATAAAATGCCTATAGAACCCTGCATGGCCAAGAAACGAACGTACCTCTCTAACCGAAGTAGGAGAGGGTAAGTGACGTACAAGGTCTATTTTCGATTTATCTACTTCAATTCCTTTTTCTGAAACAATATGTCCTAAAACTATACCTTGTTTCACCATAAAATGACATTTCTCCCAATTCAAGACAAGGTTAGTTTCAACACATCGTTTCAAAATTAAGGTCAGATTATCCAAGCAATTATCAAATGAACTCCCAAATACACTGAAATCATCCATGAAAACCTCAATGATCTTTTCAACAAAATCGGAAAATATACTTACCATACACCTTTGGAAAGTGGCCGGTGCGTTGCATAAGCCAAATGGCATGCGACGATAAGCAAATGTTCCAAAGGGACATGTGAATGTGGTCTTCTCTTGATCATCCGGGGCTATCACAATTTGGTTATATCCAGAGTATCCATCAAGAAAACAGTAAAAAGCATGACCGGCTAACCTTTCGAGCATCTGGTCGATGAATGGCAAAGGAAAGTGATCTTTCCTAGTCATGGCATTTAGCTTCCGGTAATCGATACATACTCGCCAACCTGTTTGAATGCGGGTTGGCACAAGCTCATTCTCAGCATTCTTCACCACTGTCACTCCGGACTTCTTTGGAACACATTGCACCGGTGACACCCAACGACTATCAGAGATCAGATAAATCACTCCACAATCAAGAAGTTTGATAATCTCCTTTTTCACAACTTCCATCATTGGAGGGTTGAGACGGCGCTGAGCCTCTCGAGTTGGTTTAGCCCCCTCCTCAAGAAGTATACGGTGCATGCATGTGGTAGGGCTTATTCCCTTAATGTCGGCCAAAGTCCACCCTATGGCCGTTTTGTGCTCTCGCAGCACCCTCACAAGCTTCTCCTCCTCCATTGCCGTGAGACTTGATGAAATGATGACGGGCAATGTTTCGCCTTTTCCCAAAAACACATACTTCAAATGGTCCGGCAACGGCTTAAGTTCAAGCGATGGTGCCTGAACAACAGAAGGTAGCATCTTAGTGGAAATTGAATTTGAAAGTGAGAGTGGAACCTTACCATATTGTTGTGGCAATGACTCAAGGGCTGCCACAACCTCAATTATTTCTTCACTAGAACCCATTGCAAAGAATTCCTCCTCCTTGCCGTGGCCTTGCATTGGCCCAAATCCTTCATTTTTGCGCTCTATGGCCTTAGTGATGGTTGTTTCCAGGGCGTCCTCGTTCAATTCTTCAAGGTATACCTGCGCCAAAGAATCGATAACATCAATGGAAAAACAAGAATGGTCATCAACGGGATATCTCATAGTTTCAGAAATATTAAAATCAATCACTTCCCCATCGAATTCCATTGTCAAGGTGCCTTTGTATACATCAATCTTCGTTCGGGCCGTCTTCATGAATGGCCTACCAAGGAGAATCGGCAAAGATGTAGAATGGGCTGAATCCTCCATGTCTAGGACGTAGAAATCAGCCGGAAAAATTAAATGGTTCACCTGCACAAGCACATCTTCCAAAACTCCTTTTGGATACGCGTTAGAACGATCGGCCAATTGTATAATTACACCATCTTGTTTTAATTCACCCAAATTCATAGATGCATAAATAGAATAAGGCATGACATTTATGGATGCACCTAAATCAAGCATGGCATGTTCAAAACGATTATGTCCAATCACACAAGGAATCGTGAAACTACCGGGGTCTTTGCACTTGGTAGGCAGTTTACGTTGCAAAACAGCGGACACATTCTCGCTTACCTTCACTACCTCTTTGTTTGCCCTTCTTCTCTTTGTATTGCATAGGTCCTTGAGGAATTTACCATACTTTGGAACCTGTTTGATTGCATCGAGAAGCGGTATGTTCACTTGCACCTTCCGGAACGTTTCAAGAATGTCCTTCTCGCTTTCTTCCTTTTTTTCTTACATGAACCTGCTAGGAAAAGGTACATTGGGCAGATTAGGACGTGAAGTACATGAATTTGAACTTAAATTACCTGATTTGGCTGAGTTAGGGTGATCTGCCTCAGGTTGTGTCGTCTCTTCATCTACTTTCTGGGCAGATTTGGGATTGTTTGGCTCGGTCCCAACTTCTTTTCCACCCCTTAGGGTGATGGCCTTGGCGGATTCGAATCCTCCCTTTGGATTGACTTGAAAACACAAAAACTAAATGAAAATACTCTTAACAAGACTACTATGACTCAGAATGGCTTTGAAAAACTCAAATTGTCTAAAACAATCAAATTGACTCAAATAGAAGCTAGAACTTGATTTAGACGAATTTGCAAGTGTTTATGACTCCAAAAGCTTAAAGATACAAAAATAAAACAAATACGAATGATTAAGACTCAACGAAATATGGGGGAAATGTGTTTGGACGATATTAAATTAAAAAGACAGAATATAATTAAAGGCAAAATGTAAATATGAATGTGATGAAAATATGGATGATGGAATAGCCAAGGGGTTCTTCTCCACACATGTTACACTTGCATACAAAATTGATTCTCAGTTGGTCTTTCGATAAGTTGTGAAACTCAATGCTCCAAGTTAATTAGGTCCGCTTAGATTAACTTTCAGATTTCCCTAAATTCGTTGGATTGAATGGAATACGCATTACAACCAAATTATTCTTAATCAAAGTCCCTAACTATGGAATACGCATGATAGAGACATTCAACAAAGATCATTAAGCTCAATGAAAATTATAAGTGTTGACGAGGCATTCGTTCCTATGGAATACGCATGAAACTTATGCCAAGAATTCGTTTAACGCGATTGTTTATAAGCAACCTCCACTACTTGTGAATATAAGTTCGTAACGTTTAGGTGAAACTCACTTATATTCTAGCGTCATATTCATGCATGAAAATTAAGCTTGCAATCTCAATGAACATACATAAATAAGTTATCAATCAAACAGTTAAACGAATTGAATCCACAACTTATGAAATTCCAACCAAAAGTAATCAATTCATATTGCAAATATAAACATAGTTTCGAATCACCCCCTAGCTAAAGGGGGGTTTAGTTCCTCATAACCTTGAAATCAAAGAAACAACTAAACATTCCAACAACTCAAACTTGAATTGTATGAACGTTTAGGCACTCTTCTCTTCCATTACAAAACAAAGAAAATTGAATTCAAACATCGAAATCAAAGAAACACCTAAACATTCCAACAACTCAAACTTGAATTGTATGAACGTTTAAGCACTCTTCTCTTCCTCGTTGTTGTGGCACAAGGTCTAAGGTGAGCTTTGGGGATTATGTGAAGTGTTTTGGAGGGATGGGAAGTGGTTGGATAGTGGCTGAAATGGAGGATAAAAACTGCATAGATTGGAAGGGGATTTGCGGCACAAGGGTTGTGTTTGTGTTGTGTGAAGTGTATGAAATTAGATGCATGAATGAATGAATGCTAGGGTATTTATAGGGGTAGTGGAGGGAACATATGGCTGTTTGTTTAAGCATTTGTGTGGAGGAATGATGGAAAAACAGCTAGGACACATGTGAAAACTGGAATTGCACAAGGGGAGCAAAGGGAACCCACGGCATGGATGGATTTGTGCATGTGTTGGCTGATTAAGATTGTGGAAATACAAGGGAATGCACGGGTTAGTTTTGAAGAAAAGGTGTGTGAATGGGGTAATTGAATGATTAAAGTGCATGTGGGTTGGATATTAAAGGATGGAATGCATGTGAATTAAGTTGGAAAGCTGGAATGATGAAGTGGGAGTGCACGGCATTGAGTGTTTGTTTGATGATGATGCATGTGATGGGTGGGAACAAAGGGGGAAACATGGCACAAGGGGGCTTGAATGAATGATTAAATGTGCATGTGGATTTAAAGAATGAGTGGTGGTGTAATGATGAAGTGAATGCATGTGACTTGTGAATACAAAGAGAAGGGGAAAAACTGGAAATGCTCAAGGAGTGCACGGAAATGGGGGGGGGGGGGGGGGGAAGAAATGATGGCATGAAAGTGAAGGGATTAGTGGTGCATGTGCATGTGAGTTGAAATGCATATGTTTAAATGGTTGACATGTGTAGATGATTATGATAATGATAAGTGATAAGTCAATGATATGTTAAGTGATAAATGAATGATATGTGGTGAGTGATAAGTGAATGAAAGTGATAAGTGATAATAGGGCTAGTTTAAAGGGCTAGGGTTTAAGTACATAGAAAGGGCCTAAAATAGGTTGGTTTGCATGGCATAATATGTTTGATTGGGCTAGAGGTTTTCCATGGCTCAAAGGATTTGTTTGATTGGGCTAGGCCCTTTGTTTGATGTCCCCAAAGAGCATACAAGGCTTCAATTTCGTCCATCCTCTTTGCTCCATGATTAAGCTATCCAATCCTTGCCCAAAAGTGCCCCAAATAGCCTCAAAATGCACTTTCTTGCTCCCTAAGCCCTTAGAACCTGAAAACACACAAAAGAAGCATAAAGGACTAAAATAACTAGAGAAACATAACGTAAATGCACGAGAACAAGCCATTTAAGTCGCATGAATATGCTTCTATCAATTGATTGGAATGCAATCTGAAATGGGAGATGGAATGGCTGAATGTGGTGCAATGATAATGTCTTGTGGCTGAATGGATTAAAGAATGAGAGTGCATGTGGGTGGAAATACATGTGGGTTAAAGAGTGAATGCATGTGCAATGACAGCTAGGTTGAATTAATTAAAGGGATTGCATGTGCAAGGTTTTGGTGTGAATGATTGAATGTGCATGTGGCTGATTTATGAAGAGTGAATGCATGTGGCTGCAAGGTGTGAATGATTATGGGTGCATGTGGCTGCAATGAATTAGGAATCCTTCAATTTCGTCCATTCCTTTTGCTCCAAACATAAGCTATCCATTCCAAGTCCAATTTTGCTCCAAAATGCATCTTTTTGCTTCCTTAGCCATATGAACCTAAAAACACACGAAAATGGCTTAAACTACTAAAACAACTATGAATTAACAATATGAATGCACGAAAACAAGCTAAGTAAGTCGCCTAAATATGCTCCTATCAAATTCCCCCACACTTATCATTTGCTCGTCCTCGAGCAAAACAGAAAAACAAAACAAACAAAACGACACTAAACAAGTAAAACACAACCTAAACCTTCCAACAATCGTCTCAGGGATTTCCAATGCACATGACAAGTTAAAAATCATTATTCCCACAGATTTTAGCCATCTTTACACTTAAGTACATTCTTACTCATAGTCACCGCATACTAGTTCACAATTAAGCATTTTAAAACCATGATTTGAATGTTGTAACATGCCTTAGAGAATTTCCTCAATTCCTTATTAGAATGCACTCTATTTTCACACAGATTTTCTGACTACACACCCTACACTAGTTATATGTGAGAGATTGATGTAAACATGTAGATGAACACTCACATATATGTATCATAAAGAGAGCAATTTCTGGAGTTAATAAGCATGTTTAGGTATGATCCCATGAATGGAATGCTACTACTTAGAAGTGAGAACCAGTGACACCATAAGCTCATACCAAGTTCAAACTCCACAAATTGAAACACATAACACTCAAGATAGAAGTCACGGGTTGTAATGGGGCTTGGGGAGTTGGCTAACAATGAAAGGATAGGGAAAACAAACGTTCTTTAAGCAATAGTGAGCAAAGTATTGAATTAGGCACTTAGAATTCCCTTTAGAACGCAGAAGTCAACTTTGAACACCCAAGGGGAAGTCACACAAAACTTAGGGCCATATTCAAACTTTTTGGGCCCTTTCTTCAACAATCACACTTGTGAGTCCATTGTCACTTATTTTCACTCTTTTTCTTTCTTTTCTTCTTCTTTTTTTCTTTCACAATTTTTTTTTCTTTTTTTTTTTCGTGCCTCCTTTAAGATTTAGGCACATACATACACACAAAAATCCCTTCCCCCACACTTGTTTTCTGTAATAATGTCACTCAAAAAGAATTCCTTCTAAGTCATGCTCCACTATACTCAAGAACAAGGGTATGGGAAAGTCCTACTCTAAGCTAGGTAAGGGGTGATGTGGTTAACAAAGAAAATAGGCTAAACGAGGCTCAACAGGGTTAAAACTAATATATACGAAATATGGGAAGTAAGGCTATTTGGCTATGGTGGCAACTACACAACTTCATCTTGATATATGTTATGCAATTCAATGTCATGCTTTGAATGAAACGGATATAAGTTCTAGCATTTAGTTCTATCATGATACAATTGCATTCTAAGTAGCAACCAAGCAAGGAATAATGAGATCATGCAACGACTTTAGAAAACAAAGAATCACAGATTATAACTCTCCAAACAAAGTAATGGCTCGAGTCTCATAGGAATGTAGCGTTATTATGAGTTTCTTCCTTCAAGCATGTTACAAAAACGAATTTTTCTTTTATGATTGCATGTGAAGTCATACATTATAACCATAACCAAGCATATACCAAGAGTAAATCAAACTTTTCTCTATGTTTATAACTCTTTTTAACCGTCATGCAATTACAAACCAAATCCTTATCATTATGTTGGAAGGTACCCTAAGACACAAACACACAAAAACGACTCAAAACACACTTTTTAGGCTTTTTAAAACATGTTTTTCAAATTTTTATGTGATTTTCGAAGTTATAAAACAAAGCATACTAAAAACACTCTAAAACAACTTAAAAACACCTTAAAACAGCAAGGAACAACATTTGAACTAATGGATGATAAAATCCCACGAATTTGCATTAAATATACTTAGTTACCCCCCCCCCCCCCCCACACTTAAATCAAACATTGTCCTCAATGTTTTAAGCATAGATTCACACAAAACATAAGTAAACACACAAAAAGCAACTAAACATACTAAACATGGCAGAATGTCACTTAACAAAGAGAAGAGTTTAGGGACGCAAATCTGGTTATGGAGTGTAAATTCCATCTTCTCCTTGGTAATTGCATTGAGGCATTGATCTTGGTGATTCCACAGGCTTTCTCTTGAACTGGTTTCTGCCCATCGTTGATTTTCCTTTGTGCTACTCTTGAACTGGGCAGCAGGATTCTTTTGGTCTTCCCCGAAGGTCTGAGCTTCCTCCTTTTATCTGTTTCTTTGTTCAATCTTTCCAATTCGTATTGAAGAGGGTTAGAGGATAGCTCAGCATATGCAGTTGTTCCTTGTCTCCACATGCTTCAATGTATCATTTTCACTTGCCTTACTTGCTCCGTTGAAGATGACTACTCGAGAGCAACGCTAGGTAAGCAACCAGGAATAGATTCCAGGCAGTTGGCTCCAGATCGGAAGACTGACTCCAAGTGCCGGCTGATTGCTTCTTTTACTTTGCCATGCGAGTAAGAACAAGGACAAAGAAAAAGACAGGGAAATAGCATGATATGAGATACTTTTGCTTTTGACCTTGATGATATGAGATACCTTTGCTTTTGAAGAAGCGGTGAATGAATCAGCACACTTTAATCCGCCGTTTCCTCCTGGGTCATCTGTACTCCAGGCATCTGGTATCATCTTTGGGGAAGAAGAAAGAATTGAGTATTTCGAAAGGCTATGCTGGGAGTGCGCCCTCAGAGGTGAGGGAGAGTTGGGCATTTTCTTCAGGTTTACCTTGCCATAAAAGACGAAGGTCGACATATATAGAGATAATATCAAGTGGTGGTACTGTTCTTTTACCCTTGTCGATAAATGTCTCTTCGATATCAGAACGACGCCTCTTCGATTTCTGAGCAGGCGCCCCTTCGATTTCTGAACGACGCCCCTTTGCTTTCTGAACGACACGTAGTAGTGCGGATGCGGCTCCTTTTGACAAAGCTGCACACGTTTTCTGAAAAGCAGAGAAAGCGTCGCCGAACTTTGCGCTTGTCGGCTAAAGATGTGTAGTTGCGATGATGGCCTCCACGTGTTGTCTGAAAAGAAGAAATCTTTTGACAAAGTTGAACGCGTCTTTTGAAAAGCCGAGAAAGCGTCGCCTAACTTACGCCGGAAATTCCAGCTTTTTGAATCGGTGGACGCGTCGCCTTGGCTTCTTATAGAGGTATCGATCACCGCTAACATATACACTCTGAAGATTTGCCATTCTTGAACATCGTCTCCGGCCCTTTGAAATTTTAACTCCATCCACCCCTTCTCTTTGAACATTTTTGAAAAATGGCAAACCCATCGAACCTTAGCTTAGAATTGAGTCTCAGCAGTGATACGGGCGCGCCGCGTCAAGGTAACGTATGGCGCCCTTCTTTCTTATCTTCTAACAGTCCACTTACAGGTGAAGAATCCATGATGCAGGACGCCACAACAGCTACAATAGTAGCTAGGAACCTCCTCACTCCAAAAGATAGTAGGCTGCTGTCAGGACGGTCCGATGAGTTGGCCGTTCAAGAGTCCCTCGCTCTTAGTGTTCAGTGTGCGAGCTCTGTGTCCAACATGGGCCAACGCCTGCTTGCCCGCTCCCGTCAGGTGGAATCATTGATGGCAGAGGTGGAAAGTCTTAAGCAAGAGATCCAGCAGCTTAAGTACGAGAATAGAAGTTTGCATGTGCTTGCAAATAACTATTCGTCGGGCATGAAGAGGAAGCTTGATGAGCTGCAAGAATCTGAGGGTCGAATTCAAAGTGACCATCAAAGGGTTGCGGCTTATCTCCAGAGGAACCTTTTTCCTGGGTCATCCAGCGTTTGGCCAAGTATTGAGGCCTGGAATGCTCTAGCTCTGATGCCTTCCGCTCCGATGCCTTCCGCTCCGACGCCTTCCGCTCCTATGCCTCCCGCTTCTATGCCTTCCGCTTCGACGCCTCGTAGTGGGGCTTCACGTAAACAACCTTTGTGAAGCTCCACCTTTCTCCATGTTTAGTATTTTATTTAATAAATAAATTTTTTTTTTTTTTTTTTTTTTAAACATACATAATGGCATGGAATTGATCGTTGAATGGGCGGTGATACTTGAAATGATCCGGTAATAGTTTAATTTCTAGAGTGGATGCCTGAATCATTAACAACATATTAGTATAAAAGAAAATTGAAATTCGGGGAGGCGGCTTACCTTTGTGCTCTGATGCGTGATTTATACGCACACAAATTAAACCCTCTTTTCGTCAAATTGTAGTATATGTATAAGTAGGGATCGTTCTGGACTAGGGATTATGAGGGATTGTTAATCACTTGGATTTGACTCAAAAACGTAAAAACACGAAATAAAATACTATACTAGACTCAAAGAATGCAAAACTAAACTTTAAAACACTAAAACAAACCAAAAGACTCAAACATCACCCAAAACACTCTAAACTGCCTTAAAATCACTTTCTGGGCAGTTTTGAGCACTTTGGTGAATTTGGACGAAATTGGGAGATAAATTTAATCAAAACTCTTAAAAACACAAACTAAGACACTTTCTAACTAAACTAACACTTTAAAATAAATGGGGGATTGGTTTTGACGAAATTTAAACTAAAGCACAGATTGTAAATTAAAGGCAAAACGTAAATATGAATGTGATGGAATTGAATGAATGGATGCTAGCCAAGGGGTTCATCTCCACACATGTTACACTTGCATAATAAAACGATTTCCAATTGCATTTCAATAAATTATGAAACTCATCACCCCGGGTTAATTAGGTCCGCTTAAATTAACCGTCAAGTTTTCCTTAAGTTAATGAATTGGATGATTGCATACGACAACCCAAAGCATTCCCCACAAGTTCCCTACATGAATTGCATAATAGAGATACAAGCAAGAATCATTAAGTTCTTTGAAAATTATAAGTTTTGACGAGGCATTCGTTACTATGGAATACGCATGAAACTTATGCCAAGAATTCGTTTAACGCGATTGTTTATAAGCAACCTCCACTACTTGTGAATATAAGTTCGTAACTATTAGGTGAAACTCACTTATATTCTAGCGTCATATTCATGCATGAAAATTAAGTGTGCACTCTCAATAAACATACATAAATAAGTTATCAATCAAACGGTTAAACGAATTGAATCCACAACTTATGAAATGCAATTAGAAGTAATCAAATCAAAATGCAAGCATAAACATATATTTCAAATTACCCCCTAGCCAAGGGGGTTTTAGTTCCTCATGGTACAAAACAACGAGAATCAAAGAAACACCTAAACATTCCAACAACTCAAACTTGAATTGTATGAACGTTTAGGCACTCTTCTCTTCCATTCCTCATACGTACAAAACAAAGAGTATTGAAATTAAACATTGAAATCAAAGAAACACCTAAACATTACAACTCAAACTTGAATTGTATGAACGTTTAGGCACTCTTCTCTTCCATTCCTCATACGTATAAAACAAAGAGTATTGAAATTAAACATTGAAATCAAAGAAACACCTAAACATTCCAACAACTCAAACTTGAATTGTATGAACGTTTAGGCACTCTTCTCTTCCTCTTCGTTGTAACACAAGGTCTAAGGATAGTTTGATGGTGTGAATGGTTTGGGTAGTGGTGAAAATGGAAGGATGGTGGTGTTTGGATTGTAAGGGAGGGCACGGCACAAGGGAGTTTTGATGTCTACATTCTGAAATGTGGAAGGATCTGTGACTGAAATGTGTATGAATGAGTATGAATGAATTGTGGCTGCAATGCATGCTTATTTATAGGTAAATGAGAGGGAACATGACAGCTAGGAATAGGTGGAAATGTGGCTGCAAGTTTGGTGAATGATTATGAGTGAATGCATGTGAATGTGGCTAGGTTGGAAAGCTGAAATTGTGATGGAAAGTGCATGGCAAAAGGAGGTTGTTTGTGGCTGCATGTTTGGGTTTGTTTAACGGGTGCATGTGGGTGAATGTTAGGTTGAAATAATGATGGAAAAATAGCTAGGAAAAGAGGGAATGCATGTGGAAGTGTGGCTGCAAAGAGAAGGAGAAAAGCTGGAAAATGGAAGGTAATGTGCACGGCAAGAAGTGTTTGTTTGATTGAGTGTGCATGTGGCTGTTTTATGAAAGGAATGCTAGGTTGGAAATGCATGTGGAATGCTGGAATTGAATGTGTTTTGGACGGCAAAGGGTGTGTTGGGTGATGGGTGCATGTGTTGGCTCAATTATATTGTTGGGAAAACATGTGGATTAGGTGGAAAGAGGTGGGTGTGCATGTGAGTTGAAATGCATGTGTTTAAATGGTTGAAATGTGTAGATGATTATGAGTATGATAAGTGATAAGTGTAATGATATGTTAAGTGATAAATGAATGATATGTTGTGATGATAAGTGATAAATGAATGATATGTTAAGTGATAAGTGAATGATATGATAAGTGATAAATGAATGATATGTGGTGATGATAAGTGTATAATTGTATGATAGGTGGTGATGATAATTTGGTCTTCAATTTCGTCTATCCCTTTTTCTCCAAACATAAGCTATCCATTCCAAGTCCGATTTTGCTCCAAAATGCTCCAAAATGCATCTTTTTGCTTCCTTAGCCATATGAACCTAAAAACACACGAAAGAAGCATAAAGGACTAAAATAACTAAAGAAACATAACGTAAATGCACGAGAACAAGCCATTTAAGTCGCATGAATATGCTCCTATCATGCTCCGACATGAACTTAAGAATAAACACCCCTTCGAAAGTTATGACTTGTCCCGTGTCATAAAATCCAACTTCTTTGGGAATTGTTGTCTCAAGTATATCCTCTTTGATGAATTCATGAAATTCCCTACTTTGCACCTTTGGAAGGGCTTCCAAGATGTCTTTTTCACTTTCTTCTTCCTTGGAATTCATGAACCTGCAAGGAATAAGGATATTAGGTGGGATGGGGTTAGAACTAATTGGAACAACCTTACTTGAATTAGATGGCGTAGGAGCAATAAGTGCTTCCGGCAAAGGTGCTTCAAATCCTCCCTTCGGATTTACAATGGTTGAACTAGGGAGTTTGCCTTGGTCGCAAAATTGTCCTACGAACTCCGCTATCTGCCCAATTTGCTTTTCCAAGTGGTCCAACCTTTTGTCTTCTTGTCGAGCCTCATTGTCTTGATTTTGTGAGCTTTGCACCAAACAAATTAATTCGTTAAGCTTTTGATTATAATCTATTGACGAACTTAAATTTGGTTGGGCATATTGAATATGAGGTTGTGGTGGGTGTATAGGTCTTGAATAGAACTCCTCATATAGCTGCCAATATCCTTCTTCTTGAACATGTTGAGGTTCCCACCACATAGAGTTTGAATGATCGCTCCAATCTGAACTGTAAGTATTGGAAAACACGTTATTCCTTGATTGAAGATCAAATATATCAACACTTTGCATTTGAGACCTTTCCATGAGCTGTGACAAAAGAGAAGCATTATCAAGTGCCATGTTGTTCTTCTCTAGTATTTGAATTCAACAAACAAAACACAAATCAAAAACTAAAACTAAAATACATAACAGAAACAAACAATCCAAGAGATTAGCGAATTTGCTAATCCCTGGGAACGGCGCCAAAATTTGATGCGAGATTTATACGCACATAAATTAAACCCTCTTTTTGACAATTGTAGTATAAGTATAAGTAGGGATCGTTCTTAATCGGGGATTAGGAGGGATTGCAAATCACTTGGAAACTGACTCAAAAACGTAAAATAAAGTTTAAAACACTAAACTAGACTCAAAGAATGCGAAACTAAATGCTTGAAACACTAAAACAAACCAAAAGACTCAAACATCACCCAAAACACTCAAAACTGCCTTAAAAACACTTTCTGGGCAGTTTTGAGCACTTTGGTGAATTTGGACGAATTTGTGAAACAAATTGAATCAAAACACTTATAAACACAAACTAATACACTTTCTAACTAAATTGGACATTAAAGTAAAGGGGGATTTAGGATTTGACGAAAATTGAAATAACGAAACAAGTTAATAAACTAGACAGAATGTAAATATGAAATTGATGAAATGGAATGAATGGATGAAAGAATAGCTAAGGGGTTCATCTCCATACATGTTACACTTGCATAATAAAACGATTTCCAATTGCATTTCAATAAACCATTAATTCTCAACGCTCCAAGTTAATTAGGTCCGCTTAAATTAACTTTCAGATTTCCCTAGATTCATTGGATTGAATGGAATACGCATTACAACCAAATTATTCCTAATCAAAGTCCCTAACTATGGAATACGCATGATAGAGACATTCAACAAAGATCATTAAGTTCAACGGAAATCATAAACATCGACGAGGCATTCGTTACTATGGAATACGCATGAAACTTATGCCAAGAATTCATTTAACGCGATTGTTTATAAGCAACCTCCACTACTTGTGAATATAAGTTCGTAACTATTAGGTGAAACTCACTTATATTCTAGCGTCATATTCATGCATGAAAATTAAGCGCGCATTCTCAATAAACATACATAAATAAGTTATCAATCAAACGGTTAAACAAATTGAATCCACAACTTATGAAACGCAATTAGAAGTAATCAAATCAAAATGCAAGCATAAACATATATTTCGAATCCCCCCCTAGCCAAGGGGGGTTTAGTTCCTCATAACTTTGAAATCAAAGAAACACCTAAACATTCCAACAACTCAAACTTGAATTGTATGAACGTTTAGGCACTCTTCTCTTCCATTCCTCATACGTACGAAACAAAGATAATTGAATTTAAACATTGAGATCAAAGAAACACCTAAACATTCCAACAACTCAAACTTGAATTGTATGAACGTTTAGGCACTCTTCTCTTCCTCGTTGTTGTATCACAAGGTCTAAGGTGTGTTTTGGGATAGTGTGAAGTGTTTTGGAGGGATGGGGAGTGGTTGGAGTGGTGTTTGGATTAGTAGGGATACTCACGGCACAAGGGATCAATGGCAGAGGTGGAAAGTCTCAAGCAAGAGATCAAACAGCTGAAGCACGAGAACCGAAGTTTGCACGTGCTTGCCAACAATTATTCAACGGGCATGAAGAGGAAGCTTGATGAGCTACAAGAATCTGAAGGTCGGATTCAAAGTGACCGTCAAAGGTTTGCGGCTTATCTCCAGAGGCACCTTTTTCCTGGGTCATCCAGCGTTCCACCAAGTATTGTGGCCTCGAATGATCTAGCTCCGATGCCTCCCGCTTCGATGCTTCCCGCTCCAATGCCTCCCGCTTCGAGAGTTTTGCCAAGTAGTGGGGCTTCAAGCAAACAACCTTTGTGAAAGTTACATTCTTTTATTTTTCTTTACTTTCTTTTTTTTATTTTATTTTTTATTTTATTTTATTTTATTTTTTTATTTTTAAATCAAATCAAACGGCATGGAATTGGTCCTTGAATGGAAGGTGATACTTGAAGCGAACCGGCATTGGTTTGAATTCTAGTGTAGGTGCCTGATTCATAAAAAACAGCAAGTTGGTATAAAATGTAATGGAATTTTGAAAAGATGACTTACTTGTTTTGTCCGACAAGAACTCAATGACAAACACCACTCCTTCGAAAGTTTCAGGGATATTGGACTTGGCCAGATTGCATGTGATGGTTATGACTTGTCCAATGTCATCAAATTCAACTTCTTTGGGTTTTGTGGTTTCAAGAACGTCCTCTTTGAGGAATTCATGACATTCCCTACTTTTCACCTTTGGAAGGGCTTCCAAGATGTCTTTTTCACCTTCTTCTTCCTTGGAAGTCATGAATCTGCAAGGAATAGGGATACTTGTTGGAACGGGGTTAAAAATAATGAAATTTGGAACAACCATACCTGAATTAGATGGCATAGGAGCAATAGGTGCCTCCGGTAAAGGTGTTTCCACCCTTGCCGTGGGTGATGCGAAATATATAAGCACACAAATTAAACCCTCTTTTCGACAATTGTAGTATAGATATAAGTAGGGATCGTTCTAGGCCGGGGATTAGGAGGGATTGCTAATCTAATGAAAATTGACTCAAAGATGTGAAAATATGTTTTAAAACACTTTAAATAGACTCACTAGACTCTTACTAACTTATATGATTCAAAACAAACTTTAAAGACTCAAAACAACCAAAAACAACCAAAAAGACTCAATTTAGACTCTATGACTTAATTTGGACGAAAATACACTTGGTTTTGACTCTAAAGACTCAAAAAGACTCTTTTGGACAAATTTGGAACAAATAAGAAAGGGGGTTTTGATTTTGGACGAATTTTAAAAGAAACAAGTGTCTTAGAACTTTAAAACAGATTTTGGACGAAAATAAGAAAAACTAATGGATGATGGGATAGCCAAGGGATACTTCTCCACACATGATACTTTCTAACATAAATTGATTTCCAGTTGCTTTTCCGATAAACCATGAACCTCAACACCCCAGATTAACCGTGACATCACTAATTAACCCTCAGATTTCCCTTAAGTTAGTGGATTGGATGACATCATACGACAACCCAAAGCATTCTTCAAAAAGTCCCCTACATGACATCATAATAGAGATACGGTTAAAGATCATTACGTTCAATGGAAACCATAAGTATTGACAAAGCACTTGTAACTATGACATCATGATACGCATGCTAGGAATTTACTTAACATAATTGTGAAAACAACCTTAACTACTTGTGAATATAAGTTTGTGACGATTATGTGAAACACCCTTATATTCTAGCCCCAAATTCAAGCATGCAAATTAAGTAGGCATCCCTAATAAACATACAAGAATAAGTTATCCATCAAACGGTTAAGTAAACTGCATTCGCAATTTATGAAATCACAACTGGAATTAATCAAATCATATTATAATTGTAATCATGGTTTCAAAGCATCCCTAGGCTAAAACGAGTTTAGCCTCTCATGTTCATGACAAAACAAAGCAATATAGATTTAAACATTGAAAATAAAAGATAGATTACACCTACACACGTCCAACACTCCAACTTGAATGTACAAACGCCCAAGGCTTGGTCTTCCTTCTCCTCCTCCTTGCTAGGTCACGGCACAAGGGTCTATGGTGAGTTTGTGGACGATTTTCTGGATTTTGGATGGTTTTAGGTATATATGGTGGTGCGGCAAGGGGTTATGGTGGTGTATGGAGGTTGGGATGGATGTTTGGAAGTAGGGGAATGATGGATGGGTGGTTGCAAGGTCACGGCAAAGGTTGATTTCTGAAGGGATGTATGAATGTTGTGTGAAGGGATGGTGATAATTAAATGGCACGGCAAGGCTGTTTATATAGGCTAGTTTTGGCACACTTAGTGTAGGAAAAGGATTGCCTAATCCCATTGGAAAAAGGTTAACTCAAGGCAGAAATTAAGTGGGATTTGGAATAGGGAATTCATCTAGGATTTAGGGATTCTAGAAGTATATGTGCGGCAAGGGCTGTAGGGATAAGATAAGGCTTCTAAAAAGAAGGGTTTAGAACAGATTCCTAATCCTAAAGGGATATGAACATGTGATATGAGAGTAGGATAAGGTTTTCAATTCCTAAACCTACTAGGAGTGGTGTATATGCGGCATACAAAGGAATGAGGGTCTAGAACCTGTTCTAAATGTTTAGATATATATCTAATCCCACCTAAATAGCTAAGTTTAAGTCCCCACCTGATTTGGTTAGGAAAGAATAGGATAATGTTAGAGATAGGATAGGATAAGGTTTGGATAAGATAAGGTTTGGATAAGATCCCTTGTTTCTTGCTTCTTCCTTATCTTCATCGGAATAGAACTTCTTCCACCAGATTTGTAGCCTTTCCTAGCTCTTCTAGTCTTCAATTTCGTCCATCCTCATTGCTACATGATTAAGCTATCCAATCCATGCCCAAAAATGCTCCAAATAGCCTCAAAATGCACTTTCTTGCTCCTTTTGCCATTAGGACCTAAAAACACACGAAAATACTTTAAAAGACTGAAATACATAGTAATTAACTCACTAAGTGTAAGGAAACAACACAACTAAGTAGCATAAATATGCTCCTATCAAATTCCCCCACACTTAGCTTTTGCTAGTCCTCAAGCAAAACGAAATAAATCAAAAACAAAACAAAACACATTCTAAACCTTCCAACATGTATCTCAGGGATTCCCAACGAACATGACACATTAGAGAACATCATCCCCACGGTTTTTAGCTTTCTTTATACTTCAACAAACACTTAATCATAGTTACTACCTATTAGTTCACATATAATCAATTAAAACAATGTTTCGAATGTAGTAACATGCCTTAGAGAATTCCCTCAATTCCTCACTAGAATGCACTCTATTTTCACACAGATTTTCTAACTTCACACCCTACACTAGTTATATGTGAGAAGATTGATGTAAATATGAAGACTAATACTCACATATGTTATATCAAAGAAAGCATTTTCTGGATTTACGACAATGACATGAATATGATCTCATGAATGGAATGCTACTACTTAGAACGAGAACCAGTGATTCCATATGCTCATACCAAATTCAAACTCCACATATTGAACACATAACATCAAGATAGAAGTTGAGGGTTGTAACGAGGCTAAGGTATTGGCTAACAAAGAAAGGTAAGGATAAACAAACGTTCTTAAAGCAATAGTAAGCAAAGTAATGAAATTGACACTTAAACTCACTTCTAATGGCAAAAAACCAACTTTGAAACACAAGGGAAGATTCATGCAACATTTACGGTCAAATTCACTCTTTTGGACCCTTGCTTCAACAACCAACACTTGTGAGTTCATTCTCACTTATTTTTCAACTCCTTTTCTTTCTTTTGAACACTTTTCTATTTTCTTTTGATTTTTCTACGAATTTCTCTTCTTTCCTTCTCTTTTTCTCTTTTTTTCTCTTTCTTTTTTTTCTTCTTTTTTTTTTTTTTTTTTTTTTTTTTCGTGCCCTATCATCTTCCCCCACAGTCGTTTTCCACCATATATTGACCAAAGGAATTCACTCTAAGTCGTGCTTCACTATCCTTTAAGAACCAAGGTATGGAAAGTCCTATTCTAGGCTAGGTGAGGATAATGTGGCTAACAACGAAAATAGGTTTTGAAAAGGCTCAAGAGGGTTAATCCTACAATACATATGAAAAGGGATAGGCTTTTTGGCTCTGGCTTGACTAACAACTTCATCTTATTGTATGTTATGCAATCAATATCATGCTTTGAATGAAATGGGCATGAGTTCTAGTATTTGGAACTATAATGAAATGCATTCTAAATAGCAACCAAGCCAAGAATGATGAGATCATGCAACGACTTTAGAAAACAAGAAATCATAGATTATACTCTCCAAAGAACGTTATAGGCTCAAGTCTCTCAAGGATGTAGCGTTAGTTTGAGTTTCTTCCTTCAAGCATGTTACAAAAACTGATTTTATCTTTGTAATTACATGTGAATTCATAAATTATAACCATAACCAAGCCTAAACCAAAGCATAAATCAACTTCCAGCCATGTTTACAACATTCTTTAATAGTCATGCAATTAAAAACCAAATCCTCATCATTGTGTTGGAAGGTGACCTAAGACACAAACAAACACACAAAAACAACTTAAAAACAACTCTTTTTGGGTTTTTCAAAACTATTTTGTAATTGTTTTGTAAATTTTCGGATTTTCTGACCAAAAGACATAAAAACACTTCAAAACACTCTAAAAACACTTAAAAACAGTGTGAAACAACATTAGAAATGATGGGTGATAAAATCCCACGAATTTGCATGAAAAACACTTTGTTTACCCCCCACCTTAAATCAAACATTGTCCTCAATGTTTCACACAAAGACTCACATCCAAACAAACAATATAAACGAACTAACATGACAAAATAAAAATAATAAAGAGATAGAGATTGAGGAACGCAAATCTGATTTTGTAGCTTGAATTGGTGAATTGCCCACATCCTCTCTCGTTGAATGCATGGGTTGCCTCCCAAGAAGCGCTTGCTTTAACGTCGTGCAGCCGGACGAACCTTCTTCTTATCCTCATTTAGAGCCCACGGCATGGAGTGTGATATCCTCCACAACTTGCCCTTCAACATTTGCATAATAGGGCTTCAAACGATGCCCGTTCACCTTGAATTCTTGGCCATTCCTCAAGCTTTGGATTTGAACTGCGCCATGTGAAAAAACATTAGTAACAACAAAAGGTCCAATCCATTTAGAACGTAACTTACCAGGGAATAAACGAAGGCGGGAATTAAAAAGTAAAACTTTTTGCCCTATGGAGAATGTTTTGCTTCGGATCATCTTGTCATGAAAAGCTTTGGTCTTTTCCTTGTAAATGCACGCATTCTCATATGCTTCACGCCTAAGTTCCTCAAGTTCATTCAATTGCAACTTCCTATGCATTCCAGCCGCATCTATGTCCATATTGAATGTCTTGATCGCCCAATGAGCCTTGTGCTCTAATTCCACGGGGAGATGACATGGCTTGCCATACACTAGCCGAAAAGGGGACATGCCTATTGGTGTCTTGTATGCCGTCCTATAGGCCCATAATGCATCCTCCAAACGCACACTCCAATCTTTTCTTGTTGGTCCAACGGTCTTCTCCAAGATTTGCTTGATTTCTCTATTGGACACCTCGGCTTGGCCATTGGTTTGGGGATGGTAAGGTGTTGAAACCTTATGTGTGACTTGATACTTCTTCAGTAGTGCTTCAATGGTACGATTACAAAAGTGAGAGCCTCCATCACTAATAAGCACTCGAGGCATCCCAAATCTAGCAAAAATGTTAGTCTTTATAAAATCTGCAACAACTTTAGAATCATTAGTACGGGTGGCTTTGGCTTCCACCCATTTTGAGACATAATCCACCGCAAGCAAAATATAAGTAAAGCCAAACGAAGATGGGAAAGGACCCATGAAATCAATGCCCCAAACATCAAAAATTTCAACGTTAAAGATAGGTGTTTGCGGCATTTGGTCCCTTGCACCAATATTTCCCATTCGTTGGCAACGATCACAAGTTAAACAAAATGTTCTAGCATCTTTAAAGATTGTTGGCCAATAAAAACCACATTCTAATACTCTAAGGGCAGTGCGTTGTGTGCCAAAGTGTCCACCACAAGCATAAGTATGACAAAATGTTAGAATCGAATTAAACTCACAATCATGCACACAACGACGCACAATCTGATCTGCACAAAACTTCCACAAATATGGGTCATCCCATACATAAAACCGTGCCTCTTTCTTTAACTTATCACGTTGGTGCCTTGCTAGGGTACTTGGAACACGTTTTGACACCAAAAAATTGACCAAATCGGCATACCAAGGTTCACATACCTTAATGGACAGCAATTGTTCATCGGGGAAAGTCTCTTGGATGGGTAAGGAGTCCTCATTGCACACCAAACGACTTAAATGGTCAACAACTACGTTCTCACTCCCTTTCTTGTCTCGAATTTCAATATCAAACTCTTGGAGAAGAAGCATCCATCTAATGAGCCGTGGTTTAGCCTCCTTTTTAGTGAATAAGTACCTAAGAGCTGCATGGTCAGAAAATACAATCACTTTAGTGCCAAGTAAATATGAACGAAACTTATCTAAAGCAAATACAACGGCAAGAAGTTCTTTTTCAGTGGTAGAATAGTTTAATTGAGCATCGTTCAAGGTCCTAGAAGCATAGTAGATGGCGTGGGAATGCTTGTTCTTCCTTTGACCCAAAACAGCCCCTATTGCATAATCGGATGCATCACACATGAGCTCAAAAGGCAACGTCCAATCAGGTGGAAGGATGATAGGTGCCGTGGTAAACTTGTCCTTGAGAAGCTTGAATGCCTTCTCACACTCCTCGTTGAACTCGAACGCCACTTCTTTTTGTAGGAGACGGCATAGGGGTTGTGCAATCTTGGAGAAATCCTTGATAAATCGCCTATAGAATCCTGCATGGCCAAGAAAAGAACGAACCTCTCTAACCGAAGTAGGAGAGGGTAAGTAGCGTACAAGATCTATTTTAGACTTATCAACTTCAATTCCTTTTTCAGAGATGATATGGCCCAAAACTATGCCTTGTTTAACCATAAAATGACATTTTTCCCAATTCAAAACAAGGTTAGTTTCCGTACATCTTTGCAAGATTAAAGTAAGATTATGCAAGCAATCATCAAATGAGTCCCCAAAGACACTAAAATCGTCCATAAATACTTCAATTATCTTTTCAACATAATCGGAGAAGATACTTACCATGCATCGTTGGAAAGTGGCGGGTGCATTGCATAAACCAAATGGCATACGACGATATGCAAAAGTACCAAATGGACAAGTAAAGGTGGTCTTTTCTTGATCATCCGGTGCTATGACAATTTGATTATATCCCGAGTAACCATCAAGAAAGCAATAAAAAGAATGACCAGCTAACCTTTCAAGCATTTGATCAATGAATGGTAAAGGGAAGTGATATTTCCTTGTTGCGGCATTTAGCTTCCTATAGTCAATGCACACCCTCCAACCGGTTTGAATACGTGTAGGCACAAGTTCATCTTCTTCATTCTTCACCACCGTGACTCCGGACTTCTTGGGAACCACTTGGACCGGTGAAACCCAACAACTATCCGAGATGGGATAGATGACGCCACAATCAAGCAATTTGATGATTTCCTTCTTCACTACTTCCATCATTGGTGGGTTGAGTCGACGTTGGGCTTCCCTTGATGGTTTGGCGCCTTCTTCCATGAGAATTCGATGCATGCATGTGGTAGGACTTATACCCTTGATATCGGCCAAAGTCCACCCAATGGCCGTCTTGTGCTCTTTGAGAACCCTCACCAATTTCTCCTCCTCTTGTGCCGTGAGTGATGAAGCTATAATGACGGGCAATGTGTCTTGCTCGCCCAAAAACACATACTTCAAGTGATTTGGCAACGGTTTGAGCTCAAGTGTAGGTGGTTGTTCTATAGAAGGAAGCAACTTATTAGTCGTAATTGGAATTGAAATTGGACTAGGGGGCTTACCTTGGAGCCGTGGCAATGACTCTAGGGCTGCCACGGTCTCAATTACATCTTCATCAAAGGCCACGGCATGGGTGTTCAATTGTGTGCCGTGGGTTGCTATGGTGGCAGCCATGTGATCCTTCAATGCTATGCCATTTGTAATGACCGTTTCAAGTGCATTGATGCGAAATATATAAGCACACAAATTAAACCCTCTTTTCGACAATTGTAGTATAGACATAAGTAGGGATCGTTCTAGGCCAGGGATTAGGAGGGATTGCTAATCTAATGAAAATTGACTCAAAGATGTGAAAATATGTTTTAAAACACTTTAAATAGACTCACAAGACTCTTACTAACTTATATGACTCAAAACAAACTTTAAAGACTCAAAACAACCAAAAACAACCAAAAAGACTCAATTTAGACTCTATGACTTAATTTGGACGAAAATACACTTGGTTTTGACTCTAAAGACTCAAAAAGACTCTTTTGGACAGATTTGGAACAAATAAGAAAGGGGGTTTTGATTTTGGACGAATTTAAAAGAAACAAGTGTCTTAAAACTTTAAAACAGATTTTGGACGAAAATAAGAAAAACTAATGGATGATGGGATAGCCAAGGGATACTTCTCCACACATGATACTTTCTAACATAAATTGATTTCCAGTTGCTTTTCCGATAAACCATGAACCTCAACACCCCAGATTAACCGTGACATCACTAATTAACCCTCAGATTTCCCTTAAGTTAGTGGATTGGATGACATCATACGACAACCCAAAGCATTCTTCAAAAAGTCCCCTACATGACATCATAATAGAGATACGGTTAAAGATCATTACGTTCAATGGAAACCATAAGTATTGACAAAGCACTTGTAACTATGACATCATGATACGCATGCTAGGAATTTACTTAACATGATTGTGAAAACAACCTTAACTACTTGTGAATATAAGTTTGTGACGATTATGTGAAACACCCTTATATTCTAGCCCCAAATTCAAGCATGCAAATTAAGTAGGCCTCCCTAATAAACATACAAGAATAAGTTATCCATCAAACGGTTAAGTAAACTGCATTCGCAATTTATGAAATCACAACTTGAATTAATCAAATCATATTATAATTGTAATCATGGTTTCAAAGCATCCCTAGGCTAAAACGAGTTTAGCCTCTCATGTTCATGACAAAACAAAGCAATATAGATTTAAACATTGAAAATAAAAGATAGATTACACCTAGACATGTCCAACACTCCAACTTGAATGTACAAACGCCCAAGGCTTGGTCTTCCTTCTCCTCCTCCTTGCTAGGTCACGGCACAAGGGTCTATGGTGAGTTTGTGGACGATTTTCTGGATTTTGGATGGTTTTAGGTATATATGGTGGTGCGGCAAGGGGTTATGGTGGTGTATGGAGGTTGGGAGGGATGTATGGAAGTAGGGGAATGATGGATGGGTGGTTGCAAGGTCACGGCAAAGGTTGATTTCTGAAGGGATGTATGAATGTTGTGTGAAGGGATGGTGATGATTAAATGGCACGGCAAGGCTGTTTATATAGGCTAGTTTTGGCACACTTAGTGTAGGAAAAGGATTGCCTAATCCCATTGGAAAAAGGTTAACTCAAGGCAGAAATTAAGTGGGATTTGGAATAGGGAATTCAGCTAGGATTTAGGGATTCTAGAAGTATATGTGCGGCAAGGGCTGTAGGGATAAGATAAGGCTTCTAGAAAGAAGGGTTTAGAACAGATTCCTAATCCTAAAGGGATATGAACATGTGATATAAGAGTAGGATAAGGTTTTCAATTCCTAAACCTACTAGGAGTGGTGTACATGCGGCATACAAAGGAATGAGGGTCTAGAACCTGTTCTAAGTGTTTAGATATATATCTAATCCCACCTAAATAGCTAAGTTTAAGTCCCCACCTGATTTGGATAGGGAAGAATAGGATAATGTTTAGAGATAGGATAGGATAAGGTTTGGATAAGATAAGGTTTGGGTAAGATAAGGTTTGGGTAAGATAAGGTTTGGATAAGATCCCTTGTTTCTTGCTTCTTCTTTATCTTTATTGGAATAGAACTTCTTCCACCAGATTTGTAGCCTTTCCTAGCTCTTCTAGTCTTCAATTTCGTCCATCCTCATTGCTACATGATTAAGCTATCCAATCCATGCCCAAAAATGCTCCAAATAGCCTCAAAATGCACTTTCTTGCTCCTTTTGCCATTAGGACCTAAAAACACACGAAAATACTTTAAAAGACTGAAATACATAGTAATTAACTCACTAAGTGTAAGGAAACAACACAACTAAGTAGCATAAATATGCTCCTATCAAATTCCCCCACACTTAGCTTTTGCTAGTCCTCAAGCAAAACGAAATAAATCAAAAACAAAACAAAACACATTCTAAACCTTCCAACATGTATCTCAGGGATTCCCAACGAACATGACACATTAGAGAACATCATCCCCACGGTTTTTAGCTTTCTTTATACTTCAACAAACACTTAATCATAGTTACTACCTATTAGTTCACATATAATCAATTAAAACAATGTTTCGAATGTAGTAACATGCCTTAGAGAATTCCCTCAATTCCTCACTAGAATGCACTCTATTTTCACACAGATTTTCTAACTTCACACCCTACACTAGTTATATGTGAGAAGATTGATGTAAATATGAAGACTAATACTCACATATGTTATATCAAAGAAAGCATTTTCTGGATTTACGACAATGACATGAATATGATCTCATGAATGGAATGCTACTACTTAGAACGAGAACCAGTGATTCCATATGCTCATACCAAATTCAAACTCCACATATTGAACACATAACATCAAGATAGAAGTTGAGGGTTGTAACGAGGCTAAGGTATTGGCTAACAAAGAAAGGTAAGGATAAACAAACGTTCTTAAAGCAATAGTAAGCAAAGTAATGAAATTGACACTTAAACTCACTTCTAGTGGCAAAAAACCAACTTTTAAACACAAGGGAAGATTCATGCAACATTTAGGGTCAAATTCACTCTTTTGGACCCTCCCTTCAACAACCAACACTTGTGAGTTCATTCTCACTTATTTTTCAACTCCTTTTCTTTCTTTTGAACACTTTTCTATTTTCTTTTGATTTTTCTATGAATTTCTCTTCTTTCCTTCTCTTTTTCTCTTTTTTTCTCTTTCTTTTTCTTCTTTTTTTTTTTTTTTTTTTTTTTTCGTGCCCTATCATCTTCCCCCACACTCGTTTTCCACCATATATTGACCAAAGGAGTTCACTCTAAGTCGTGCTTCACTATCCTTTAAGAACCAAGGTATGGAAAGTCCTATTCTAGGCTAGGTGAGGATAATGTGGCTAACAACGAAAATAGGTTTTGAAAAGGCTCAAGAGGGTTAATCCTACAATACATATGAAAAGGGATAGGCTTTTTGGCTCTGGCTTGACTAACAACTTCATCTTATTATATGTTATGCAATCAATATCATGCTTTGAATGAAATGGGCATGAGTTCTAGTATTTGGAACTATAATGAAATGCATTCTAAATAGCAACCAAGCCAAGAATGATGAGATCATGCAACGACTTTAGAAAACAAGAAATCATAGATTATACTCTCCAAAGAACGTTATAGGCTCAAGTCTCTCAAGGATGTAGCGTTAGTTTGAGTTTCTTCCTTCAAGCATGTTACAAAAACTGATTTTATCTTTGTAATTACATGTGAATTCATAAATTATAACCATAACCAAGCATAAACCAAAGCATAAATCAACTTCCAGCCATGTTTACAACATTCTTTAATAGTCATGCAATTAAAAACCAAATCCTCATCATTGTGTTGGAAGGTGACCTAAGACACAAACAAACACACAAAAACAACTTAAAAACATCTCTTTTTGGGTTTTTCAAAACTATTTTGTAATTGTTTTGTAAATTTTCGGATTTTCTAACCACAAGACATAAAAACACTTCAAAATACTCTAAAAACACTTAAAAACAGTGTGAAACAACATTAGAAATGATGGGTGATAAAATCCCACGAATTTGCATGAAAAACACTTTGTTTACCCCCCACACTTAAATCAAACATTGTCCTCAATGTTTCACACAAAGACTCACATCCAAACAAACAATATAAACGAACTAACATGACAAAATAAAAATAATAAAGAGATTGAGATTGAGGAATGCAAATCTGATTTTGTAGCTTGAATTGGTGAATTGCCCACATCCTCTCTCGTTGAATGCATGGGTTGCCTCTCAAGAAGCACTTGCTTTAACGTCGTGCAGCCGGACGAACCTTCTTCTTATCCTCATTTGGAGCCCATGGCATGGAGTGTGATATCCTCCACAACTTGCCCTTCAACATTTGCATAATAGGGCTTCAAACGATGCCCGTTCACCTTGAATTCTTGGCCATTCCTCAAGCTTTGGATTTGAACTGCGCCATGTGAAAAAACATTAGTAACAACAAAAGGTCCAATCCATTTAGAACGTAACTTAACAGGGAATAAACGAAGGCGGGAATTAAAAAGTAAAACTTTTTTGCCCTATGGAGAATGTTTTGCTTCGGATCATCTTGTCATGAAAAGCTTTGGTCTTTTCCTTGTAAATACACACATTCTCATATGCTTCACGCCTAAGTTCCTCAAGTTCATTCAATTGCAACTTCCTATGCAGTCCAGCCGCATCTATGTCCATATTGAATGTCTTGATCGCCCAATGAGCCTTGTGCTCTAATTCCACGGGGAGATGACATGGCTTGCCATACACTAGCCGAAAAGGGGACATGCCTATTGGTGTCTTGTATGCCGTCCTATAGGCCCATAATGCATCCTCCAAACGCACACTCCAATCTTTTCTTGTTGGTCCAACGATCTTCTCCAAGATTTGCTTGATTTCTCTATTGGACACCTCGGCTTGGCCATTGGTTTGGGGATGGTAAGGTGTTGAAACCTTATGTGTGACTTGATACTTCTTGAGTAGTGCTTCAATGGTACGATTACAAAAGTCAGAGCCTCCATCACTAATAAGCACTCGAGGCATCCCAAATCTAGCAAAAATGTTAGTCTTTATAAAATCTGCAACAACTCTAGAATCATTAGTACGGGTGGCTTTGGCTTCCACCCATTTCGAGACATAATCCACCGCAAGCAAAATATAAGTAAAGCCAAACGAAGATGGGAAAGGACCCATGAAATCAATGCCCCAAACATCAAAAATTTCAACGTTAAAGATAGGTGTTTGCGGCATTTGGTCCCTTGCACCAATATTTCCCATTCGTTGGCAACGATCACAAGTTAAACAAAATGTTCTAGCATCTTTAAAGATTGTTGGCCGATAAAAACCACATTCTAATACTTCATCCGATTCGTGAACATATCTTGGGCTTTGACGACGATTTCGAGCGAGAGTTGAGACGAAAGAGAAAGAACCCAGAACCTAGCGAATCAAGTGAAAGTTCCGAGTCCGTTTCTGAATTTGAAGAAGAGGAACCCACGGCAAGAGTGGGTGAAGTAAACATGGCAGCGGACAACCTAACAATCAAGGAGCTTTCCGCTTCGGGATTGGACAATGCCACACCCCTATGTATTCAATATCCTAAGGCGGCTCCAGATAAGGTTGCTGAGTTCGAATTGAAGTCAAGTTTGTTACATCACATTCCGAAGTACCATGGGTTGTCCATGGAGGATCCAAACAAACACTTAAAGGAGTTCGAAGTTGTTTGTTCGAGCATGACCCCGATGAATGTGGATGGAAGCGTCTTGAAGATGAAAGCTTTTCCATTCTCTCTAATGGATAAAGCTAAAGATTGGTTGTATGAATTGGCTCCCGGAACTGTCACATCTTGGGAGAGCATGAAACGGGCTTTCTTGGAGAAGTTTTTGCCAACTTCTCGAGTCATCCTCCTACAAAAAAGGATAAGTGGAATTCAACAAGATGAAGGTGAATCTTTTCCTACTTATTATGAACGTTTTAAATCTCTTGTTGCTTCATGTCCACAGCATCAGATGAAGGAGGAACTTCTCTTACAATACTTTTACGAGGGACTTCTACCAATCGAACGTCAAATGCTAGATGCCTCAGCAGGAGGAGCCTTGGTGGACAAGACCCCCACGGCTGCAAAGACCTTGATTGCTAATCGAGCATTGAACGCTCAACAATACGAAGGCGTTGGACAGAGGAGTACCCCACGACAACACCAAGTCAATGAGGTAAGTGCCATAACCGAGCTTCAAAATCAAATGGCTAACCTCACTACTTTGCTTTCTCAGGTGATGGACGGTCCAAAAGTCCAAACCGTAGCTTCTTGTGGTGTGTGCTCCATGCAAGGACATCCCACGGATAAGTGCCCACAATTGATCGAGAATGGAGGGTGGGAGACACTCAATGTCGTGGGATATAGGAATCAATACCAAAATCGTGGTGACCCCTTCTCCATTACCTACAATCCCGGTTGGCGTGACCATCCAAATTTCAAATGGCAGGATCCTCAACAACCCCAACAACAAGGAGGATTTAGGCAGCAACCACCGGGCTTTTATACAAAGCCATTCGTCCCCAATCAAACTCAATCGCAATATACCCCAACAAGCTCAGGTATGTCTTTGGATAATGATCAAGTTGTTAAGTTACTTACTACTTTGACGCAGGAAGTACAAACTCAAACTAAGGAGAGACAAATCCAAGACAAAAGGGTGGACAATTTGGCGAAGCAATTGGGGCAAATTGCCGAGTTCATGGGACAATTTCGAGAGCAAGGTAGGTTGTCAAGTTCAACCGTGGTCAATCCGAAAGGTGGATTCGAATTTGCAAAAGCAATGAGTTTGCGAAGTGGAAAGCAAGTTGGATCTGATCCTAGACCACCCACATCACATACCAACGAAGAGGAAGAATTGAGAATTGAAGAGGAGGAACAAAGCTCACTCACGGCCAAGGTGGAAACACCTTTGCCGCAAGCCTCATGTGATCCTAAACCGTCCAATTCACCCAATAAAGGTAAAAACGTGTCAAGTTCAGTTCCTACTAATGCTTTTCCTTTGAATGTTCCTTTTTCTAGTAGGTTTAAGCAAACAAAAAAAGAGGAAGCGGAAAAGGACATTCTCGAGACGTTTCGCAAAGTTCAAGTCAATATCCCTCTTTTGGATGCAATCAAGCAAGTCCCGAGGTACGCCAAGTTCTTGAAGGAACTTTGCACTCATAGGAGGAGGATTTCGACCAAGGAGGTTGTAAAAGTGGGTGAAAACGTCTCAGCCATCTTGCAACACAAACTGCCCCCTAAATGCAAAGATCCGGGTAGTTTCACAATTCCGTGTGTTATTGGTAATTCTAGGTTTGAATCTGCCATGTTAGACTTAGGTGCATCCATAAATGTCATGCCATATTCAATTTATGCATCTATGAACCTAGGAGCGTTGAAAAATGATGGTGTTATTATACAATTGGCCGATAGATCTCATGCCTATCCAAAGGGAGTTTTGGAAGACGTTTTAGTGCAGGTTAATCATTTGATCTTTCCGGCGGATTTCTACGTACTTGAGATGGATGAATCGGACCATGCCCCGTCATTACCCATTCTCCTTGGAAGGCCATTCATGAAAACTGCTCGTACGAAGATTGACGTCTATAATGGCACTTTGACGATGGAATTTGATGGGGAAGTTATTAATTTCAATCTTTCTGATTCTATAAAGTACCCTAGTGAGAATCATTCATGTTTTGCTATTGATATAATTGACTCTTTGGCGCAGAACCATTTGGACAATTTGAAGGACGATGCACTTGAATTGGTCATTGCACAAGGAAGGGACATGCAAAACATGGAAACAACCACCAAGGAACCCCACGGCATGCATGAGGAATCCTTGGCCGTGCCCCCTAATGAGGATATTATTGAGATGGTGGCTGCCCTCGAGTCATTGCCATCACAATCGGGTAAGTTTTTGGACCCTATTTTAAGTTCAGTTTCGGCTAATAAAATGCTTCCCTCAGTTGTGCAGCCACCTACACTTGAACTTAAGCCATTGCCTAGTCATTTGAAGTATGTTTTCTTGGGCGAGGATGAGACATTGCCCGTCATTATCTCATCCTCACTCACGGCACAAGAAGAAAACAAATTGGTGCGAGTGCTTAAAGAGTACAAAACGGCAATTGGATGGACATTGGCCGACATAAAGGGAATTAGCCCTACTACATGCATGCATCGCATACTTCTAGAGGAGGGGTCCAAAACATCTCGAGAGGCTCAACGCCGTCTCAACCCTCCGACGATGAAAGTTGTGAAGAAGGAGATAATCAAGCTTTTGGATTGTGGAGTAATCTATCCAATCTCGGATAGTAGGTGGGTTTCGCCCATGCAATGCGTTCCAAAGAAATCCGGAGTAACTGTGGTTGCAAATGCCGAGAATGAGCTTGTTCCTACGCGCATTCAAACTGGTTGGGGGGTGTGCATTGACTATAGGAAGCTAAACGCCACCACGAGGAAGGATCACTTCCCATTGCCATTCATTGACCAAATGCTTGAGAGGTTAGCCGGTTATGCTTTCTATTGTTTTCTTGATGGTTATTCCGGTTATAATCAAATTGTCATTGCACCCGAGGGCCAAGAAAAAACCACTTTCACATGCCCTTTTGGTACATTTGCATATCGTCGCATGCCTTTTGGTTTATGTAATGCACCTGCCACATTTCAAAGATGCATGATGAGCATATTTTCCGATTATGTTGAGAAAATAATTGAAGTTTTTATGGATGATTTCAGTGTCTTTGGAGATTCCTTTGATGGTTGCTTGCATAATCTAAGTTTGATTCTAAAACGTTGTGTTGAAACTAACCTTGTTCTTAATTGGGAAAAATGTCATTTCATGGTTAAACAAGGCATAGTTTTAGGTCATATCATCTCTGAAAACAGCATTGAAGTTGATAAGTCAAAGATAGATCTTGTACGTCACTTACCCTCTCCGACTTCGGTTAGAGAGGTTCGTTCGTTTCTTGGCCATGCAGGTTTCTATCGTAGGTTTATCAAAGATTTCTCAAAAGTTGCACAACCTCTTTGCCGCCTCCTATAAAAAGATGTGGCATTTGAATTCACTAAGGAGTGCACGACATCATTCAACCAACTCAAGGAGTTGTTGACCACGGCACCCATTATTGTTCCCCCGGATTGGAGCCTCCCGTTCGAGCTTATGTGTGATGCGTCCGATTATGCTTTAGGGGCTGTTTTGGGACAAAGAAAGGACAAGAGGCCGCATGTCATCTACTATACCTCACGGACGTTGAACGATGCCCAGTTGAACTACTCCACTACGGAAAAAGAACTTCTTGCCGTTGTCTTTGCTTTAGATATATTTCGATCATATCTAATTGGTACTAAAGTAATTGTTTTCACTGATCATGCAGCTCTAAAGTACTTGCTCACCAAAAAGGAGGCCAAGCCCCGGCTAATTCAGTGGATGTTGTTACTTCAAGAGTTCGACATCGAGATTCGTGACAAGAAGGGAAGTGAAAACGTGGTGGCTAACCACCTAAGCCGAATGGTGCATAATGAGGAGTCCCTACCCATTGCAGAGACATTCCTCGATGAACAATTGCTGTCCATAAAGGTTAGTACACCTTGGTATGCCGATATAGTTAATTTTTTGGTGTCAAAACGTATTCCAAGTGAGTTCAATAGGCACCAACGTGACAAACTTAGGCATGATGCATGGTTTTATGTATGGGATGATCCATACTTATGGAAACTTTGTCCCGATCAGATTATACGTCGTTGTGTGCATGATTCTGAATGTCATTCAATTTTGAGTTTTTGTCATACATATGCATGTGGAGGGCACTTTGGCACACAACGCACGGCCCTCAAAGTGTTACAATGTGGATTTTATTGGCCTAGTATTTTTAAGGATGCTAGAACGTTTTGCTTAACATGTGATAAATGCCAAAGAATGGGTGGTATTAGTGCAAAGGACCAAATGCCACAGGTTTCTATCCTAAATGTTGAAATTTTTGATGTTTGGGGTATTGACTTTATGGGTCCCTTTCCGTCATCATATGGTTTTATGTATATTTTGCTTGCGGTTTATTATGTGTCGAAGTGGGTGGAAGCAAAAGCCACCCGGACTAATGATTCTAAAGTGGTTGCAGATTTTATTAGAACTAACATTTTTGCAAGGTTTGGCATGCCACGAGTGATCATTAGTGATGGAGGGTCCCATTTTTGCAACCGGACCATTGAGGCATTATTGAGGAAATACAGTGTCAACCATAAGGTTTCTACACCTTACCATCCTCAAACAAATGGCCAAGCCGAGGTTTCCAACCGAGAGATCAAGCAAATCCTAGAAAAGACCGTTGGGCCAACAAGAAAGGATTGGAGTTTACGGTTAGATGATGCACTTTGGGCGTATCGTATGGCATACAAAACCCCCATTAGGATGTCCCCTTTTCGACTTGTCTATGGCAAGGCGTGCCATCTTCTCGTGGAGTTGGAGCATAAAGCTCTTTGGGCCGTCAAGAAGTTCAACATGCACTTAGATGAAGCGGGAAGTCATAGGAAATTCCAATTGAATGAGCTTGATGAAATACGGCACGAGGCGTACGAGAATGCAAGCATTTACAAGCAAAAGACCAAAGCTTTCCATGACAACATGATCCGTGGGAAATCCTTCTCCATTGGGCAGAAAGTGCTATTGTTCAATTCCCGTTTACGTTTGTTTCCCGGTAAGTTACGTTCCAAGTGGATTGGACCGTTTGTTATTACTAATGTTTTTGTTCATGGTGCAGTCAAAATCCAAAGCTTGAAAACGGGACATGAATTTAAGATGAACGGGCATCGTTTGAAGCCCTATTATGAGAACTTTGTGGAGCACACCGTGGATGACACCCCCTTGGATGTCGTGGGCTCCAATCTGGAGTGATTGGGTTCTTCGTCCGGCTGTACGACGTTAAAGCAAGCGCTACTTGGGAGGTAACCCATGCATTCAACAAAGGAAGACCTAGAAAGCACTCCAATTCCAGATTTGCGTTCCTAAACTCTTCTCTTTGTTGCTATTTCATTTTTGCCATGTTAGGTTGTTTAGTTGTTGTTTTGTTTGTTTGTTTGTTAATTGTGTGAGTTTATGCTTGAAACATTGAGGACAATGCTTGATTTAAGTGTGGGGGGGGGGGGTAACTAAAGTGTTTTGATGCAAATTCGTAGGGTTTTATCCACCATAACTTCTAATGTTGTTTCTTGCTGTTTTTAAGTGTTTTTAAACCGTTTTAGTGTGTTTTGACTTAAAAATTCGAAAATCCCATAAAAATTTGAAAAATTGTTTCAAAAAACCCAAAAAGAGTTGTTTTTGTGTCTTAGGGTACCTTCCAACACAATGATGAGGATTCGGTTTGTAATTGCATGACTATTAAAGAGAGTTGTAAACATGGATGAAAGTTTGATTTACTCTTTGGTTCATGCTTGGTTGTGGTTATAATTTATGAATTCACATGCAATCATAAAAGAAAAAAATCAGTTTTTGTAACATGCTTGAAGGAAGGAACTCAAACTAACGCTACAACCTTGTGAGACTTGAGCCTAAACGTTTATTTGGAGAGTTAGTAATCTGTGCATTGTTGTTTTCTAAAAGTCGTTGCATGATCTCATTATTCTTTGCTTGGTTGCTACTTAGAAGGTGTTTCATCATTTAGTTCCAAACACTAGAACTCATGCCCAATTCATTCAAAGCATGTTATTGATTTGCATAACACATATTCAAGATGAAGTTGTGTAGTGACCACCATAGCCAAATTGCCATATTTCCCTATTTCATTTGTTTTGTAGGATTTAACCCCGTTGAGCCTTGTGTAGCCTACTTTCTTTGTTAACCCACAATTATCCTCACCTAGCCTAGAGTAGGACCACCCATACCTTTGTTCTTGAAGCATAGTAAAAGCATAACTCAAGATGAATTCCTTTTGATCATTGCATTGCAGAAAACAAGTGTGGGGGAAGGATTCTTGATATATGGGTGTGCCAAAGTCTTGAATGAGGCACGGCAAAGAAAAGAAAAGAAAAGAAAAGAAAAAAAAAAGAAAAAAAAATTCGTGGAAAATAAGAAAAAAAAAAAGAAAAGTTGTGAAAAGAATGAAAAAGGAGTTGAAAAGATGTGAAAAAGTGTTCTCAAGTGTTGTTTGTTGAAGGAAGGGTCCAAAACATTGAATTCGGCCCTAATTGATTGCTTGAACCTTCCCTTTGAGTTTAAAAGTTGATTTCGGCATTCTAAGGGGAATTCTAAGTTCAATTTCATTATGTTGCTTACTATTGCTTTAAAGAACGTTTGTTTTCCCTATCCTTTCGTTGTTAGCCAACTCCCCAAGCCCCGTTACAACCCTTGACTTTAATCTTGAGTGTTGTGTGTTTCAATTTGTGGAGTTTGAATTTGGTTTGAGCATATGGTGTCACTGGTTCTCGCATCTAAGTAGTAGCGTTCCATTCATGAGATCATATCTAAACATGTTATTAACTCCGGAAATTGCGTTCTTTGTTATACATATATGTGAGCATTCGTTTTTATATTTACATCAATCTTCTCACTTATAACTAAGTGTATGGTGTGTAGTTAGAAAATCTGAGTGAAAATAGAGTGCATATCTTGTAAGGAATTGAGGAAATTCTCTAAGGCATGTTACTACATTCAAAACATCGTTTTAAGTGGTTATTTGTGAACTAGTAAGTAGTGACTACGATTAAGCATGTGCTCGAGTGTAAAGATGGCTAAAGTCTGTGGGAATAATGATTTTTAACATGTCATGTGCATTGGAACTCCCTGAGACGATTGTTGGAAGGTTTAGGTTGTGTTTTACTTGTTTAGTGTCGTTTTGTTTGTTTGTTTTCGTTTTGTTTTGCTTGAGGACTAGCAAAAGCTAAGTGTGGGGGAATTTGATAGGGGCATATTTATGCACCTTAGTTTAGCTTGTTCTTGTGCATTTATAGTGTTTTTCCTTAGTAAAGTAGTCTTTTAAGCTAGTTTTATGTATTTTCAGGATTTAAGGGCAAAGTATGCAAAAGGATGCATTTTGGAGCCTTTTGGAGCAAATTAGAGCTTGGAATGGATATTATATGCTTGGAGCCAAGAGGATGGACGAAATTGAAGACTTGAAGATGATGATTCCTACTTAAGCAAGGTTTCCTAGTTGAAGTAGGAAAGTCCCTAATGGAAGATGGTTTCCTAGTTGAATTAGGATTCCTAGTTAAAATGGGTTTCCTAGTTGAATTAGGATTCCTAGAAGAACAAAGGTTCCTACTCAAACAAGGTTTCCTACTTGAAGTAGGAAAGTTAAATCCCAATGGCCTCAAGTTGCAGCAACAAAGAAGTTTTCCAAGTCCAAGAAGGAGAAGAATTCCAAGATGAAGAAGGATTAGCTTTCCTAATCCTAATGCACAAGGTTTTCAGCCACAAAGAGGAGTCCTAAACACTTTAGGACACCTTATCCTAATCCTATAGGGATGCCATGCACTTTACCTTATCTTGGAGGGTTTCTAGAAGCCTTAGATGCCCTATCCTATCTTTGCCGTGGGTTTTATCCAGCTCCCCTTAGTTTTTAGGCTTTCTAGAAGCCCTAACATTATCCCTAAGAAGGTGCCGCACCCTTATCTCTTTTTCCCTACAAATTTGGCGCCTCTATTCCTTTTCCTTTGGGGTTTCCTACCTTCTAGATGGCATATTCCTGATGGGTTTTGATTTCCTTGTCATCTTCAAATACTTAGTCCTTTTCCTTGCTGATTGAGAGGGATTTTGCACTATAAATAGACCCCCTTGCCGCACCAATTGATCATCATTCACTCCTTCACATTCAGAAATTCGCCAGAAATACATTCCCAACCCTTTGCCGCAGCCATCCTTCACCATTCTCCATATTTTCCCACCTTGCCGCACTCCCCATCCCTCCTAAACACTACCCTACCATCACACATCCATTCCTCCATACAAATACCACCCAAAACTTGTCCTTAGACCTTGTGCCGCAACAAAGAGGAGGAAAAGAGGGCTTGGACGTTCATGCAATTCAAGTTCGAGTTGCTGGAATTTTTAGGTGTTTCCTCTCCTTTAATTTCAATGGTTAAATTTACTTTTCTTTGTCTTGTACGTATGAGGAACTAAACCCCCCCCTGGCTAGGGGGTGATTCGAAACCATGATCATGCTTGCTATATGATTTGATTACCTCTAATTGCGTTTCATAAGTTGTGAATTCAATTCATTTATCTATTTGAATTAAACTGATTTGTGTGTGTTGGTTGAGAGTGCACGCTTGATTATCATGCATAAATCTAATGCTAGGATATAAGGAAGTTTCACCTAATCGTTACAAACTTATATTCACTAGTAAAAGTTGATGATCTCAATTGCGTTAAGTAAATTCTTGGCATAAGTTTCATGCAATTCATAGTAACGAGTGCTTCGTCAATGCTTATGGTTTTCAAAGAACTTAATGATTCTTGCTTGTATCTCTATTATGCAATTCATGTAGGGAACTTGTGGGGAATGCTTTGGGTTGTCCTATGCAATCATCCAATTCAATAACGTTAGGAAGATCTGAGGGTTAATAAGTGCAATTCACGGTTAATCTGGGGCGTTGAGAATTCATGGTTTATTGAAAAGCAATTAGAAATCGTTTTGTGTGCAAGTATGGCATGTGTGGAGATGAACCCCTTAGCTAGCCTTCATTCCATTCATTAAATCCAAATTCGTTTTAAAATCTGTTCGTTTTACAAAGTTTTAAGTTTTGTTTTCAAATTCGTCAAAATCAAAATCCCCCTTTACTTGGAGTGTCAAATTAGTTAGAAATCAATTTAGTTTGTGTTTTTAAAGTATCTTGAGTCAAGTTATAACTATTTTCGTCCAAATTCTTCTCTAGTGCTCAAAACTGCTCAGAAAGTAGTTTTAAGGCAGTTTTGAGTCTTTTGGTTTGTGTTAGTGTTTTAAACTTTAGTTTTGCATTCTTTGGGTCTAGTTTGGTGTTTTATATTGTGTTTTTACGTTTTTGAGTCAAATCCAAGTGATTAACAATCCCTCCTAATCCCCGGTCCAGAACGATCCCTACTTACATTCTTCACTACAATTGATAAAAAAAGGGTTTAATTTGTGTGCGTATAATTCTCACATCACGCAGGGGCAAGAAAAACAAACAAAGGACCTTAACAATTACGCCAATGAGGTGCAAAATCAAGCTCGAGAGGTGACTGAGTTGAAGAGACAAGTGGGACAAATGGCTGAATTCATGGGGCAATTTAGTAGAGAACAAGGTAAGTTACCAAGTTCAACGCAGGTGAATCCGAAAGGTGGATTCGAATCTGCAAACGCCATAAGTTTGCGAAGTGGGAAGCAAGTTGGATCTGACCACGGACCATCCAAACCACGTTCCAATGAGGAGGAAGAGTTGAGAATCGAAGAAGAGGAACAAAGCCTACCCACGGCAAAGGTGGAAACACCTTTGCCGCAGGCCTTGAATGATTTTAGGACCTCAAATCGGTCCATTAAAGGTAAAAACGTGTCAAGTTCAGTTCCCACTAATGTTTTTCCTTCGAATGTGCCTTTTCCTAGTAGGTTCATTCAAACAAAGAAAGAGGAAGCAGAAAAGGACATTCTCGAGACGTTTCGGAAAGTTCAAGTCAATATCCCTCTTTTGGATGCAATCAAGCAAGTCCTGAGGTACGCCAAGTTCTTAAAGGAACTTTGCACTAATAACAGGAAGATTTCAACCAAGGAGGTTGTAAAAGTGGGTGAAAACGTCTCAGCCATCTTGCAAAGGAAACTGCCCCCTAAATGCAAGGATCCGGGTAGTTTTACAATTCCATGTGTCATTGGTAACACTCTTTTTGAATCTGCCATGTTAGATTTAGGTGCATCAATAAACGTCATGCCATATTCAATTTATGTATCTATGAATCTAGGAGCATTGAAAAACGATGGTGTTATTATACAATTGGCCGATAGATCTAATGTTTATCCCAAGGGAGTCCTTGAGGATGTTTTAGTGCAGGTCAATCATCTCATCTTTCCTGCAGATTTTTATGTCTTAGAAATGGAGGATTCGACCCATGCTCCATCATTGCCAATCTTGCTAGGCCGTCCGTTCATGAAAACAGCCCAAACAAAGATTGATGTGGCCAAGGGAGCAGTAACAATGGAGTTTGGTGGTGATATAATTAAATTCAATGTTTATGACTCTATTAAGAATCCTAACGATAGTCATTCTTGTTTTGTCATACATGTGCATAAGGACAAAGGGCTGAAAGGATCCACACTTATCATGAAGGATGTATCAAGAATCACCATTGGAGAAGAACTTGGAGTGATTGCCCTACAACCACCCAATATGGCCGAAAGTAGCCATGGTGACATTGTTGAGAGGGCTGCCGATTTTGAGCTTTCACCACCATATGTTTGTAAGTCTTCAATCCCAATTTCAATTCCCATTTCAATTAATAGGTTGTTACCTTCTTTGGTGCAGGTGCCGAACCGATTTCAAGGTGGTGGGAACATTTACATGGACTTTCGGAACCAAAACACCACCATTAGGGAGGATCACTATCCCCTCCCATTCATTGAGCCATATTACGAAAGTGTTGAAAGGAAGAAGGAGGAAACACCCCTCCATGCCGTGGCCTCCCCTGAAGCTTGATGAAGGTGTTCGTCCGGCTGTACGACATTAAAGCAAGCGCTAGGTGGGAGGCAACCCATCCATTCAACAAAGGAAGCCCTAGGAATCCCCCAAATTCCAGATTTACGTTCCTCATCCCTTCTCTTTGTTGACTGTTTCTAATCTGCCATGTTATGTTGTTTAGTTGCTGTTTGCATATTTACTTGTGTTTTGTGTGAATTTATGTTTAAAACATTGAGGACAATGTTTGATTTAAGTGTGTGTGGGGGGGGGGGGGGGGGTAACTAAGTGTATTTGATGCAAATTCATGGGATTTTATCACCCATAACTTCAAGTGTTGTTCTTTGCTGTTTTAAAGTGTTTTTAAGCTGTTTTAGAGTGTTTTAGTGTGTTTTGTTTTATAACTCCGAAAATCACATAAAAATTTGAAAAACATGTTTTGAAAAGCCTAAAAAGAGTGTTTTGAGTCGTTTTTGTGTGTTTGTGTCTTAGGGTACCTTCCAACACAATGATGAGGATTTGGTTTGTAATTGCACGACTGTTAAAAAAAGTTATAAACATGGAGAAAAGTTTGATTTACTCTTGGTATATGCTTGGTTATGGTTATAATGTATGATTTCACATGCAATCATAAAATAAAAAATTCGTTTTTGTAACATGCTTGAAGGAAGGAACTCAAACAAACACTACAACCTAGTGAGACTTGAGCCTAAACGTTATTTGGAGAGTTAAAATCTGTGCATTATTATTTTCTAAAGTCGTTGCATGGTCTCATTATTCTTTGCTTGGTTACTACTTAGAAGGTGTTTCATCATATAGTTCCAAATGCTAGAACTCATGCCCATTTCATTCAAAGCATGTTATTGATTTGCATAACACATATTCAAGAAGAAGTTGTGTAGTGACCACCACCAAAGCCAAATTGCCGTGTATCCTACTTCATTATATGTTTAAGTTAACCCCGTTGAGCCTTGTTTAGCCTTTATTCTTTGTTAACCCACATGATCCTCACCTAGCCTAGTTTAGGACAGTCCACACCCTTGTTCTTAAAAGATAGTGAGCATGACTTAAATGAATTCCTTTTGAGTTACATTATGCAAGAAAATGAGTGTGGGGGAGGGAATGCTTGTTCTTAAGTTTATATGTATGTTTTGAGATTCAAAAGAAAAGAAAAAGTTGTGAAAAACGTATGAAAAAGAAAAACAGAAAAGAAAAGAAAGAAAGAAAGGAAAAAGAGCTTGAAAAGATGTAAGAATGAGTGATGAAGTGTTGAATGTTGAAGAAAGGGTCCAAAACACCAAATCTGGCCCTAAATGATCTAAATTCTCCCTTGTTGTTCAAACGTTGAGTTTTCATTCAAAAGTGAATTCTAAGTTGATTCAAATGCTTGGCTCACTATTTCTTTAAGAACCTTCGTTTTCCATATCCCTTCTTTGTTAGCCAAACACCCCGAGCCCCATTACAACCCTCGACTTCAATCTTGAGTGTTATGTGTTTCAATTTGTGGAGTTTGAATTTGGTATGAGCATATGGTGTCACTGGTTCTCGCATCTAAGTAGTAGCATTCCATTCATGAGATCATATCTAAACATGCTTATTAACTCCAGAAATTGCTTTCTTTGTGATACATATATGTGAGTGTTCGTTTTCATGTTTACATCAATCTTCTTACATATAACTAGATTAGGGTGTGTAGTTAGAAAATCTAAGTGAAAATTGAGTGCATATCTTGTAAGGAATTGAGCAAATTCTCTAAGGCATGTTACTACATTCAAAACATGGTTTTAAATGCTTAATTGTGAACTAGTATGTGGTGACTATGATTAAGAATGTACTTAAGTGGGAAGATGACTAAAATCTGTGGAGATAATGAATTTTAACATGTCATGTGCATTGGAAATCCCTGAGGCAAATGTTGGAAGGTTTAGGTTGTGTTTTGCTCGTTTTGTCTAGTTCGTGTTCTTTTGTTTGTTTTGTTTTGCTCGAGGACTAGCAAAAGCTAAGTGTGGGGGAATTTGATAGGAGCATATTTAGGCGACTTAGTTGGCTTGTTCTTGTGCATTTACGTTGTTATTTCTTAGTTCTTTAAGTCTTTTAACTCATTTTCGTATGTTTTCAGGTTCTAAGGGCTAAAGGAGCAAAGAAGTGCATTTTGGAGCCTTTTGGAGCATTTTTGGGCTAAGGATGGATAGCTTGTGCTTGGAGCCAAAGTTTCGAATCGAGAAATAAAGCAAATCCTGGAAAAGACCGTTGGGCCGAATAGAAAAGATTGGAGCTTGCGTTTGGAGGATGCATTGTGGGCGTATCGAACGGCTTACAAAACGCCCATTGGTATGTCCCCATTTCGGCTAGTCTATGGCAAGCCATGCCATCTACCCGTGGAGCTTGAGCACAAGGCACATTGGGCGGTCAGGACCTTTAATATGGATGTGGACACGGCTGGAACCCATAGGAAGCTACAATTGAACGAGCTTGAAGAGATTCGGCATGAGGCGTATGAGAATGCTCGGATTTACAAGGAGAAGACCAAGGCCGTCCATGACAAGATGATTAGAGGCAAAACCTTCTCAATCGGGCAGAAAATGTTGTTATTCAATTCCCATCTTCGGTTATTCCCCGGTAAGTTACGTTCTAAGTGGGTTGGTCCATTTGTTATCACTAATGTTTTTTTGCATGGTGCAGTCCAAATACAGAGTTTGAAAACTGGACAAGAATTCAAGGTGAATGGCCATAGGTTGAAACCCTACTACGAGAACTTTGTTGAGCATGTTGTGGAGGAGATCCCATTGCATGCCATGGGCTCCAATGGGGAATGAGCATACCATCGTCCGGTTGCAAGACGTTAAAGCAAGCGCTTCGTGGGAGGCAACCCATGCAATCACCAAGGAGAAGATGGAATCTACACTCCATAACCAGATTTGCGTCCCTAACCTCTTCTCTTTGTTATTTACATTCTGCCATGCTTAGTGTGTTTAGTTGCTGTTTGTGTGTTTACTTTTGTTTGGTATGATTTTAGGCTTGAAACATTGAGGACAATGTTTGATTTAAGTGTGGGGGGGGTAACTAATGTTGTTGATGCAAATTCGTGGGATTTTATCACCCATAACTTCCAATGTTGTTCCTTGCTGTTTTTAAGTGTTTTTAAGCTATTTTAGAGTGTTTTAGTGTGTGTTGACTTAAAATCCGAAAAACCCATAAAAATTTGAAAAATTGTTTTGAAAAACCCAAAAAGAGTTGTTTTTGTGTGTTTGTTTGTGTCGTAGGATACCTTCCAACACAATGATGAGGATTTGGTTTTTAATTGCATGATGGTTAAAGAAGTTACAAACATGGATGGACGTTTGATATACTCTTTGGTTTATGCTTGGTTGTAGTTATAGTTTACGAATTCACATGTAATCACAAAGGAAAATTAGTTTTTCTAACATGCTTGAAGGAATGAACTCAAACTAACGCTACATCCCTGTGAGACTTGAGCCTAAACGTTTATTTGGAGGGTAATAATCTGGGCATCATTTTTTTCTAAAGTTGTTGCATGATCTCATTATTCATTGCTTGGTTACTACTTAGAAGGCGTTTCATCACTTAGTTCCAAATGCTAGAACTCATGCCCATTTCATTCAAAGCATGTTATTGATTTGCATAACACGTATTCAAGATGAAGTTGTGTAGTGACCTGATAGGAGCATATTTAGGCGACTTAGTGGCTTGTTCTTGTGCATTTACGTTGTTATTTCTTAGTTCTTTAAGTCTTTTAAGTCATTTTCGTATGTTTTCAGGTTCCAAGGGCTAAAGGAGCAAAGAAGTGCATTTTGGAGCCTTTTGGAGCATTTTTGGGCTAAGGATGGATAGCTTGTGCTTGGAGCCAAAGTGTTGGACGAAATTGAAGACCAAGTGAGCCTAGAATCGATGAAAGAAGGAGGATTCAAGATTTGGAAACCAGTTTCCATTATGGGGAGTTTCTATTCTTGAAAGGTTTCCAATTGTGCAAGTTTCCAAATAATGTTGGTTGCCTAAATCACATGTTCTAGAAGCCCTAGACATGTCCTAAATTTTGCCGCGAGTTACCTTCCTTTTCTCTCCAAATTTCTGGCTTTAAATCCTTTCTCTTTTCTGCCGTGTACTTCCCTTGACCTTTCCTCTTCCTTGCCGTGCAAGGAGGGGCCTTGTTCCCTGTTTTAAACCATTTAAACACATTCCTATTTGATAGGAGCATATTCATGCGACTTAAATGGCTTGTTCTCGTGCATTTACGTTATGTTTCTTTAGTTATTTTAGTACTTTAAGCTATTTTCGTGTGTTTATAGGTCCAAAGGGCTAAAGGAGCAAAAAGATGCATTTTGGAGACTTTTGGAGCACTTTTGGGCTAAGGATGGATAGCTTATGCTTGGAGCCAAAGTGTTGGACGAAATTGAAGACCTAATTGAAGACCAAAGTGTTGGAACCTTGTTCTCTTTAGTTTTAGGACATTTAAAACCTTTCCTAATCCCAATCATGCCATGCATAACACACATCCATTCTAACACATTGTCATTGCACATGCATTTCCTTCATTAGTTAATTCACATGCTCCATACTTATCATCACCACTCATTACTTATCACATATCATCACCACTTATCACTTATCATTCACCACTTATCATATCATACATTCATTTATCACTTATCATAATCATTCACTTATCACTTAACATATCATACACTTATCACTTATCACTCATAATCATCTACAACATCCACCTACTTCACCTACAACATCCACCTACTTCACCTACAACATCCACCTACTTCACCTACTTCACCTACAACATCCACCTACTTCACCTACAACATCCACCTACTTCACCTATAACATCCACCTACTTCACCTACAAATGACATAGCCATATGTTCCCTCCACTACTCCTATAAATACCCTTGCATTCATTCATTCAAAAACATCTCATTTTTCATACACAACACACCACAAACACTTCCATCTTCTCCCTAGCCGTGAGTCTCTCCATTTCTTCCATTTCCATAATTCCCCAATCCATTCAACACACCAACAACATCCCTTAGTCCTTGTGCTACAACGAAGACGAAGAGAAGAAGGCCTAAACGTTCATACAATTCACGTTTGAGTTGTTGGAATGTTTACGCGTTTCTTTGATTTCAATGTTTAAATTCAATTCTCTTTGTTTTGTAATATAAAGAATGGAAGAGAAGAGTGCCTAAACGTTCATACAATTCAAGTTTGAGTTGTTGGAATGTTTAGGTGTTTCTTTGATTTCAAAGTTATGAGGAACTAAACCCTTTTTGGCTAGGGGTGATTTCAATACCATGATTATTTATGTGATATGAATTGATGAATTCCGGTTATGAACTCTTGATTCGTGAATGCAATTGGCTTAACTATTTGATGATTAACTTATTTGTGTTTGTTGATTGAGGGTCGATACTTAATTAGCATGCATGAATATGTGGCTAAAGTTTAAGAAGGTTTCACATAATCGTTACTAACTTATACTTGAAAGTAGTGAAGGTCGCTTGTCACGATCGCGTTAAGTTTAATTCTTAGCATGAGTAACATGATGTCATAGTTGCAAATGCTTTGTCAATGCTTATGGTTTTCATTATTCTTAATGATCTTCGATTGTATCTCTATTATGATGACATGTAGGGAACTTTTGAGAATGTTTTGGGTTGTCGAATGATGCCATCCAATCCAATAATATAAGGAAAATCTGAGGGTTAACTAGTGATGTCACGGTTAATTTAGGGCATTGTCGTTCATAATTCAATGAAGGAATAACTGGAAATTGATTCATATGCATAAATATCATGTGTAGAGAAAGAACCCTTAGCTAGCTTCCCATCCATTCATTTCCGTCAAATCCATATTTACAATTTGTTTTGTTTCCAAGTATTCATTTTAGTTTAAATTCGTCCAAATCCAATTCCCCCCTATTTCGTTGAAGTCTTAGTCTTAATCTTTCTTATTTTTAGTTTTGCTTTCTTTGAGCATTAAATAGTGTTTTATATTGTGTTTTTATGTTTTTAAGTCAATTTAGAAGGTTTTAGCAAGCCCTCCTAATCCCCGGTCTAGAACGATCCCTCACTTATCCATTCTACTACAATTGTCAAACGAGGGTTTAATTTGAGTGTCAAGTAATTCTCGCATCAAATTTTGGCGCCGTTGCCGGGGATTAGCAACTTTGCTAATCCCTTGGTTCTTTTCTTTTTTTTTTGTTTAGTAGTTTTCGTTTTAGTTTCTAAATTAGTGTTGTTTTCTTTGTTTGTTGTTACTTTTCATATTTGATTTAGTTCTCTTTCTTTGATTTTAGGTGCTAAAGAAGTAAGATATGGATTTTGCTAGCATTCAAGCTCAATTGGCAAATCTTACTTCTAAATTGTCGCCGTATGCCGAAAGGACCACAATGCAGAGTGTCCCTACATTTGATGCTTCATATAGGCAAGGATTTCAAGCCAATCAATGTCCACAAAGAGATTGGAGGGATCATTCAAACTCTATATGGTGGGAAGATCAACAAGTTCAACGTGAAGCATATTGGCAACCATATGAGGAGTTCTATTCAAGACCTATGCAGCCACCACAACTTCATATGCAATATGCTCAATTAAATTCAAGTTCGCCAATAGATTATATTCAAATTCTTAATGAAATAAATTCTTTGGCGCAGGGGTCACAAAATCAAGCCAAGGAGGCTCAACAAGAAGCATATTGGCAACCATATGAGGAGTTCAATACAACACATATGCAGCCACCACAACCTCCCCCACAACAATTCCAATCAAGTTCAAGTATGTCCATGGATAATGATAAAAATTTTCAATTACTAACCTCTTTGACGCAGGACGAACAAAATCAAGACAAGAAGTTGGGTAAATTGGACGAGCAATTTGGGCAGATTATGGAGTTCATGAAACAAATTCAAGAGCAAAGTGAACTCTCCAACTCAACTATTGAAAACTCGAAGGAAGATTTTGAAATCCATAATGCTATCACTTTGGGAAGTGCTATGGAGGTTGGAGCTGACCTAAAAATGTCCAAACATAGCCTAGAAGTGGATGAAGAGCTGCTAATTGAGGAGGAGGAAGAAGACATGCACATGGCAAGGGTAGAACAACCCTTGCCGCAGCCCCCTAAGCCCTCTAAACCACCCACCACCAGTAAGAACGTCCCAATTCCATGTTATTCTGATGTTATTCCACCCAATGTCCCTTTTCCTAGCAGGTTTTTGATTCCCAACCAAGAAGAGAGTAAAAAGGACATCGTGGAAGCCTTCCCAAAGGTGCAAAATGCTATTCAAATTCTTGGTGCAACACAGCAAGTTTTAGATGGTGTTGAATTCTTCAAAGGACTTTGTACACCAAGAAGAATGATTCAAGAGAAGGTAGTGGCTGGAGAAGATGTAGAAGGCATCAAAGAGGACATATTTGAAACCACAATTCCCAAGGAAGTTGGATTTTATGACACGGGACAAGTCATAACTTTCGAAGGGGTGTTTATTCTGGAGTTCATTTTGGAGCACACAGGTAAGCCGCCTCCCCGAATTTCAATTTTCTTTTATACTAACATGTGGTTAATGATTCAGGCACCCAATCTGGAATTTAAACTATTACCGGATCATTTCAAGTATCACCGCCCATTCAAAGATAAATTCCATGCCGTTTGATTTTATTTATGTAAAAAAAAAAAAAAAAAAAAAAAAAAAAAAAGATACTAAACATGGAGAAAGATGGAGCCTTCACAGAGGATGTTTACGTGAAGCCCCGCTACGAGGCGTCGAAGCAGAAGGAATAGAAGCGGAAGGCATAGGAGCGGAAGACGCAGAAGCGGGAGGCATCGGAGCGGAAGCCATCGGAGCTAGAGCATTCCAGGCCTCAATACTTGGCCAAGCGCTGGATGACCCAGGAAAAAGGTGCCTCTGGAGACAAGCTGCAAGCCTTTGACGGTCACTGTGAATTCGACCCTCAGATTCTTGCAGCTCATCAAGCTTTCTCTTCATGCCCGACGAATAGTTATTTGCAAGCACATGCAAACTTCTATTCTCATACTTCAGCTGCTTGATCTCTTGCTTGAGACTTTCCACCTCTGCCATCAATGATTCCACCTGACGGGAGCGGGCAAGCAGGCGTTGACCCATATTGGACACAGAGCTCGCACACTGAACACTAAGTGCGAGGGACTCTTGAACGGCCAACTCATCGGACCGTCCTGACAGCAGCCTACTATCTTTTGGAGTGAGGAGGTTCCTAGCTACTATTGTAGCTGTTGTGGCGTCCTGCATCACGGAGTCTTCACCTGTGAGAGGACCGTTAGAAGAAAAGAAAGAAGGGCGCCATACGTTACCTTGACGCGACGCGCCCGTATCACTGCTAAGGCTCAATTCCAAGCTAAGGTTCGATGAGTTTGCCATTTTCAAAAGTGTTCAAAGAGAAGGGGAGGATGAAGTTAAAATTTCAAAGGGCCGGAGACGATGTTCAAGAATGGGAAATCTTCAGAGTGTGTATGTTGGCGGTGATCAATACCTCTATAAGAAGCCAAGGCAACGCGTCCACCGATTCAAAGAGCCGGATTTTCCGGCGTAATTTAGGCGACGTTCCCTCGGCTTTTCAGAAAACGCGTTCAACTTTGTCAAAAGATTTCTGACAAAGCTGAAAACACGTGGAGGCCATCATCGCATCTACACATCTTTAGCCGACAAGCGCAAAGTTCGGCGACGCTTTCTCTGCTTTTCAGAAGACGCGTGCAGCTTTGTCAAAAGGAGCCGCATCTGCACTACCACGTGTCGTTCAGAAAGCGAAGGGGCGTCGTTCAGAAATCGAAGGGGCGCCTGCTCAGAAATCGAAGAGGCGTATTCAAAGATCGAAGAGGCGCCACTATTTCAAAGAGCCGGATTTGCGGGATCAAAACGTTTGTCGACAAGGGTAAAAAGTACCACCACTTGATATTATCTCTATATATGTCGACCTTCGTCTTTTATGGCAGGGCAAACCTGAAGAAAATGCCCAACTCTCTCTCACCTCTGAGGGCGCACTCCCAGCAAAGCCTTTCGAAATATTCAATTCTTTCTTCTTCCCCAAAGATGATACCAGATGCCTGGAGTACATATGACCCAGGAGGAAACAGCACAACAAATACATGTGCTGATTCATTCACCGCTTCTTCAAAAGCAAAGGTATCTCATATCATCAAGGTCAAAAGCAAAAGTATCTCATATCATGCTCTTTCCCTGTCTTTTTCTTTGTCCTTGTTCTTACTCGCATGGCAAAGTAAAAGAAGCAATCAGCCGGCACTTAGAGTCAGTCTTCCGATCTGGAGCCAACTGCCTGGGATCTATTCCTGATTGCTTACCTAGCGTTGCTCTCGAGTAGTCATCTTCAACGGTTGATACACTTCCGGAGAAGGGATCACTTCTGCAAAGGGGAGCGAGTAAGGCAAGTGAAAATGATACATTGAAGCATGTGGAGACAAACATAGGCTGAGTTATCCTCCAACCCTTTTCAATACGAATTGGAAAGATTGAACAAAGAAACAGACCAAAGGGGTAAGCTCAGACCTTCGGGGGAGACCAAAAGAACCATCCTGCTGCCCAGTTCAAGAAGTAGCACAAAGGAAAATCAACGATGGGCAGAAACCAGTTCAAGAGTAAGCCTGTGGAATCACAAAGATCAAAAGCCTCAATGCAATTACCAAGGAGAAGATGGAATTTACACTCTATAACCAGATTTGCGTCTCTAAACTCTTCTCTTTGTTAATTACATTATGCCATGTTTAGTATGTTTAAGTGCTTTTTGTGTATTTACTTATGCTTTGTGTGAATCTATGCTTCAAACATTGAGGACAATGTTTAATTTAAGTGTGGGGGGGGGGGGGGGGTAACTAAGTATGTTGATGCAAATTCGTTGAATTTTATCACCCACACTTCAAGTGTTGTTCCTTGCTGTTTTAAATGTTTTTAAGGTGTTTTTAAACTGTTTTAGCGTGTTTTGTTTTATAACTCCGAAAATCACATAAAAATTTGAAAAACATTTTTTTGAAAAGCCTAAAAAGAGTGTTTTGAGTTGTTTTTGTGTCTTAGGGAACCTTCCAACGTTATGATGAGGATTTGGTTTGTAATTGCATGACTGTTAAAAAGAGTTATAAACATAGAGAAAAGTTTGATTTACTCTTGGTATATGCTTGGTTATGGTTATAATGTATGACTTCACATGCAATCATAAAAGAAAAAAAAAAAAAATTCATTTTTGTAACATGCTTGAAGGAAGGAACTCAAACAAACGCTACAACCCTGAGAGACTTGAGCCTATAACGTTCTTTGGAGAGTATAATCTGTGATTTCTTGTTTTCTAAAGTCGTTGCATGATCTCATTATTCTTTGCTTGGTTACTACTTAGAAGGCGTTTCATCATATAGTTCCAAATGCTAGAACTCATGCCCATTTCATTCAAAGCATGTTATTGATTTGCATAACACATATTCAAGAAGAAGTTGTGTAGTGACCACCACCATAGCCAAATAGCCTTACTTCCCATACTTCGTATATGTTGTAAGTTTTAACCCCGTTGAGCCTTGTTTAGCCTTTTTTTTTTTTTTGTTTACCCACATTTTCCTCACCTAGCCTAGTTTAGGACAATCCCCACCCTTGTTCTTAAAAGATAGTGAGCATGACTTAATTGAATTCCTTTTGAGTTACATTATGAAAGAAAATAAGTGTGGGGGAAAAAAAAAAAAAAAAAAAAAAGAGAAAAGAAAAAAATGAAAGAATAAGTGATTGAAGAAAGGTTCCAAAACACCAATTCTGGGTGTAAATTGTCTAAACTCTCCCTTTTTGTTCAAAAGTTGAGTTTTCATTCAAAAGTGAATTCTAAGTTGATTCAAATGCTTTCCTCACTATTTCTTTAAAAACCTTTTTTTTCCATATCCCTTCTTTGTTATCCACATACCCCAAGCCCCGTTACAACCCTTGACTTCTATCTTGAGTGTTGTGTATTTCAATTTGTGGAGTTTGAACTTGGTATGGGCTTATGGTGTCACTGGTTCTCGCGTCTAAGTAGTAGCATTCCATTCATGAGATCATATCTAAACATGCTTATTAACTCCAGAAAATGCTTTCCTTATTATAACATATGTGAGTGTTCGTCTACATGTTTACATCAATCTTCTCACATATACCTAGTGTAGGGTGTGTAGTCAGAAAATCTGTGTGAAAAACGAGAGTACATCTAGTAAGAAATTGAGGGAATTCTCTAAGGCATGTTACTACATTCAAAACATGGTTTTAAATGCTTAGTTGTGAACTAGTATGTGGTGACTATGAGTAAGAATGTACTTAATTGTAAAGATGGCTAAAAATCTATGGGACTAATGATTTTTAACTTGTCATGTGCATTGGAAATCTGAGACGATTGTTGGAAGGTGTAGGTTGTGTTTTGTTCGTTTTGTTTTGTTTTTGGTTTCTTTTGTTTTGTTTTGCTCGAGGACTAGCAAAAGCTAAGTGTGGGGGTATTTGATAGGAGCATATTCATGCGACTTAAATGGCTTGTTCTCGTGCATTTACGTTATGTTTCTTTAGTTATTTTAGTACTTTAAGCTATTTTCGTGTGTTTATAGGTCCAAAGGGCTAAAGGAGCAAAAAGATGCATTTTGGAGACTTTTGGAGCACTTTTGGGCTAAGGATGGATAGCTTATGCTTGGAGCCAAAGTGTTGGACGAAATTGAAGACCTAATTGAAGACCAAAGTGTTGGAACCTTGTTCTCTTTAGTTTTAGGACATTTAAAACCTTTCCTAATCCCAATCATGCCATGCATAACACACATCCATTCTAACACATTGTCATTGCACATGCATTTCCTTCATTAGTTAATTCACATGCTCCATACTTATCATCACCACTCATTACTTATCACATATCATCACCACTTATCACTTATCATTCACCACTTATCATATCATACATTCATTTATCACTTATCATAATCATTCACTTATCACTTAACATATCATACACTTATCACTTATCACTCATAATCATCTACAACATCCACCTACTTCACCTACAACATCCACCTACTTCACCTACAACATCCACCTACTTCACCTACTTCACCTACAACATCCACCTACTTCACCTACAACATCCACCTACTTCACCTATAACATCCACCTACTTCACCTACAAATGACATAGCCATATGTTCCCTCCACTACTCCTATAAATACCCTTGCATTCATTCATTCAAAAACATCTCATTTTTCATACACAACACACCACAAACACTTCCATCTTCTCCCTAGCCGTGAGTCTCTCCATTTCTTCCATTTCCATAATTCCCCAATCCATTCAACACACCAACAACATCCCTTAGTCCTTGTGCTACAACGAAGACGAAGAGAAGAAGGCCTAAACGTTCATACAATTCACGTTTGAGTTGTTGGAATGTTTACGCGTTTCTTTGATTTCAATGTTTAAATTCAATTCTCTTTGTTTTGTAATATAAAGAATGGAAGAGAAGAGTGCCTAAACGTTCATACAATTCAAGTTTGAGTTGTTGGAATGTTTAGGTGTTTCTTTGATTTCAAAGTTATGAGGAACTAAACCCTTTTTGGCTAGGGGTGATTTCAATACCATGATTATTTATGTGATATGAATTGATGAATTCCGGTTATGAACTCTTGATTCGTGAATGCAATTGGCTTAACTATTTGATGATTAACTTATTTGTGTTTGTTGATTGAGGGTCGATACTTAATTAGCATGCATGAATATGTGGCTAAAGTTTAAGAAGGTTTCACATAATCGTTACTAACTTATACTTGAAAGTAGTGAAGGTCGCTTGTCACGATCGCGTTAAGTTTAATTCTTAGCATGAGTAACATGATGTCATAGTTGCAAATGCTTTGTCAATGCTTATGGTTTTCATTATTCTTAATGATCTTCGATTGTATCTCTATTATGATGACATGTAGGGAACTTTTGAGAATGTTTTGGGTTGTCGAATGATGCCATCCAATCCAATAATATAAGGAAAATCTGAGGGTTAACTAGTGATGTCACGGTTAATTTAGGGCATTGTCGTTCATAATTCAATGAAGGAATAACTGGAAATTGATTCATATGCATAAATATCATGTGTAGAGAAAGAACCCTTAGCTAGCTTCCCATCCATTCATTTCCGTCAAATCCATATTTACAATTTGTTTTGTTTCCAAGTATTCATTTTAGTTTAAATTCGTCCAAATCCAATTCCCCCCTATTTCGTTGAAGTCTTAGTCTTAATCTTTCTTATTTTTAGTTTTGCTTTCTTTGAGCATTAAATAGTGTTTTATATTGTGTTTTTATGTTTTTAAGTCAATTTAGAAGGTTTTAGCAAGCCCTCCTAATCCCCGGTCTAGAACGATCCCTCACTTATCCATTCTACTACAATTGTCAAACGAGGGTTTAATTTGAGTGTCAAGTAATTCTCGCATCACTATTTCATACCTAGCTCAGCCATAACTCACATACCCTTTCTATACCAAAATTCTTGCCTAATTTCAGAAATAAAAAGCATCCATTTTCTTACAAACCCTTGCCGTGCAAGGGAGATAGTTCTTTCTTATTTCCCTGCATTAAAACACATTCCTTTTGTGTTTTATTCCCTTGCCGCACCTATTCACCACTTTCCCTTAAATTTCTGATTTGATTTCCTATTTAAAAGAGCTTTTGACTTAATTTCTAATTACCTAAATAACCAAGGGTTTTAATTCCTGAAATCCTATTAATAAACCTCCTTGTTGCAGCCACAAAACATTCATTCATTCACCATTCACGCCAGAAATTCATCCCTTCCCTCTAACACATTCATACTTCACCATTCTCCATATTTTCTGCCAAAAACTAACCCTTGCCGTCCCCTACATCCATCCCAAACCTAAATCCATCATTCTACATCATCCACAACCCCCTAAACTCACCAAAACCCTTGTGCCGCAGCAATTAGGAGAGGAAGGAGGGCTTGAACGTTTCATGCTTACAGATTGGGGCGTTCTTAGGTGTACTTCGTTCTTGTTTTCAATGTTTACTTTGTTATTACTTTCTGAGTTTGCTGTAATCATGAGTGGCTAAACCCCTAATTCATTAGGGGAAAGTTTGAAGCCATGAACATGTTTGAGATATGAATTGATTTCTTCCAATTGTGATTTGTTAAGTTATGATTGCAATTCAATTATCTGTTTTATTCAAAACTTGTTCTTGTATGTTGATTAAGGATGCATACTTAGTTTTCATGCATGAACTTGATGCTAGTTTATAAACAAGTTTCACCTAATCGTCACAAGTTTATAAACATGAGTAGTGAAGGTTGCTAGTCACAACCGCGTTAATTGAATTCTTGGCAAGAGTATCATGCATTCATAGTTACAATTGCCTCGTCAACACTTATGATTCTCATAGAGCATAATGATCTCTTACTGTATCTCTTCTATGCATTCATGTTGAGGACCGTTGGAGAATAATTTGAATTGTCGCATGCATCATCCAATTCAATGACATAAGGAAATCTGAGGGTTAATTAGTGCATCACGGTTAACTTGGGGTGTTGAGCATCATAGTTAGTGAAAAGCAATTGGAAAGTCGATTCATATACAAATGTGTCAAGTGTGGAGAATGGACCTCTAACTAATCCATCCATCATCTTGTTTCCAAAATTCGTTTTACAATCTGCCTAGTTCTATAACTTGTTTTGTTATTTCAATTTTCGTCAAATCAAAACCCCCCTTTACTTTCTTGTTCTATAGTGTTTAGAATCTGTTTAGTTTGTGTTTTAAAGTGTTTTGAATCAACCTATAATCTTAAATTCGTCCAAAATTGTGTTTAAGGTCAGAAACTGCCTAGTTAGTGTTTTTAGGAAGTTTTGAGTCTTTTGAACTTGTTTTGAGTCCTTTGAGTCTTTGTGAATGTTTTTAACCTTGTTTTTATGTTTTTAAGTCAGTTTAGAGGTTTTAGCAAGCCCTCCTAATCCCCGCTCCAGAACGATCCCTACTTGCATCCTTACTACAACTTGACAACAAGAGGGTTAATTTGTGTGCTTAACTATTTTCGCATCATGACCACCATCAAAGCCAAATAGCCGTGTGCAAGGCTCATTTTGTGTTTAAGTTTAACCCCATTGAGCCGTGTTAGCCCATGTTCTTTGTTAACCCATATTATCCTCACCTATCCTAGATTAGGACCATCCATTCCTTTGTTCTTGAAGCATAGTAAGCATGGCTGAAAATGAATTCCTTTTGATTAATGTGTTGCAGGAAATAAGTGTGGGGGAAGGAGTATTGATGTGAGTTTATGTGCCATAGGCACGGCTAGCAAAAAAAAAAGAAAAAAAAAGAAAAAATGTGTGAAAAAGAAGAAAGAAAGAAAAGGAGTTGAAAATAAGTGAGAATGAACTCACAAGTGTTGGTTGTTGAAGAAAGGGTCCAAAAGGTTGAATATGGCCCTAAGTTTTGTGTGACTTCCCCTTGGGTGTTCAAAGTTGATTTTTGCGTTCTAAGGGAGTTCTAAGTGTCTAATTCATTACTTTGCTCACTATTGCTTAAAGAACTTTTGTTTATCCCTATCTTTCCTTGTTAGCCAATACCCCAAGCCCCGTTACAACCCTTGACTTCTATCTTGAGTGTTGTGCATTTCAATTTGTGGAGTTTGAATTTGGTATGAGCATATGATGTCACTGGTTCTCGCATCTAAGTAGTAGCATTCCATTCATGAGATCATATCTTAACATGTTTAATTACTCCAGAAATTGCGTTCTTTGTTATAACATATGTGAGTACTAGTCTTTCATGTTTACATCAATCTTCTCACATATAACTATTGTAGGGTGTGTAGTATGAAAATCTGAGTGAAAATTGAGTGCATAACTAGTGCATAACTAGTTTGGGTGGCTGATAGGAGCATATTCATGCGACTTAATTAGCTTGTTCTCGTGCATTTATGTTGTGTTTCCTTAGCTATTTTAGTGTTTAAAGTCACTTTTGTGTATTTTCAGATTATAAGGCCAAAGTGTGCAAGAAGATGCAAATTGGAGTCTTTTGGAGCAAAAGAGGAATGAATGAGTTGAAGACTTGAAGAAACGATGAATTCCTACTCCAACAATGAATTCCTACTCAAACGAGGATTCCTGCTTCAACAAGGATTCCTACTTGAAGTAGGAAAGTTAACCCTAGGTTTCCCGTTTTGGTAACCTTTCCTAATCTAAACGTCCATATTTTCTAGCCACTTTGAAGGCCTTGTAGGCACTTTAGGACACAAAACAAAGGCCCTAGCCCCCTTAAACCTCTTTACTGTGCCTTTCCCCTAATTCCCTTCCCTTGCCGTGCAAGGGGGGGTAGTTTTGTCCCATTTTATGCACCTAAACCCTAACCCTAAACCTTAGCCGCACCTATTAATCAATTCCCTTTTAATTTCTGATTTTATTTCCTAATTCTAGCAGCCTTTGAATTAATTTTAGTTAATAAAAATTAGCTAGGGTTTTATTTTCTGAAATATACATATTTCAAACCCTAGCCGCACCCTATTCTTTTCATTCACAATTTTCATTCATCCATCATCCATATCAGCCGCAAATCCCATCCCTTTTCTCTCATCATTCAGCCACCATAAACCTAAATCCCTTCAATCCGCAGCCTTCCCCCACCATTCCAGCCACCATCCATACCTCCATACATCATCCCACCACCTTGCCGCACCACCATCTCCCCATAAACCCATCCCTAAACCAGAAAATCATCCAAACTCACCATAAACCTTCTCTGCCGCAGCAAGAAGAAAGGAGAAAGAGGAATTTGAAACGTGCAGAAATTCAAGTGGATTCCTTGGGCGTTTTAGGTGTAATCAATCTTTTGTTCTTTATGTTTAATTTCAATTTTGTTTCTCTTTCTGTGAACATGAGAGGTTAAATCCCTAGTTAGCTAGGGGGTGATTCAAAACCATGTTTTTGCTTGCAATATAAATTGATTACCTTTGGTTGGAATTTCATGAGTTGTGGATTCAATTTGTTTAACTGCTTGATTGATAACTTATTTGTGTATGTTTATTGAGAGTGCACGCTTAATTTTCATGCATGAATATGATGCTAGAATATAAGTGAGTTTCACCTAATAGTTATGATGTGAAAATTAACTTGACACACAAATTAAACCCTATTTGTGACAATTGTAGTAGAGATGTAAGTAGGGATCGTTCTAGACCGAGGATTAACTAGGGATGCTAATCTATGTAAATAAGACTCAAAAACACTAAACTAGACTCTATGGACTCAAAACTAACTTTAGACACTTAAAACAGCAACCAATACTCAAAAAGACTCACTTTTAGACTCAATAAAGGTTTTGGACGAAAATAGGACTTGACTAGACTCAAAAGACTCAAGGAAAACAAGTTTTGACTCAAATATGAAGACTAAATAACATGGGGATTGTTTTTGACGAATTTTAGACTCAAAACAAAAACTTTATAGAAAACACTTTTGAAAAACGAATTTAGGTAAAATAAATGGGTAAAAGGCTAGTTAGAGGGTCCTTCTCCACACATGATATATGCATACGAACCAATGTCCAGTTATTACTTCTTTAGACTATGAATGACAACGCTCCAAATTAGTTGCATCGCACAACTAACCCTCAAGTTTTCCTTATTTCATTGAATTAGATGGAATACGCATCTAAACCAAATTATCTTTTTCAAGTTCTTTATATGAGACGCATAACAAAGATACATACCAAAAGTCATTAAGTTTTGTTAAAACTATAAGCATTAACAAGGCATTCATCACTATGAAACGCATGAGACTCATACCAAGGATGTACTTAACGCGATTGTGACTAGCAAACTCCACTACTTTTGAATATAAGTGAATAACAATTACGTGAAACCCTCCTATACTCTAGCATCAAGTTTATGCATGCAACTTAAGTATTAACCCCCAACCCACATACATAAACCAGTTTTAATAACTTAGATAAGCAAATCACATTCATGCCTTAAGAAATAATAACCGGACGTAATCAATTCATATAAAACATATAATCATGGCTTCAAATTCTCCTCTAACTAAAAAGAAGTTAGTTCCTCATGTTCGCAAAACAAAGATAATTAAATTTAAACATTGAACTAAGACTAAGGATAGAATACACCTAGAAACTCTCCACACTCCAATGGCAGATTTCGAACCCTCCTTGGATGGCAGATTGCACAAGTCCTCCTCTCCTTGCTTCCTTGCTTGCGGCACTAGGGTGGTGTAGAATGGATTGTGGTGTTTGATGGATGAAAGTATGAATGAATGAATGAGTGAGTGGATGGATTAAATGGTGAGGCATTGGCTCTTTATATAGGCTAATTATGCACACTTAGTGAAGGACAAGGATTGCACAATTCCATGGAAAAAGGGTTAAGTCTTTGTAGAAACCAAAAGGGAAAGGGATAGGGAATTTTCGCCAGAAATTAAGGGCTTCTAGAAACTATGTATTTTTTGGCAGAATTTAGACTTCTAGAAGGGGTAAAGGGTAGATTTCTGGACCTAAATGGATAAGGACTCATGATATAGGTGTAGAGGAAGGATTGCAACTCCTAAACCTACAAGGAATGGTCCACATGCGGCAAACAAATGGATAAGGCTTCTAGAAACTGAAATTGGTGTTTAAATGTGTAATTAATTCCCTTTAATTAGCTAGGTTTAAGTCCTAACCTGATTTGGATAGGATAGAATAGGATAATGTTAGAGTTAGGATAGGATATGGTTTCTAGGATAGGATAAGATAAGGCTGGATAAGGTTGGATAAGGTTCCTTGTTTCTTGCTTCTTCCTTATCTTCATTGCATTAGGACTTCTTCCACCAGATTTGTAGCCTTTCCTAGCTCTTCTTGACTTCAATTTCATCCATCCTCTTTACTCCATGGTTAAGCTATCCAATCTATGCCCAAAAATGCTCCAAATAGCCTCAAAATGCACTTTCTTGCTCCTTTTGCCATTAGTACCTAAAAACATACGAAAATAACTTAAAAGACTGAAATAAATAGTAATTAACTTCATAAATGCAAGGAAACAACATAACTAAGTAGCATAAATATGCTCCTATCAAATTCCCCCACACTTAGCTTTTGCTAGCCCTCGAGCAAAACGAATTGTACAAAACACAATCTAGACCTTCCAACATGTACCTCAGGGATTTCCAATGAACATGACACATTTAAAGAATACCACATTCATAGATTTTAGTTATCCCTACCCTCGAGCATATACTTAACCATAGTTATCACTCACTAGCTCGCATTTAATCAATTAAAACATGATTTTGAATGTAGTAACATGCCTTAGAGAATTCCCTCAATTCCTCACTGGATATACTCTCTATTTTCACACAGATTTTCTGACTACACTCCCTACACTAGGTATATGTGAGAAGATTGATGTAAACATGTAAACTAATACTCACATATGTCATAACAAAGAAGGCATTTTCTGGAATTATTAACATGTATATGATCTCATGAATGGAATGCCACTACTTAGACGCGAGAACCAGAGATACCATATGCTCAAACCAATTTTAAACTCCATATATTGAAACACATAACAACCAAGATTGAAGTCAAAGGGTTTGTAACGGGGCTAGGGTATTTGGCTAACAAAGAAAGGTAAGGATAAACAAAAAGTTCTTAAAGCAATAGTAAGCAAAGTAATGAAATAAACACTTTAGAATTCACTTTTGAATGCAAAAACCAACTTTGAACACCAAGGGAAGAATCACACAAAACTTAGGGTCAAATTCAAACTTTTGGACCCTTTCTTCAACAATCAATACTTGTGAGTTCATTTTCACTTATTTTCAACTCCTTTTCTTCTTTTTCTTCTTTTTCACGTTTTTTTTTTTTTTTTTTTTTTTCTTTTTCTTTCGTGCCCTATTCTTTCTTTGGCACACAAACATACCACTTCATGAATTCCTACGAAAATCCCTTCCCCCCACACTTGTTTTTCTGCAACTTTTAGATCGAAAGGAATTCCCTCTAAGTCATGCTTTACTATCCTTTAAGAAAAAGGGTTTGGATAATCCTAATCTAGGCTAGGTAAGGATTATGTGGTTAAGAAAGAAAATAGGCTAAATAAGGCTCAAAGGGGCTTAAACCTACAATACATATGTAAAGGGGTAAGGCTTTTTGTCTCTGGGTTTAAACTAACCAACTTCATCTTATTATTTGTTATGCTAATCAATTTTATGCTTTGAATGAAATGGGCGTGAGTTCTAGTATTTGGAACTATAGTGATGAAACGCATTCTAAGTAGCAACCAAACAAAGAATGATGAGATCATGCAACGACTTTAGAAAACAAGAAATCAAGATTAATAACTCTCCAAAGAATGTTTAGGCTCAAATCTCTCAGGGTTGTAGCGTTAGATTGAGTTTCTTCCTTCAAGCATGTTACAAAAACTGATTTTTTTTATTTTGTGATTACATGTGAATTCGTATATGTCAACTATAACCAAGCATATAACCAAAGAGCATATCAAACTTCCATCCATGTTTGTAACTTTCTTTAATAGTCATGCGATTAAAAACCAAATCCTCATCATTGTGTTGGAAGGTACCCTAAGACACAAACACAAAAACAAAACGACTTGAAAAACAACTCTTTTTGGGTTTTTAAAACACTATTTTTCGATTTTTTTCAAATTTTCGGATTTTCTGTTTAAGACACATAAAAACACTTTCAAAACACATTAAAAACACTTTAAAACAGTGAAAAACAACTTTAGAAATGATAGGTGATAAAATCCCACGAATTTGCATGAAAAACACTTTGTTTACCCCCCCCCCCCCACACTTATACCAAACATTGTCCTCAATGTTTTAAGCATAGACTCACAAACAAATAAACACATAACACAACTAACAAACACGACAAAGATGGCAAAGTAAAAGCAATAAAGAGTAGGGTTTAGGAACGCAAATCTGGTTATGGAGTGGTTGAGCTTCCTAGTTCTTCTTTATTTGCATGGGTTGCCTCCCAAGAAGCACTTGCTTTAACGTCTTCCAGCCAGACGATCCTTCTTCTTAAGCTTCATTTGGGCCCACGGCATGCACTTCAAAGTTCTCATAGTATGGCTCAATGAATGGGAGGGGATAGTGATCCTCCCTGATTGTGGTGTTTTGGTTCCTATAGTCCATGTAGACGCCCCCACCACCTTGAAATCGATTTGGAACCTGCACCAAAGATGGTAACAACCTATTAGTTGAAATGGGAATTGGAAATGGGATTGGAGACTTACTAGGATGTTGTGGCAATGCCCCTAGGGCAGCCACCATCTCGCCAATTTTATCCTTAGGTACGGCCAGATTGGGTGTTTGTAGGGTAGTGGCGTGCTCCTTGTGCTTTCTTCCAATTCCTTCCTCGATGGTGGTTCTAGATGCATCCTTCTTGATTGGTGTTGAACGTTCCTGCCCTATATTTTTAATTGTACCAATGGCAAAACAAGAACGAACATCATTAGTATTCTCAATGGATTCAGAAACTTTAAAGTTAATCGTATCACCACCAAACTCCATAGTTAAGGCTCCCCTGGCCACGTCAATCTTGGTATGGGCTGTTTTCATGGAAGGTCGTCCAAGTAAGAGTGGCGATGGTGGAGAGTGGGTTGAATCCTCCATGTCAAGCACATAGAAATCTGCAGGAAAAATCAAGTGGTCTACCTGCACCAAAACATCTTCCAAAACTCCTCTCGGGTATGCATTAGATCGATCGACTAATTGAATAAGAACACCATCATTTTTAAGCTCTCCTAGATTCATAGATGCATAAACAGAGTATGGCATGACATTAATTGATACACCTAAATCTAGCATAGCATGTTCGAACCTTGTATTACCAATTACATAAGGGATAGTGAAACTACCTGGATCTTTGCATTTAGGTGGCAGCTTTCTTTGCAACATTGCAGAGACATTCTCACTTACATGTACCACCTCTTTCTCCCGAATCCGTTTCCTTGTTGTACAAATCTTCCTCAAAAACTTAGCGTACTTCGGAATTTGCTTTATTGCATCAAGGAACGGGATATTGACATGCACCTTCCTAAATGTCTCCAGGATGTCTTTTTCATCCTCCTCTATCTTAGATTTCATAAACCTGCTAGGAAAGGGCACATTTAGTGGAATAGAACTAGACAAATTCGAATTTGGACTCACCTTGGTGGTTTGGGATGGTTTTGGTGCACTAGAGGGTTGTGGCAAGGTTTTGCCTTCCCTTGCCGTGGCCTTTGCTCCATGTTCTTCTTCTTGCAGCAGCTTTTCCTCCTCATTAAGGCTTTGTTTGGATGGTTTTGGATGCTTTCCAAGCTCCTTACCACTTCTCAACGTAATGGCCTTGGCGGTGCACACCCTCCAACCAGTTTGAATGCGCGTAGGAACAAGCTCATTCTCGGCATTTGCAACCACAGTCACTCCGGACTTCTTTGGAACGCATTGCACAAGCGAAACCCACCTGCTATCAGAAATAGGATAAATCACTCCAAAATCAAGTAATTTGATTACCTCTTTCTTCACTACTTCCATTATCGAAGGGTTGAGACGGCGTTGAGCCTCTCGAGATGTTTTGGACCCCTCCTCTAGAAGTATGCGATGCATGCACATAGTAGGGCTGATTCCCTTTATGTCGGCCAAAGTCCATCCAATTGCTGTTTTATACTCTTTAAGCACTCGCACCAATTTGTTCTCCTCTTGTGCCGTGAGTGAGGATGAGATGATGACGGGCAATGTCTCATCCTCGCCCAAGAACACGTACTTCAAGTGACTAGGCAACGGCTTAAGTTCAAGTGTAGGTGGCTGCACAACTGAGGGAAACATCTTATTAGCCGAAACTGAACTTAAAATAGGGTCCAAAAACTTACTTGAATGTGATGGCAATGACTCGAGGGCAGCCACCATCTCAATCATATCTTCACTAGGGGGCACGGCCAAGGATTCCTCATGCATGCCGTGGGGTTTCTTGGTGGTTGTTTCGATGTTTTGCATGTCCCTCCTTGTGCAATGACCAATTCAAGTGCATCGTCCTTCAAATTGTCTAAATGGTCCTGCTCCAAAGAGTCAATTATATCAATAGCAAAACATGAATGATTCTCACTAGGGTACTTCATAGAATCAGAAAGATTGAAATTAATAACTTCCCCATCAAATTCCATTGTCAAAGTGCCATTATATACGTCAATCTTCGTACGAGCAGTTTTCATGAATGGCCTTCTAAGGAGGATGGGCAATGAAGGGGTATGGTCGTATTCATCCATTTCAAGCACATAGAAATTTGCCGGAAAGACTAAATGATTGACCTGCACTAAAATATCTTCCAAAACTCCCTTTGGATAGGCATTAGATCTATCGGCCAATTGTATAATAACACCATCATTTCTCAATTCTCCTAGATTCATAGATGCATAAATTGAATATGGCATGACGTTTATTGATGCACCTAAATCTAACATGGCAGATTCAAAACGAGTGTTACCAATGACACATGGAATTGTAAAACTACCTGGATCCTTGCATTTAGGGGGCAGTTTCCGTTGCAAGATGGCTGAGATGTTTTCACCCACTTTCACAACTTCCTTGGTCGAAATCTTCCTCTTATTAGTTGATAGGAGCATATTCATGCGACTTAAATGGCTTGTTCTCATGCATTTACGTTATGTTTCTTTAGTTATTTTAGTACTTTAAGCTATTTTCGTGTGTTTGTAGGTCCAAAGGGCTAAAGGAGCAAAAAGATGCATTTTGGAGACTTTTGGAGCACTTTTGGGCTAAGGACGGATAGCTTATGCTTGAAGCCAAAGTGTTGGACGAAATTGAAGACCTAATTGGAGCCAAAGTGTTGGAACCTTGTTCTCTTTAGTTTTAGGACATTTAAACCTTTCCTAATCCCAATCATGTCATGCATAACACACATCCATTCTAACACATTGTCATTGCACATGCATTTCCTTCATTAGTTAACCCACATGCACTTATCACTTATCATCACCACATATCATATCACTTAATCACTTATCACTTATCATCACCACTTAACCACTTATCATATCATAACCATATATCATATCACTTATCACTTATCACTTAACATATCATCCACCTACTTCACCTACAACATCCACTTCACCTACAACATCCACCTACTTTACCTACAACATCCACCTACTTCACCTACAACATCCACTTCACCTACAACATCCACCTACTTCACCTACAACATCCACCTACTTCACCTACAAATGACATAGCCATATGTTCCCTCCACTACTCCTATAAATACCCTTGCATTCATTCATTCATGGACATCTCATTTCATACACAACACACCACAAACACTTCCATTCCTTCTCTTTGCCGTGAGTCCCCTTAGAATCCAAAACCATCTTTCCATTTCCATCACTCCTCACTCCATTCCACATTTCCATAATCCCCCAAACCTCACCTTAGACCTTGTGCCATAATAAAGAGGAAGAGAAGAGGACCTAAACGTTCATACAATTCAAGTTTGAGTTGTTGGAATGTTTAGGTGATTCTTTGATTTCAACGTAATGAGGAACTAAAACCCCCTTTAGCTAGGGGGTGATTCGAAATAAATGTTTATACTTGCATTTTGATTTGATTACCTTTCGTTGGAATTTCATAAGTTTTGAATTCAATTTGTTTAACCGTTTGATTGATAATTTATTTATGAATGTTTATTAAGAATGCGCGCTTAATTTTCATGCATAAATATGACGCTAGAATATAAGTGAATTTCACCTAATCGTTATGAACTTATATTCACAAGTAGTGGAGGTTGCTTATAAACAATCGCGTTAAACGAATTCTTGGCATAAGTTTCATGCGTATTCCATAGTAACGAATGCCTCGTCAACACTTATAGTTTTCATAATGCTTAATGATCTTTGATTGTATCTTTATTGTGCTTTTCACGTAAAGGACTTTTGGAGAATGTGGTGAATTGCGTTGCGCTAACCCATCCAATTCATTAACTTAAGGAGAACTTGACGGTTAATTTAAGCGGACCTAATTAACCCGGGGCGTTGAGTTTCATAATTTATCGAAAGACCAACTGAGAATCAATCTTGTATGCAAGTGTAACATGTATGGAGATGAACCCCTTAGCTAGCATTCATCCATAAATTTCATATTTACATTCTGTCTAGTTTATTAACTTGTTTCGTTATTTCAATTTTCGTAAAAACCTCAATCCCCCTTTTGCTTTAATGTTCATTTTAGTTAGAATTCAATTTAGTTTGTGTTTTTAAAGCATTTTGAGTTTTTGGGTTGTCTTAGTGTTTTAAACTTTATTTTACGTTTTTGAGTCAGTTTCCAAGAGATTTGCAATCCCTCCTAATCCCCGGTCCAGAACGATCCCTACTTATACTTATACTACAAATCGACAAAAAGAGGGTTTAATTTGTGTGCGTATAAATCTCGCATCAAATTTTGGCGCCGTTGCCGGGGATTAGAAAATTTGCTAATCCCTTGGATTGTTTGTTTCTGTTTTGTCTTTTAGATTTAGTTTTTATTTGTGTTTTGTTTGTTAAGAACAACATGGCACTTGATAACGCTTCTCTTTTGTCACAACTCATGGAAAGGTCCCAAATGCAAAGAGTTGATATATTTAATCTTCAATCAAGGAATAACGTGTTTTCCAATACTTACAATTCGGATTGGAGTGATCATTCAAACTCTATGTGGTGGGAACCTCAAAATGCTCAACAAGGATGATATTGGCAGCCACCACAACCTCATATTCAATATGCCCAACCAAATTTAAGTTCGTCAATAAATTATAACCAAAAGCTTGATGAATTAATTTGTTTGGTGCAGGGCTTACAAAATCAAGACAATGAGGCTCAACAAGAAGGATATTGGCAGCCGTATGAGGAGTTCTATTCAACGCCTATGCAGCCACCACAACCTGCCCAAAGTAATGTAGGTAATTCAAATGATAATGATACGATTTTTCAATTACTTACTACTCTGGAAAAGCAAATTGGGCAGATAGCAGAGTTCGAAGGACAAATTTGCGACCAAGGCGAACTCCCTAGTTCAACCATTGCAAATCAGAAGGGAGAATTTGAAACTGCCAAGGAAATCATGTTGAGAAGTGACAAGGAGGTTGGAACGGACCCTCAACCATCAAAATCAAATCACAAGGAAGAGGAATACACCCAACCCACGGAAAGGGTGGAAACACCTTTACCGGAGGCTCCTATTGCTCCTATGCCATCTAATACAGGTATGGTTGTTCCAAATTTCATTATTTTTAACCCTATTCCTTGCAGATTCATGACTTCCAAGGAAGAAGAAGGTGAAAAAGACATCTTGGAAGCCCTTCCAAAGGTGACAAGTAGGGAATGTCATGAATCCATCAAAGAGGACGTTCTTGAAACCACAAAATCCAAAGAAGTTAAATTTGATGACATTGGACAAGTAATAACCATCACTTGCAATCTGGCCAAGTCCAATATCCCTGAAACTTTCAAAGGAGTGGTATTTGTCATTGAGTTCTTGTCGGACAAAACAAGTAAGTATTTTTTTCCAAATTCCATTAGATTTTATACTAACTTGCTATTTTTTTTGAATCAGGCACCTACACTAGAATTCAAACCAATGCCGGTTCACTTCAAGTATCACCTTCCATTCAAGGACCAATTCCATGCCGTTTGATTTTATTTATGTTAATAAAAAAAAAAAATAAAAAAAAAAAAAATAAAAAAAAAAGAAAAAGAAAAAAAAGAAAGATACTAAACATGGAGAAAGGTGGAGCTTCACAAAGGTTGTTTGCGTGAAGTCCCACTATGAGGCGCAGAAGCGGAAGGCGCAGAAGTGGGAGGCATAGAAGCGGGAGGCATCGAAGCGGAAGGCATCGGAGCGGGAGGCATCGAAGCTAGAGCATTCCAGGCCTCAATACTTGGCCAAGCGCTGGATGACCCAGGAAAAAGGTGCCTCTGGAGATAAGACGCAAGCCTTTGACGGTCACTGTGAATTCGACCCTCAGATGCTTGCAGCTCATCAAGCTTCCTCTTCATCCCCGACGAATAGTTATTTGCAAGCACATGCAAACTTCTATTCTCGTACTTAAGCTGCTGGATCTCTTGCTTTAGTCTTTCCACCTCTGCCATCAACGATTCCACCTGACGAGAGCGGGCAAGCAGGCGTAGGCCCATGTTGGACACAGAGCTCGCACACTGAACACTAAGTGCGAGGGACTCTTGAACGGCCAACTCATCAGACCGTCCTGACAGCAGCCTACTATCTTTTGGAGTGAGGAGGTTTTTAGCTACTATTGTAGCTGTTGTGGCGTCCTGCATCACAGAGTCTTCACCTGAAAGAGGACCGTTAGAAGAAAAGAAAGAAGGGCGCCATACGTTACCTTGACGCGGCGCGCCCGTATCACTGCTAAGGCTCAATTCCAAGCTAAGGTTCGATGAGTTTGCCATTTTTTCAAAGGTGTTCAAAGATAGGGGTTGATGGAGTAAATTTTCACAAAGGGCCGGAGTCGAGTTTCAGGAATGGGAAATCTTCAGAGTGTGTTTGTTGTGGTGATCGATAGCTCAATAAAAAAGCCAAGGCGACGCGTCCACCAATTCAAAAAGCCGGAATTTCCGGCGTAATTTTGGCGACGCGTTCTCGGCTTTTCAGAAGACGCGTTCAACTTTGTCAAAAGATTTCTGACAAAGCTGAAAACACGTGGAGGCCATCATCGCAACTACACATCTTTAGCCGACAAGCGCAAAGTTCGGCGACGCTTTCTCTGCTTTTCAGAAGACGCGTGCAGCTTTGTCAAAAGGAGCCGCATCTGCACTACCACGTGTCGTTCAGAAAGCGAAGGGGCGTCATTCAGAAATCGAAGGGGCGCCTGCTCAGAAATCGAAGAGGCGAATTCAAAGATCGAAGAGGCGCCACTATTTCAAAAAGCCGGAGTTGCGGGATCAAAACGTTTGTCGACAAAGGTAAAAAGTACCACCACTTGCTATTATCTCTATATATGTCGACCTTCGTCTTTTATGGCAGGGCAAACCTGAAGAAAATGCCCAACTCTCCCTCACCTCTGAGGGCGCACTCCCAGCAAAGCCTTTCAAAATACTCAATTCTTTCTTCTTCCCCAAAGTTGATACCAGATGCCTGGAGTACATATGACCCAGGAGGAAACGGCGGATTGAAGCATGTGCTGATTCATCCACCGCTTCTTCAAAGCAAAGGTATCTCATATCATCAAGGTCAAAAGCAAAAGTATCTCATATCATGCTCTTTCCCTGTCTTTTTCTTTGTCCTTGTTCTTACTCGCATGGCAAAGTAAAAGAAGCAATCAGCCGGCACTTGGAGTCAGTCTTCCGATCTGGAGCCAACTGCCTGGAATCTATTCCTGATTGCTTACCTAGCGTTGCTCTCGAGTAGTCATCTTCAACGGTTGATACACTTTCGGAGAAGGGACCACTTCTGCAAAGGGGAGCGAGTAAGGCAAGTGAAAATGATACATTGAAGCATGTGGAGACAAACATAGGCTGAGTTATCCTCCAACCCTTTTCAATACGAATTGGAAAGATTGAACAAAGAAACAGACCAAAAGGGTATGCTCAGACCTTCGGGGGAGACCAAAAGAACCATCCTGCTGCCCAGTTCAAGAAGTAGCACAAAGGAAAATCAATGATGGGCAGAAACCAGTTCGAGAGTAAGCCTGTGGAATCATCAAGATCAAGCCTCAATGCAATCAACAAAGAGAAGAGGGAATTTACACTCCATAACCAGATTTGCGTCCCTAAACTCTTCTCTTTGTTAATTACATTCTGCCATGTTTAGTATGTTTAGTTGTTGTTTGTGTGTTTACTTATGTTTTGTGTGAATCTATGCTTAAAACATTGAGGACAATGTTTGATTTAAGTGTGGGGGGGGGGTAACTAATGTTGTTAATGCAAATTCGTGGGATTTTATCACCCATAACTTCAAATGTTGTTCCTTGCTGTTTTAAGGTGTTTTTAAGTTGTTTTAGAGTGTTTTAGTATGTTTTGTTTTTATAACTCCGAAAAGCACATAAAAATTTGAAAAATTGTTTTGAAAAGCCTAAAAAGAGTGTTTTGAGTCGTTTTTGTGAGTTTGTGTCTTAGGGTACCTTCCAACACAATGATAAGGATTTGGTTTGTAATTGCATGACTGTTAAAAAGAGTTATAAACATAGAGAAAAGTTTGATTTACTCTTGGTTTATGCTTAGTTATGGTTACAATGTATGACTTCACATGCAATCATAAAAGAAAAATTCGTTTTTGTAACATGCTTGAAGGAAGGAACTCAAACAAACGCTACAACCCTGTGAGACTCGAGCCATTACCTTCTTTGGAGAGTTATTTTCTGTGATTCTTTGTTTTCTAAAGTTGTTGAATGATCTCATTATTCCTTGCTTGGTTGCTACTTAGAATGCAATTGTATCATGATAGAACTAAATGCTAGAACTTATATCCGTTTCATTCAAAGCATGATATTGAGTTGCATAACATATATCAAGATGAAGTTGTGTAGTTGCCACCATAGCCAAATAGCCTTACTTCCCATATTTCGTATATATTGTAAGTCTTAACACCGTTGAGCCTCGTTTAACCTATTTTCTTTGCTAACCATATCACCCCTTACCTAGCCTAGATTAGGACCATCCGTACCCTTGTTCTTAAAAGATAGTGAGCATGACTTAAATGAATTCCTTTTGAGTACATTTTGCAAGAAAATGAGTGTGGGGGAGTAAAAGTTTGTTCTTAAGTTTGTATGTTTTGAGAGTCAAAAGAAAAGAAAAAAAAAAAATTGTGAAAAACATATGAAAAAGAAAAACAGAAAAGAAGAGAAAAGAAAGAAAGAAAAAAAAAAAAAAGAGCTTGTTCCCCCTTGTTGTTCAAAAGTTGAGTTTTCATTCAAAAAGTGAATTCTACGTTAATTCAAATGCTTTGCTCGCTATTTCTTTAAGAACCTTTGTTTTCCATATACCTTCTTTGTTAGCCAAATACCTTTAGCCCCGTTACACCCCTTTGACTTCTATCTTGATCGTTATGTGTTCAATAATGTGGAGTTTGAAATTGATATGAGCTTATGGAATCACTGGTTCTCATTCTAAGTAGTAGCATTCCATTCATGAGATCATATTCATGTCATTATCGTAAATCCAGAAAACGCTTTCCTTGTTATAACATATGTGAGTGTTCGTCTACATGTTTACATCAATCTTCTCACATATAACTAGTGTAGGGTGTGTAGTCAGAAAATCTGTGTGAAAAACGAGTGCATATCTTGTAAGGATTTGAGCAATTTCTCTAAGGCATGTTACTACATTCGAAATGTGTTTTAAATGCTTAATTTTGAACTAGTATGTGGTGACTATGATTAAGAATGTACTTAAGTGTAATGATGGCAAAAATCTGTGGGAATGATGATTTTTAACTTGTCATGTGCTTTGGAAATCCCTAAGACGGTTGTTGGAAGGTTTAGGTTGTGTTTTACTTGTTTTGTTTCGTTTGGTTTTGTTTTGTTTTTCTTTCTGTTTTGCTCGAGGACTAGCAAAAACTAAGTGTGGGGGTATTTGATAGGAGCATATTCATGCGACTTAAATGGCTTGTTCTCATGCATTTACGTTATGTTTCTTTAGTTATTTTAGTACTTTAAGCTATTTTCGTGTGTTTGTAGGTCCAAAGGGCTAAAGGAGCAAAAAGATGCATTTTGGAGACTTTTGGAGCACTTTTGGGCTAAGGACGGATAGCTTATGCTTGAAGCCAAAGTGTTGGACGAAATTGAAGACCTAATTGGAGCCAAAGTGTTGGAACCTTGTTCTCTTTAGTTTTAGGACATTTAAACCTTTCCTAATCCCAATCATGTCATGCATAACACACATCCATTCTAACACATTGTCATTGCACATGCATTTCCTTCATTAGTTAACCCACATGCACTTATCACTTATCATCACCACATATCATATCACTTAATCACTTATCACTTATCATCACCACTTAACCACTTATCATATCATAACCATATATCATATCACTTATCACTTATCACTTAACATATCATCCACCTACTTCACCTACAACATCCACCTACTTCACCTACAACATCCACTTCACCTACAACATCCACCTACTTTACCTACAACATCCACCTACTTCACCTACAACATCCACTTCACCTACAACATCCACCTACTTCACCTACAACATCCACCTACTTCACCTACAAATGACATAGCCATATGTTCCCTCCACTACTCCTATAAATACCCTTGCATTCATTCATTCATGGACATCTCATTTCATACACAACACACCACAAACACTTCCATTCCTTCTCTTTGCCGTGAGTCCCCTTAGAATCCAAAACCATCTTTCCATTTCCATCACTCCTCACTCCATTCCACATTTCCATAATCCCCCAAACCTCACCTTAGACCTTGTGCCATAATAAAGAGGAAGAGAAGAGGACCTAAACGTTCATACAATTCAAGTTTGAGTTGTTGGAATGTTTAGGTGATTCTTTGATTTCAACGTAATGAGGAACTAAAACCCCCTTTAGCTAGGGGGTGATTCGAAATAAATGTTTATACTTGCATTTTGATTTGATTACCTTTCGTTGGAATTTCATAAGTTTTGAATTCAATTTGTTTAACCGTTTGATTGATAATTTATTTATGAATGTTTATTAAGAATGCGCGCTTAATTTTCATGCATAAATATGACGCTAGAATATAAGTGAATTTCACCTAATCGTTATGAACTTATATTCACAAGTAGTGGAGGTTGCTTATAAACAATCGCGTTAAACGAATTCTTGGCATAAGTTTCATGCGTATTCCATAGTAACGAATGCCTCGTCAACACTTATAGTTTTCATAATGCTTAATGATCTTTGATTGTATCTTTATTGTGCTTTTCACGTAAAGGACTTTTGGAGAATGTGGTGAATTGCGTTGCGCTAACCCATCCAATTCATTAACTTAAGGAGAACTTGACGGTTAATTTAAGCGGACCTAATTAACCCGGGGCGTTGAGTTTCATAATTTATCGAAAGACCAACTGAGAATCAATCTTGTATGCAAGTGTAACATGTATGGAGATGAACCCCTTAGCTAGCATTCATCCATAAATTTCATATTTACATTCTGTCTAGTTTATTAACTTGTTTCGTTATTTCAATTTTCGTAAAAACCTCAATCCCCCTTTTGCTTTAATGTTCATTTTAGTTAGAATTCAATTTAGTTTGTGTTTTTAAAGCATTTTGAGTTTTTGGGTTGTCTTAGTGTTTTAAACTTTATTTTACGTTTTTGAGTCAGTTTCCAAGAGATTTGCAATCCCTCCTAATCCCCGGTCCAGAACGATCCCTACTTATACTTATACTACAAATCGACAAAAAGAGGGTTTAATTTGTGTGCGTATAAATCTCGCATCATTAGTGCAAAGTTCCTTCAAGAACTTGGCGTACCTTGGGACTTGCTTGATTGCATCCAAAAGAGCGATATTGACTTGAACTTTCCAAAATGTCTCAAGAATGTCCTTTTCGGCATCCTCTTTCTTTGTTTGCATGAACCTGCTAGGAAAAGGCACATTCGAAGGAAAAACATTAGTAGGAACTGAACTTAACATGTTTTACCTTTAATGGACCGATTTAAGGTCTTAGACTCATCCAATGCTTGCGGCAAAGGGAGTTCCACCCTTGCCGTGGGTTTGGTTGCTTCCCCCTCTTCAAAATGCAGTTTTTCATCCTCTTTGTGACCTGTTTTTGATGAAGAACCTGCCCCAACTTCTTTTCCGCTTCTCAACACTATGGCTTTTGCAGATTCGAATCCACCTTTCGGATTCACTTGCGTTGAACTTGGTAACTTACCTTGTTCTCTACTAAATTGCCCCATGAATTCAGCCATTTGTTCCAGTTGTCTCTTCAACTCAGTCACCTCTCGAGCTTGATTTTGCACCTTATTGGCGTAATGGTGCATGTCATTTGCTTGTTTTTCTTGCCCCTGTGCCAATGTAGTTAGCAATTGAATAACTTGAGAATTATCAAAAGAAGAACCTGAGTTGTTTTGGGACGATGGTGGTTGGTTGGATTGGTATGGCCGTGGGAACCCAGGGGGATTTTGTTGAAATCCCCTTTGTTGTGCAGATTGTTGGGGCTCTCTCCACTTGAAATTAGGGTGATCTCTCCACCCGGGGTTGTAGGTGTTGGAGTACGGATCATATTTGGGTTGGTTTTGGCCTTGGAAACCAATGGCATTGGCAGATTCCCATCCTCCATTCTCTATCAACTGAGGGCATGTCTCGGATGGATGCCCTTGCATTGAACACACGCCACACACTTGGTTTTCTTGTGGTTTTGACCCCTTGACAACCTGAGACATAAGAGAAGTAAGATTAGCCAATTGTGATTGAATGTCGAAAATTGCACTTACCTCATTTACACTTTGTTGCCGTGGCCCCTCTCTTTGTCCAACACCTTCATATTGTTGAGCATTGTGTGCTTGGTTTGCAATTAGAGTTTTGGCATCCACCGGAGTCTTGTCCACTAATGCACCACCCGCCGAGGCATCTAGCATTTGACGTTCCATGGGAAGGAGTCCCTCGTAGAAATATTGAATGAGCAGCTCCTCCTTCATTTGATGTTGTGGACATGAAGCAACAAGTGATTTAAAACGTTCATAATAAGATGGAAACGACTCACCTTGATTTTGTTGGATGCCACTAATTCGTTTCCTCAAGAGAATGATCTTTGCAGTGGGAAAGAATTTCTCTAAGAATGCACGTTTCATACTTTCCCAAGAATTGACAGTTCTGGGGGCCAATTCAAACAACCAATCTTTGGCCTTGTCCACAAGGGAGAATGGAAAGACCTTCATCTTCATAATACTCCCATCCACATTGATGGTGTCATACTTGAGCAAACTACTTCAAATTCCTTAAGATGTTTGTTAGGATCTTCCATGGACAGCCCATTGATAGAAGCATATTCATGCAACTTAAATGGCTTGTTCTCGTGCATTTACGTTATGTTTCTCTAGTTATTTTAGTCCTTTATCCTTCTTTTGTGTGTTTTCAGGTTCTAAGGGCTTAGGGAGCAAGAAAGTGCATTTTGAGGCTATTTGGGGCACTTTTGGGCAAGGATTGGATAGCTTAATCATGGAGCAAAGAGGATGGACGAAATTGAAGCCTTGTATGCTCTTTGGGGACATCAAACAAAGGGCCTAGCCCAATCAAACAAATCCTTTGAGCCATGGAAAACCTCTAGCCCAATCAAACATATTATGCCATGCAAACCAACCTATTTTAGGCCCATTCTATGTACTTAAACCCTAGCCCGTTAAACTAGCCCTATTATCACTTATCACTTTCATTCACTTATCACTTAACATATCATTCACTTATCACTTATCATACTCATAATCATCTACACATTTCAACCATTTAAACATATGCATTTCAACTCACATGCACATCCACCTCTTTCCACCTAATCCACATGCTTTCACAACATAAAACACATGCACATGCACCACTAATCCCTTCACTTTCATGCCATCATTTCCCCCCCCCCCCAATGCCGTGCACTCCTTGAGCATTTCCAGTTTTTCCCCTTCTCTTTGTATTCACAAGTCACATGCATTCACTTCATCATTACACCACCACTCATTCTTTAAATCCACATGCACTTTAATCATTCAATTACCCCATTCACACACCTTTTCTTCAAACCTAACCCGTGCATTCCCTTGCATTTCCATAATCTTAATCAGCCAACACATGCACAAATCCATCCATGCCGTGGGTTCCCTTTGCTCCCCTTGTGCAATTCCAGTTTTCACATGTGTCCTAGCTGTTTTTCCATCATTCCTCCACACAAATGCTTAAACAAACAGCCATATGTTCCCTCCACTACCCCTATAAATACCCTAGCATTCATTCACTCCCCATTCAATTCACATCTCTCCATTTCTCACACCACAACACAAACACACACCATCTTCACATCCTGAAATTCCCTTCCTTGCCGTGGGTTTCTTTCCATTTTCTATCTTTCCTCATCCATTTCCATAAGTCCCCAATCCATTCAACACACCAACAACATCCCTTAGACGTTGTGCCATAATAACGAAGAAGAGAAGAGTGCCTAAACGTTCATACAATTCAAGTTTGAGTTGTTGGAATGTTTAGGTGTTTCTTTGATTTCAAAGTTATGAGGAACTAAACCCCCTTTAGCTAGGGGGTGATTCAAAATACATGTTTATGCTTGCATTATGAATTGATTACTTTTGGTTGGAATTTCATAAGTTGTGGATTCAATTTGTTTAACCGTTTGATTGATAACTTATTTATGAATGTTTATTAAGAATGCGCGCTTAATTTTCATGCATAAATATGACGCTAGAATATAAGTGAATTTCACCTAATCGTAATGAACTTATATTCACAAGTAGTGGAGGTTGCTTATAAACAATCGCGTTAAACGAATTCTTGGCATAAGTTTCATGCGTATTCCATAGTAACGAATGCCTCGTCGATGTTTATGATTTCCGTTGAACTTAATGATCTTTGTTGAATGTCTCTATCATGCGTATTCCATAGTTAGGGACTTTGATTAAGAATAATTTGGTTGTAATGCGTATTCCATTCAATCCAATGAATCTAGGGAAATCTGAAAGTTAATTTAAGCGGACCTAATTAACTTGGAGCATTGAGTTTCATAATTTATCGAAAGACCAACCGAAAATCAATCTTGTATGCAAGTGTAACATGTGTGGAGAAGATCCCCTTAGCTATTCCATCATCCATATTTTCATCACATTCATCTTTACTATCTGTTTTAAATTATAATCTGTCCGTTTAATTTAATCTCGTCCAACCACAATCACCCCCCTTATTTTGTTAAGTCTTATTCATTTGATTTGTCTTATTTTATGTTTTTGAGTATTTGGAGTCTTTTAAACTTGTTTTGAGTCTTTTAGTTTGTCTTAGTGTTTTAAAAGTTAGTTTTATTTATTTGAGTCAAGTATTTAGCATCCCTAGTTAATCCCCGGTTAGAACGATCCCTACTTACATCATTACTACAATTGTCACAAATAGGGTTTAGTTTGTGTGCGTATAAATCACGCATCAAATTTTGGCGCCGTTGCCGGGGATTGGCAAAGTTGCTAATCCCTTGTCTTGAGTCTTGTTTAAATTGTTTAGTTTAGTTTATGTTTTGTTTTAATTTTTTTTTTTGCACCGTGTGTATGTGTTTTTGTGCCGTGTGTGGCAATTTGTTTTCTTACTTGTGCCAAGTCTATTAAGTTGGTTACTTATCTTGTTTACTTTTGTGTGTAGGTACTAGTTTATGACCCGTAACTCACAACCTGTTCGTGAGCAAATCTCCGACTTTGACGGTGATTTCGAGAGGACTTTGAGAAGGAACAAGAAATTGCAAGAGTCTAATCCTCCCAGTCCCGAACCTGAAATAGAAGAGGAAGCCACGGATTGGGTTAAAGAGGAAGTACCGACCATGGCCGTGGATAATCGAACCATTAAAGAGCTTTCTGCCTCAGGTGTGGCCAATGCAGCCCCTCTTTGCATTCAATACCCCGCGGCTGCCCAAGACAAGACCGATGAATTCGAATTGAAGTCAAGCTTGTTGCACCACATTCCGAAGTACCATGGGTTTTCCATGGAAGATCCCAACAAGCATCTCAAGGAGTTCGAGGTCGTTTGTTCGAGCATGACACCCATAAATGTCGATGGGAACATTCTGATGATGAAGGCTTTTCCATTCTCTCTTGTGGAAAAGGCTAAGGATTGGCTTTACGAACTAGCCCCGGGAACTGTGACTTCGTGGGAGAGTATGAAGCGTGCTTTCTTGGAGAAATTCTTCCCTACTTCGAGAGTGATTCTCCTACGGAAGAAAATTAGTGGTATTCAACAGAATCATGGTGAGACATTCCCGGCTTATTATGAGCGCTTCAAGGGCCTTGTAGCTTCATGTCCTCAACATCAAATGAAGGAGGAACTTCTCCTTCAATATTTCTATGAGGGCCTCCTTCCTATCGAACGTCAAATGCTTGATGCATCAGCGGGAGGAGCATTGGTGGACAAAACACCAAGGGATGCCAAGATTCTCATAGCCAACCGAGCGCTCAACGCTCAACAATATGAAGGAGTGGGTCAAAGGGAAGCCCCACGGCAACAAAGTGTAAATGAGGTGAGTGCTATTTCTGAAATTCAATCACAACTTGCTAATCTTACTTCTCTTGTTTCTCAGGTTGTGATTGGTCCAAAAGCACAAGAACACCAAGTTTGTGGCGTGTGCTCAATTCAAGGGCATCCATCCGACAAGTGCCCTCAACTAATCGAGAATGGTGGGTGGGAATCTGCCAATGCAATTGGTTTCCAAGGACAAAATCAAAACAACCCATACTCGAACACTTACAATGTCGGATGGAGGGACCATCCAAACTTCAAATGGAGGGAGCCACAACAAGCTGCCCAACAAGGAGGATTTAGGCCAAACCCCCCTGGTTTTTATTCCAAGCCGTATGCACCCCAACAACCCCAACAACCCCAACAACCTTCGGCATCATCTCATTTAGGTACGTCCTTGGAAAGTGATCAAGCTATGCAATTACTAACCTCTATTTCGCAGGGGTTGCAAAATCAAAACAACCGGATAGCAAATAACGAGAAGGAGATGACGGATATGAAGAAACAAATAGGGCAGATTTCTGAGTTCCTTGGACAGATTAGAGAGCAAGGAAAGCTTCCTAGCTCAACCACAGTCAATCCAAAGGGAGGATTCGAATCCGCCAAGGCCATCACCCTAAGGGGTGGAAAAGAAGTTGGGACCGAGCCAAACAATCCCAAATCTGCCCAGAAAGTAGATAAATCGAAAATAGACCTTGTACGTCACTTACCCTCTCCTACTTCGGTTAGAGAGGTACGTTCGTTTCTTGGCCATGCAGGGTTCTATAGGCGTTTTATCAAGGACTTCTCCAAGATGTCCAACCCTCTTTGCCGATTGCTTCAAAAAGATGTGCCATTCAAGTTTGATGAAGAGTGTAATTCGGCATTTAACCAACTCAAGGAGAAGCTAGTCTCGGCCCCCATTATTGTACCTCCAGATTGGAGCCTTCCGTTCGAACTCATGTGCGATGCATCCGACTATGCATTAGGAGCTGTTCTAGGACAAAGAAGAGACAAGCGGCCGCATGTCATATATTATGCCTCTCGGACTCTCAATGATGCCCAATTGAACTACTTCACGACGGAAAAAGAACTTCTAGCTGTGGTTTTTGCTTTAGATAAATTCCGTTCATATTTAATTGGAACTAAAGTAATCGTTTATTCTGATCATGCAGCTTTGAGGTACTTGCTCACGAAAAAGGAAGCAAAGCCGAGGCTTATCCGATGGATGCTTCTTCTCCAAGAATTCGATATCGAAATCCGGGACAAGAAAGGAAGTGAAAACGTGGTGGCTGACCACTTGAGCCGTATGGTGCATGAAGAGGATGTCGTGCCTATCATAGAGACATTCCCAGATGAGCAACTGATGTCCGTCAAGGTAAGTGAACCCTGGTATGCTGATTTGGTGAATTATTTGGTGTCTAAACATGTTCCTAGAGAATTACTTAAACACCAATGTGATAAATTAAAGAAAGAGGCACGGTTTTATGTGTGGGATGACCCGTATTTATGGAAATATTGCCCTGACCAAGTTATACGTAGGTGTGTGCACGATTCTGAGTTTAATGCTATTCTAACCTTTTGTCACACTTATGCTTGCGGGGGACACTTTGGCACTCAAAGAACAGCACTTAAGGTGTTAGAATGTGGTTTTTATTGGCCTACCATCTTTAGGGATGCTAGAACATTTTGCATGTCTTGTGATAGATGCCAAAGAACGGGAAATATTGGTCCTAAACAGCAAATGCCGCAAACCCCCATTTTTAGTGTTGAAATCTTTGATGTTTGGGGTATTGATTTTATGGGTCCCTTTCCTTCGTCACATGGGTTTATTTATATATTGCTTGCTGTGGATTATGTGTCGAAATGGGTGGAAGCAAAAGCCACCCGAACTAATGATTCTCGAGTGGTTGCAGATTTTGTGAAAACTAACATTTTTGCAAGGTTTGGAATGCCACGAGTGCTAATCAGTGATGGAGGTTCCCATTTTTGTAATCGAACCATCGAGGCGTTGCTCAAGAAATACAATGTCACACATAAGGTGGCCACACCTTATCATCCTCAAACGAGCGGGCAAGCCAAGGTTTCGAATAGGAAAATCAAGCAGATTCTTGAGAAGACCGTGGGGCCTACAAGGAAGGATTGGAGTTTGCGCTTAAACGATGCATTGTGGGCGTATCGCACTGCCTGCAAAACCCCCATTGGGATGTCACCTTTTCGGCTCATCTATGGGAAGCCATGCCATCTTCCCGTCGAACTAGAGCATCGTGCACATTGGGCCGTCAAAACGTTCAATATGGACCTTGATGCCGCAGGTTTACATAGGAAGCTTCAATTATGTGAGCTTGATGAAATCCGAAATGAAGCATATGAGAATGCCCGGATTTACAAGGAGAAAACAAAGGCATTTCATGACAAGATGATTCGTGCCAAGACGTTCTCTATTGGGCAGAAAGTGTTGTTGTTCAATTCTCGCCTTCGGTTGTTTCCGGGTAAGTTGCGTTCCAAATGGGTTGGTCCTTTTATTGTCACTAATGTTTTCCCTCATGGTGCAGTACAAATCAAAAGTTCAAGGACGCAGCAAGAATTCAAAGTGAATGGGCATCGATTGAAGCCCTATTACGAGATGTTCGAGGAGCATGTCGTGGAGGAGGTACCCCTCCATGCTATGGAACCTAGTCAAGCTTAAACGGAGGTACCGTCCGGCTGCAAGACGTAAAAGAAAGCGCTACTTGGGAGGCAACCCATGCATTCAACAAAGGAAGACTTAGAAAGCACTCCAATTCCAGATTCCTAAAAACTCTTCTCTTTGTTGCTATTTCGTTTCTGCCTTGTTAGGTTGTTTAGTTATTGTTGTTTGTTTATTAATTGTGTGAGTCTATGATTGTAACATTGAGAAAATGTTTGATTTATTGATAGGCACTGCTAAACAAAGAAAGATGGAGCCTTCACAAAGGGCGTTTACTTGAAGCCCCACTACGAGGCGTCGAAGCAGAAGGCATAGAAGCGGGAGGCATCGGGGCAGAAGACATCGGGGCAGAAGACATCGGAGCAGAAGGCATCGGAGCTAGAGCATTCCAAGTCTCAATACTTGGCCAAGCGCTGGATGACCCAGGAAACAGGTGCCTCTGGAGATAAGCCGCAAGCCTTTGACGGTCACTGTGAATTCGACCCTCAGATTCTTGCAGTTCATCAAGCTTCCTCTTCATGCCCGACGAATAGTTATTTGCAAGCACATGCAAACTTCTATTCTCATACTTAAGCTGCTGGATCTCCTGCTTGAGACTTTCCACCTCTGCCATCAATGATTCCACCTGACGGGAGCGGGCAAGCAGGCGTTGGCCCATGTTGGACACAGAACTCGCACACTGAACACTAAGTGCGAGGGACTCTTGAACGGCCAACTCATCGGACCGTCCTGACAGCAGCCTACTATCTCTTGGAGTGAGGAGGTTCCTAGCTACTATTGTAGCTGTTGTGGCGTCCTGCATCACGGAGTCTTCACCTGTGAGAGGACCGTTAGAAGAAAAGAAAGAAGGGCGCCATACGTTACCTTGACGCGGCGCGCCCGTATCACTGCTAAGGCTCAATTCCAAGCTAAGGTTCGATGAGTTTGCCATTTTTCAAAAGTGTTCAAAGAGAAGGGATGGAGTTAAATTTCAAAGGGTCGGAGTCGATTTTCAAGAATGGGAAATCTTCAGAGTGTGTTTGTTGTGGTGATCAATAGCTCTATAAAAAGCCAAGGCGACGCGTCCACCGATTCAAGAAGCCGGAATTTCCGGCGTAATTTAGGCGACGCTCCCTCGGCTTTTCAGAAAACGCGTTCAACTTTGTCAAAAGATTTCTGACAAAGCTGAAAACACGTGGACGCCATCATCGCAACTACACATCTTTAGCCGACAAGTGCAAAGTTCGGCGACGCTTTCTCTGCTTTTCAGAAGACGCGTGCAGCTTTGTCAAAAGGAGCCGCATCTGCACTACCACGTGTCGTTCAGAAATCGAAGGGGCGCCTGCTCAGAAATCGAAGAGGCGTATTCAAAGATCGAAGAGGCGCCACTATTTCAAAAAGCCGGAGTTGTGGGATCAAAACGTTTGTCGACAAAGGTAAAAAGTACCACCACTTGCTATTATCTTTATATATGTCGACCTTCGTATTTTATGGCAGGGCAAACCTGAAGAAAATGCCCAACTCTCCCTCACCTCTGAGGGCGCACTCCCAGCAAAGCCTTTCGAAATACTCAATTCTTTCTTCTTCCCCAAAGATGATACCAGATGTCTGGAGTACAGATGACCCAGGAGGAAACAGCACAACAAATACATGTGCTGATTCATTCACCGCTTCTTCAAAAGCAAAGGTATCTCATATCATCAAGGTCAAAAGCAAAAGTATCTCATATCATGCTCTTTCCCTGTCTTTTTCTTTGTCCTTGTTCTTACTCGCATGGCAAAGTAAAAGAAGCAATCAGCCGGCACTTAGAGTCAGTCTTCCGTTCTGGAGCCAACTGCCTGGAATCTATTCCTGATTGCTTACCTAGCGTTGCTCTCGAGTAGTCATCTTCAACGGTTGATACACTTCCGGAGAAGGGACCACTTCTGCAAAGGGGAGCGAGTAAGGCAAGTGAAAATGATACATTGAAGCATGTGGAGACAAACAGAGGCTGAGTTATCCTCCAACCCTTTTCATTACGAATTGGAAAGATTGAACAAAGAAACAGACCAAAGGGGTAAGCTCAGACCTTCGGGGAAGACCAAAAGAATCCTCCAGCCCAGTAGCACAAAGGAAAATCAATGATGGGCGGAAACCAGTTCAAGAGTAAGCCTGTGGAATCATCAAGATCAAAGCCTCAATGCAATCACCAAGGAAAAGAGGGAATTTACACTCCATAACCAGATTTGCGTCCCTAAACTCTTCTCTTTGTTAGTTACATTCTGCCATGTTTAGTATGTTTAAATGCTTTTTGTGTGTTTACTTATGTTTTGTGTGAATCTATGCTTAAAACATTGAGGACAATGTTTGATTTAAGTGTGGGATTTTATCACCCATAACTTCAAATGTTGTTCCTTGCTGTTTTAAGGTGTTTTTAAATTGTTTTAGAGTGTTTTAGTGTGTTTTGTTTTATAACTCCGAAAATCACATAAAAATTTGAAGAAAATGTTTTGAAAAGCCTAAAAAGAGTGTTTTGAGTCGTTTTTGTGTGTTTGTGTCTTAGGGTACCTTCCAACACAATGATAAGGATTTGGTTTATAATTGCATGACGGTTAGAAAGAGTTATGAACATAGAGAAAAGTTTGATTTACTCTTGGTATATGCTTGGTTATGGTTATAATGTATGATTTCACATGCAATCATAAAAGAAAAAAAATTCGTTTTTGTAACATGCTTGAAGGAAGGAACTCAAACAAACGCTACAACCCTGAGAGACTAGAGCCTATAACGTTCTTTGGAGAGTATAATCTGTGATTTCTTGTTTTCTAAAGTCCTTGCATGATCTCATTATTCTTTGCTTGGTTACTACTTAAAAGGCGTTTCATCATATAGTTCCAAATGCTAGAACTTATATCCGTTTCATTCAAAGCATGACCTTGAATTGCATAATATATATCAAGATGAAGTTGTTGCCACCATAGCCAAATAGCCTTACTTCCCATATTTCGTATATATATTAATTTTAACCCCGTTGAGCCTCGTTTAGCCTATTTTCTTTGCTAACCACATCACCCCTTACCTAGCCTAGAGTAGGACTTTCCTATACCCTTGTTCTTGAAGTATAGTGAGCATGACTTAAATGAATTCCTTTTGATTAATATGTTGCAGAAAATAAGTGTGGGGGAAGGGATTTTGGTGTGTATGTATGTGCCTAAGTCTTAAAGGAGGCACGGAAAAAAAAAAAAAAAAAAAGAAAAAAAAAAAAAATGTGAGAAAAAGAAGAAGAAAAGAAAGAAAAAGAGTGAAAATAAGTGAGAATGGACTCACAAGTGTGATTGTTGAAGAGAGGGCCCAAAAAGTTTGAATATGGCCCTAAGTTTTGTGTGACTTCCCCTTGGGTGTTCAAAGTTGACTTCTGCGTTCTAAAGGGAATTCTAAGTGCCTAATTCAATACTTTGCTCACTATGGCTTAAAGAACGTTTGTTTTCCCTATCCTTTCATTGTTAGCCAACTCCCCAAGCCCCGTTACAACCTTTGACTTCTATCTTGATCGTTATGTGTTCAATAATGTGGAGTTTGGAATTGATATGAGCTTATGGAATCACTGGTTCTCGTTCTAAGTAGTAGCATTCCATTCATGAGATCATATTCATGTCATTATCGTAAATCCAGAAAATGCTTTCTTTGTTATAACATATGTGAGTGTTAGAATTCATATTTACATCAATCTTCTCACATATAACTTGTGTAGGGTGTGTAGTCAGAAAATCTGTGTGAAAAACGAGTGCATATCTTGTAAGGATTTGAGCAAATTCTCTAAGGCATGTTACTACATTCAAAACATGGTTTTAAATATTTAATTGTGAAATAGTATGTGGTGACTGTGATTAAGAATGTAATTAAGTGTGAAGATGACTAAAATCTGTGGGAATGATGATTTTTAACTTGTCATGTGCATTGGAAATCCCTGAAACGATTGTTTGGAAGGTGTAGGTTGTGTTTTACGTGTTTAGTGTCGTTTTGTTTATTTGTTTTTATTCTGTTTTGCTCGAGGACTAGCAAAAGATAAGTGTGGGGGAGTTTGATAGAAGCATATTCATGCAACTTAAATGGCTTGTTCTCGTGCATTTACGTTATGTTTCTCTAGTTATTTTAGTCCTTTATGCTTCTTTTGTGTGTTTTCAGGTTCTAAGGGCTTAGGGAGCAAGAAAGTGCATTTTGAGGCTATTTGGGGCACTTTTGGGCAAGGATTGGATAGCTTAATCATGGAGCAAAGAGGATGGACGAAATTGAAGCCTTGTATGCTCTTTGGGGACATCAAACAAAGGGCCTAGCCCAATCAAACAAATCCTTTGAGCCATGGAAAACCTCTAGCCCAATCAAACATATTATGCCATGCAAACCAACCTATTTTAGGCCCATTCTATGTACTTAAACCCTAGCCCTTTAAACTAGCCCTATTATCACTTATCACTTTCATTCACTTATCACTTAACATATCATTCACTTATCACTTATCATACTCATAATCATCTACACATTTCAACCATTTAAACATATGCATTTCAACTCACATGCACATCCACCTCTTTCCACCTAATCCACATGCTTTCACAACCTAAAACACATGCACATGCACCACTAATCCCTTCACTTTCATGCCATCATTTCCCCCCCCCCCCAATGTCGTGCACTCCTTGAGCATTTCCAGTTTTTCCCCTTCTCTTTGTATTCACAAGTCACATGCATTCACTTCATCATTACACCACCACTCATTCTTTAAATCCACATGCACTTTAATCATTCAATTACCCCATTCACACACCTTTTCTTCAAACCTAACCCGTGCATTCCCTTGCATTTCCACAATCTTAATCAGCCAACACATGCACAAATCCATCCATGCCGTGGGTTCCCTTTGCTCCCCTTGTGCAATTCCAGTTTTCACATGTGTCCTAGCTGTTTTTCCATCATTCCTCCACACAAATGCTTAAACAAACAGCCATATGTTCCCTCCACTACCCCTATAAATACCCTAGCATTCATTCACTCCCCATTCAATTCACATCTCTCCATTTCTCACACCACAACACAAACACACACCATCTTCACATCCTGAAATTCCCTTCCTTGCCGTGGGTTTCTTTCCATTTTCTATCTTTCCTCATCCATTTCCATAAGTCCCCAATCCATTCAACACACCAACAACATCCCTTAGACGTTGTGCCATAATAACGAAGAAGAGAAGAGTGCCTAAACGTTCATACAATTCAAGTTTGAGTTGTTGGAATGTTTAGGTGTTTCTTTGATTTCAAAGTTATGAGGAACTAAACCCCCTTTAGCTAGGGGGTGATTCAAAATACATGTTTATGCTTGCATTATGAATTGATTACTTTTGGTTGGAATTTCATAAGTTGTGGATTCAATATGTTTAACCGTTTGATTGATAACTTATTTATGAATGTTTATTAAGAATGCGCGCTTAATTTTCATGCATAAATATGACGCTAGAATATAAGTGAATTTCACCTAATCGTAATGAACTTATATTCACAAGTAGTGGAGGTTGCTTATAAACAATCGCGTTAAACAAATTCTTGGCATAAGTTTCATGCGTATTCCATAGTAACGATTGCCTCGTCGATGTTTATGATTTCCGTTGAACTTAATGATCTTTGTTGAATGTCTCTATCATGCGTATTCCATAGTTAGGGACTTTGATTAAGAATAATTTGGTTGTAATGCGTATTCCATTCAATCCAATGAATCTAGGGAAATCTGAAAGTTAATTTAAGTGGACCTAATTAACTTGGAGCATTGAGTTTCATAATTTATCGAAAGACCAACCGAAAATCAATCTTGTATGCAAGTGTAACATGTGTGGAGAAGAACCCCTTAGCTATTCCATCATCCATATTTTCATCACATTCATCTTTACTATCTGTTTTAAATTATAATCTGTCCGTTTAATTTAATCTCGTCCAACCACAATCACCCCCTTATTTTGTTAAGTTTTATTCATTTGATTTGTCTTATTTTATGTTTTTGAGTATTTGGAGTCTTTTAAACTTGTTTTGAGTCTTTTAGTTTGTCTTAGTGTTTTAAAAGTTAGTTTTATTTATTTGAGTCAAGTATTTAGCATCCCTAGTTAATCCCCGGTTAGAACGATCCCTACTTACATCATTACTACAATTGTCACAAATAGGGTTTAGTTTGTGTGCGTATAAATCACGCATCACCCATGGAATTTAGGAATATGATGTAATAAACTAGACTTAAGTTCAAATTCGTCCGTCTTACCTTGAGCTGCCGCGGGGTATTGTATGCATAAAGGAATGGCATTGTCCATACCTGAGGCAGAGAGCTCTTTGATGGTTCGATTGTCCAAGGCCATGGTTTGTACTTCCTCCACAAACTGTGCCGTGGCTTCTCCTTCCTCACCTCCTTCGTCAAACTCGGATGTAGAGCTAGAAGATGGTGGGTTAGGGTTTTGTTGAGTCTTTTGCTTCCTCAAGGTCCGCTCAAAATCGTCGTCAAAGTCAAGGATGTGCTCACGAACAAGTTTTGAATTCCTAGTCATAAACTAGGACCTAGAAACAAGAAGAAAAATAAGGTCAGTAACTAAAACGAAAATATATGAAAAAGAAATAAAAGAATTCACGAGGGATTAGCAAAGTTGCTAATCCCCGACAACGGCGCCAAAATTTGATGCGAAAATAGTTAAGCACACAAATTAACCCTCTTGTTGTCAAATTGTAGTAAGGATACAAGTAGGGATCGTTCTGGACCGGGGATTAGGAGGGCTTGCTAAAACCTCTAAACTGACTTAAAAACATAAAAACAAAGTTAAAAACGTTCACAAAGACTCAAAGGACTCAAAACAAGTTCAAAAGACTCAAAACTGCCTAAAAACACTAACTAGGCAGTTTCTGACCTTAAACACAATTTTGGACGAATTTAAGATTATAGGTTGATTCAAAACACTTTAAAACACAAACTAAACAGATTCTAAACACTATAGAACAAGAAAGTAAAGGGGGGTTTTGATTTGACGAAAATTGAAATAACAAAACAAGTTATAAAACTAGGCAGATTGTAAAACAAATTTTGGAAACAAGATGATGGATGGATTAGTTAGAGGTCCATTCTCCACACATGACATATTTGTATATGAATCGATTTTCCAATTGCTTTTCACTAACTATGATGCTCAACACCCCAAGTTAACCGTGAACAGCACTTTTTTAACTTTCAAGTTTTCCTTAAGTTATTGAATTGGATGGGAATGCGCATACAACAACTCAAAACATTCTCTAAAAGTCCCTTACGTGAAAAGCACAATAAAGGCAAAATCAAAGATCATTAAGTTTCATGAAAACTATAAGTATTGACGAGGCAATTGTTACTATGAAAAGCATGAAACTCTTGCCAAGAATTCAATTAACGCGGTTGTGACTAGCAACCTTCACTACTCATGTTTATAAACTCGTAACGATTAGGTGAAACTCGTTTATAAACTAGCATCGAGTTCATGCATGAAAACTAAGTATGCATCCTTAATCAACATACAAGAACAAGTTTTGAATAAAACAGATAATTGAATTGCAATCACAACTTAACGAATCACAATTGGAAGAAATCAATTCATATCTCAAACATGTTCATGGCTTCAAACTTTCCCCTAACTAATTAGGGGTTTAGCCACTCATGATTACAACAACCACAGAAAGTAATAACAAAGTAAACATTGAAAACAAGAACGAAGTACACCTAAGAACACTCCAAGCTGCGAGCATGAAACGTTCAAGGCCTCATTCCTCTCCTAATTTCTGCGGCACAAGGGTTTTTTTTGAGTTTTGGGGGTTATGGATGATGTAGAATGATGGAATTAGGTTTGGGATGGATGTAGGGGACGGCAAGGGAAGTTTTTGTGCATAAAATATGGAGAATGGTGAAGTATGGATGTGTTAGAGGGAAGGGATGAATTTCTGGCGTGAATGGTGAATGAATCAATGAATTGTGGCTACAACAAGGAGGTTTATTAATAGGATTTCAGGAATTAAAACCCTAGGTTATTTAGGTAATCAGAATTTAAGTCAAAAGCTTTTAGAAATAGGAAATCCAATCAGAAAATTAAAGGAACCTACCTAAAAGTTGCGGCAATGCATAAAACACAAAAGGAATGTGTTTTAATGCAAGGAAATAGGAAAGAACTATCTCCCTTGCACGGCAAGGAAGAGGAAAGGTCAAGAGAGGTGCGGCTAAGGCTTTTAAGACAAGGATTGTGGCAAAATCTTGCAGATTTTGGGAGAGAAAAGGAAGGTAACTCACGGCAAGAAATGGGAAAGGATTTAAAGCCAGAAATTTGGAGAGAAAGGGAAGGTAAGGTGCGGCACAATTTAGGACATGTCTAGGGCTTCTAGAACATGTGATTTAGGCAACTAACATTATTTGGAAACTTGCACAATTGGAAACCTTTCAAGAATAGAAACTCCTCATAATGGAAACTGGTTTCCAAATCTTGATTCCTCCTTCTTCCTTCGATTCTAGGCTCACTTGGTCTTCAATTTCGTCCAACACTTTGGCTCCAAGCATAAGCTATCCATCCTTAGCCCAAAAGTGCTCCAAAAGGCTCCAAAATGCACTTATTTGCTCCTTTAGCCCTTAGAACCTGAAAACATACGAAAATGGCTTAAAAGACTTAAAGAACTAAGAAATAACAACGTAAATGCACAAGAACAAGCCAACTAAGTCGCTTAAATATGCTCCTATCAAATTCCCCCACACTTAGCTTTTGCTAGTCCTCGAGCAAAACAAACAAACAAAGGAACACGAAACGAGACAAAACGAACAGAAACGCAACCTAAACCTTCCGACATTTGCCTCAGGGATTTCCAATGCACATGACAGGTTAAAATTCATTATCTCCACAGATTTTAGTCATCTTCACACTTAAGTACATTCTTAATCATAGTCACCACATACTAGTTCACAATTAAGCATTTAAAACCATGTCTTGAATGTAGTAACATGCCTTAGAGAATTTGCTCAATTCCTTACAAGATATGCACTCAATTTTCATTCAGATTTTCTAACTACACACCCTAATCTAGTTATATGTGAGAAGATTGATGTAAACATGAAAACGAACACTCACATATATGTATCACAAAGAAAGCAATTTCTGGAGTTAATAAGCATATTTAGATATGATCTCATGAATGGAATGCTACTACTTAGATGCGAGAACCAGTGACACCATATGCTCATACCAAGTTCAAACTCCACAAATTGAAACACATAACACTCAAGATTGAAGTCAAGGGTTGTAATGGGGCTTGGGGTGTTTGGCTAACAAAGAAGGGATATGGAAAACAAAGGTTCTTAAAGAAATAGTGAGCAAAGCATTTGAATCAACTTAGAATTCACTTTTGAATGAAAACTCAACGTTTGAACAAAAAGGGAGAATTTAGACAATTTAGGGCCAGATTTGGTGTTTTGGACCCTTTCTTCAACATTCAACACTTCATCACTCATTCTTACATCTTTTCAAGCTCTTTTTCCTCTCTTTCTTTCTTTTCTTTTCTGTTTTGCTTTTTCATACGTTTTTCACAACTTTTTCTTTTCTTTTGAATCTCAAAACATACATATAAACTTCAGAACAAACATTCCCTCCCCCACACTCATTTTCTTGCATAATGTAACTCAAAAGGAATTCATTTAAGTCATGCTCACTATCTTTTAAGAACAAAGGTGTGGACTGTCCTAAACTAGGCTAGGTGAGGATAATGTGGGTTAACAAAGAATAAAGGCTAAACAAGGCTCAACGGGGTTAACTTAAACATAAAATGAAGTAGGATACACGGCAATTTGGCTCTGGTGGTGGTTACTACACAACTTCTTCTTGAATATGTGTTATGCAAATCAATAACATGCTTTGAATGAAATGGGCATGAGTTCTAGCATTTGGAATTATATGATGAAACGCCTTCTAAGTAGTAACCAAGCAAAGAATAATGAGATCATGCAACGACTTTAGAAAACAATAATGCACAGATTTTAACTCTCCAAATAACGTTTAGGCTCAAGTCTCACAAGGTTGTAGCGTTTGTTTGAGTTCCTTCCTTCAAGCATGTTACAAAAACGAATTTTTCTTTTATGATTGCATGTGAAGTCATACATTATAACCATAACCAAGCATATACCAAGAGCAAATCAAACTTTTCTCCATGTTTATAACTCTTTTTAACAATCATGCAATTACAAACCAAATCCTCATCATTGTGTTGGAAGGTACCCTAAGACACAAACACACAAAAACGACTCAAAACACTCTTTTTAGGCTTTTCAAAACATGTTTTTCAAATTTTTATGTGATTTTCGGAGTTATAAAACAAAACACACTAAAACACTCTAAAACAGCTTAAAAACACTTTAAAACAGCAAAGAACAACACTTGAAGTTATGGGTGATAAAATCCCATGAATTTGCATCAAATACACTTAGTTACCCCCCCCCCTCCCCCCCACACTTAAATCAAACATTGTCCTCAATGTTTTAAACATAAATGCACACAAAACACACAAACAACAACTAAACAACATAACATGGCAGATTAGAAACAACAACAAAGAGAAGGGTTGAGGAACGCAAATCTGGAATTTTGGGGGATTCCTAGGGCTTCCTTTGTTGAATAGATGGGTTGCTGATAGGAGCATATTCATGCGACTTAAATGGCTCGTTCTCGTGCATTTACGTTATGTTTCTCTCGTTATTTTAGTCCTTTATGCTTCTTTTGTGTGTTTTCAGGTTCTAAGGGCCTAGGGAGCAAGAAAGTGCATTTTGAGGCCATTTGGAGCATTTTTGGGCATGGATTGGATAGCTTATCCATGAAGCCAAGAGGATGGACGAATTTGAAGGCCTTGTATGCACTTGAAGACACAAAACAATGGCCCTAACCCAATCACATTCACCTTGCCTTGGGCTTAACACAAACACCATTCCTTGCCATGCAAGGGGGAGCAATTTGGGTCCATTTCATGTACTTAAACTCTAGCCCAATCCACATTCACTTCAAAGCCATGCAAAACCTTTCAAAACCCTTTAATCATTCCCCTTTAAATTATGATTTTATTTCCTAACCCTACATGCATTATTTATTAGCATCTTCACATGCATTCACACACCATCTTCCCTTTTACAAAACACATTGCCGTGCCTTCCCTTCACAATTTCAGCTTTCCTCCTTTTAATTCCACATGCATTCACTTCATCATTACACCACCACTCATTCTTTAAATCCACATGCACATTCAATCATTCATTCAAGCCCCCTTGTGCCATGTTTCCCCCTTTGTTCCCACCTATCACATGCATCATCATCAAACAAACTCTAAATGCCGTGGGTTCCCTTTGCTCCCCTTGTGCAATTCCAGTTTTGACATGTGTCCTAGCTGTTTTTCCATCATTCCTCCACACAAATGCTTAAACAAACAGCCATATGTTCCCTCCACTACCCCTATAAATACCCTAGCATTCATTCATTCACTCCCCATTCAATTCACATCTCATTTTCATACACAACACACCACAATTACCTCCATTCTTGCCGTGCATATCCCTTCATTTTCTGCATATTTTCTCTTCATTCCAACCACTCCAACCACTCCTCATCCCCCAAAAACTCACCTTAGACCTTGTGCTACAACAACGAAGAAGAGAAGAGTGCCTAAACGTTCATACAATTCAAGTTTGAGTTGTTGGAATGTTTAGGTGTTTCTTTGATTTCAATGTTTAAATTCAATTTTCTTTGTTTTGTAATGGAAGAGAAGAGTGCCTAAACGTTCATACAATTCAGTTTGAGTTGTTGGAATGTTTAGGTGTTTCTTTGATTTCAAAGTTATGAGGAACTAAACCCCCTTTAGCTAGGGGGTGATTCGAAACTATGTTTATATTTGCAATTTGAATTGATTACGTTTGGTTGGAATTTCATAAGTTGTGGATTCAATTCGTTTAACTGTTTGATTGATAACTTATTTATGTATGTTCATTGAGATTGCAAGCTTAATTTTCATGCATAAATATGACGCTAGAATATAAGTGAATTTCACCTAATCGTTATGAACTTATATTCACAAGTAGTGGAGGTTGCTTATAAACAATCGCGTTAAACGAATTCTTGGCATAAGTTTCATGCGTATTCCATAGTAACGATTGCCTCGTCGATGTTTATGATTTCCGTTGAACTTAATGATCTTTGTTGAATGTCTCTATCATGCGTATTCCATAGTTAGGGACTTTGATTAAGAATAATTTGGTTGTAATGCGTATTCCATTCAATCCAACGAATTTAGGGAAATCTGAAAGTTAATCTAAGCGGATCTAATTAACTTGGAGCATTGAGTTTCACAACTTATCGAAAGACCAACTGAGAATCAATATTGTATGCAAGTGTAACATGTGTGGAGAAGAACCCCTTGGCTATTCCATCATCCATATTTTCATCACATTCATATTTACGTTTTGCCTTTAATTACAATTTGTCCATTTAATTTAATCTCGTCCAACCACAATCACCCCCCTTATTTTGTTAAGTCTTATTCATTTGATTTGTCTTATTTTATGTTTTTGAGTATTTGGAGTCTTTTAAACTTGTTTTGATTCTTTTAGTTTGTCTTAGTGTTTTAAAAGTTAGTTTTTATGTTTTTAAGTCAATTTAGAAGGTTTTAGCAAGCCCTCCTAATCCCCGGTCTAGAACGATCCCTCACTTATCCATTCTACTACAATTGTCAAACGAGGGTTTAATTTGAGTGTCAAGTAAATCTCGCATCAAATTTTGGCACCGTTGCCGGGGATTTAGCAACTTTGCTAATCCCTTGTCTTTATTTTTATAATTTTTTTTGTTTTTCGTGCATTCTTATTTCAGATTCTTAGTTTGTTTGTTTCCTTGTTTTTTTTTAGGTACTGTGTTTGACTCGTAGCTCTCGGCCTATTATAGAGAACATCTCCGACTTTGACGGTGATTTTGAACGCACTTTGAGGAGAACGAGGAGTCAACAAGAGCCACCACAACCTGGGCTTGAAGAAGACGAAGTAGGTGTAGAAGAAAAGCCCACGGATCAGATTTTTGAAGAAGAACAAGCCATGGCAGCAGATAATAGAACCATCAAGGAGCTTTCGGCCTCGGGTTTGGATAATGCATTGCCTCTTTGTATCCAATACCCTACGGCTGCAGAGGGGAAGACTGAGGAATTTGAACTCAAATCCAGTTTGTTACACCATATTCCAAAGTTCCATGGCTTCTCTATGGAAGACCCCAACAAACACTTGAAGGAGTTCGAGGTGGTTTGTTCGAGCATGACCCCCGTCAATGTGGATGGGAGTATATTGAAGATGAAGGCCTTTCCATTTTCACTTATGGACAAGGCCAAAGATTGGCTCTACGAACTAGCCCCGGGAACTGTGACTTCGTGGGAGAGTATGAAGCGTGCTTTCTTGGAGAAATTCTTCCCTACTTCGAGAGTGATTCTCCTACGGAAGAAAATTAGTGGTATTCAACAGAATCATGGTGAGACATTCCCGGCTTATTATGAACGCTTCAAGGGCCTTGTAGCTTCATGTCCTCAACATCAAATGAAGGAGGAACTTCTCCTTCAATATTTCTATGAGGGCCTCTTTCCTATCGAACGTCAAATGCTTGATGCATCAGCGGGAGGAGCATTGGTGGACAAAACACCAAGGGATGCCAAGATTCTCATAGCCAACCGAGCGCTCAACGCTCAACAATATGAAGGAGTGGGTCAAAGGGAAGCCCCACGACAACAAAGTGTAAATGAGGTGAGTGCTATTTCTGAAATTCAATCACAACTTGCTAATCTTACTTCTCTTGTTTCTCAGGTTGTGATTGGTCCAAAAGCACAAGAACACCAAGTTTGTGGCGTGTGCTCAATTCAAGGGCATCCATCCGACAAGTGCCCTCAACTAATCGAGAATGGTGGGTGGGAATCTGCCAATGCAATTGGTTTCCAAGGACAAAATCAAAACAACCCATACTCGAACACTTACAATGCCGGATGGAGGGACCATCCAAACTTCAAATGGATGGAGCCACAACAAGCTGCCCAACAAGGAGGATTTAGGCCAAACCCCCCTGGTTTTTATTCCAAGCCGTATGCACCCCAACAACCCCAACAACCCCAACAACCTTCGGCATCATCTCATTCAGGTACGTCCTTGGAAAGTGATCAAGCTATGCAATTACTAACCTCTATTTCGCAGGGGTTGCAAAATCAAAACAACCGGATAGCAAATAATGAGAAGGAGATGACGGATATGAAGAAACAAATAGGGCAGATTTCTGAGTTCCTTGGACAGATTAGAGAGCAAGGAAAGCTTCCTAGCTCAACCACAGTCAATCCAAAGGAAGGATTCGAATCCGCCAAGGCCATCACCCTAAGGGGTGGAAAAGAAGTTGGGACCGAGCCAAACAATCCCAAATCTGCCCAGAAAGTAGATGAAGAGACGACACAACCTGAGGCAGATCACTCTAACTCGGCCAAATCAGGTAATTTAAGTTCAAATTCATGTACTTCACGTCCTAATCTGCCCAATGTACCTTTTCCTCGCAGGTTCATGCAAGAAAAAAAGGAAGAAAGCGAGAAGGACATTCTTGAAACGTTCCAGAAGGTGCAAGTGAACATACCGCTTCTCGATGCAATCAAACAGGTTCCAAAGTATGCTAAATTCCTCAAGGACCTATGCAATACAAAGAGAAGAAGGGCAAACAAAGAGGTAGTGAAGGTAAGCGAGAATGTGTCTGCTGTTTTGCAACGTAAACTGCCTACCAAGTGCAAAGACCCCGGTAGTTTCACGATTCCTTGTGTGATTGGACATAATCGTTTTGAACATGCCATGCTTGATTTAGGTGCATCCATAAATGTCATGCCTTATTCTATTTATGCATCTATGAATTTGGGTGAATTAAAACAAGATGGTGTAATTATACAATTGGCTGATCGTTCTAACGCGTATCCAAAAGGAGTTTTGGAGGATGTGCTTGTGCAGGTGAACCATTTAATTTTTCCGGCTGATTTCTACATCCGAGACATGGAGGATTCAGCCCATTCTACATCTTTGCCGATTCTCCTTGGTAGGCCATTCATGAAGACGGCCCGAACGAAGATTGATGTATACAAAGGCACCTTGACAATGGAATTCGATGGGGAAGTGATTGATTTTAATATTTCTGAAACTATGAGATATCCCGTTGATGACCATTCTTGTTTTTCCATTGATGTTATCGATTCTTTGGCGCAGGTATACCTTGAAGAATTGAACGAGGACGCCCTGGAAACAACCATCACTAAGGCCATAGAGTGCAAAAATGAAGGATTTAGGCCAATGCAAGGCCACGGCAAGGAGGAGGAATTCTTTGCAATGGGTTCTAGTGAAGAAATAATTGAGGTTGTGGCAGCCCTTGAGTCATTGCCACAACAATATGGTAAGGTTCCACTCTCACTTTCAAATTCAGTTTCCACTAAGATGCTACCTTCTGTTGTTCAGGCACCATCGCTTGAACTTAAGCCGTTGCCGGACCATTTGAAGTATGTGTTTTTGGGAAAAGGCGAAACATTGCCCGTCATCATTTCATCAAGTCTCACGGCAATGGAGGAGGAGAAGCTTGTGAGGGTGCTGCGATAGCACAAAACGGCCATAGGGTGGACTTTGGCCGACATTAAAGGAATAAGCCCTACCACATGCATGCACCGTATACTTCTTGAGGAGGGGGCTAAACCAACTCGAGAGGCTCAACGCCGTCTCAACCCTCCGATGATGGAAGTGGTGAAGAAGGAAATAATCAAGCTTTTGGATTGCGGAGTGATCTACCCTATCTCCGATAGCCGTTGGGTCTCTCCAATTCAAGTCGTTCCCAAGAAGTCCGGAGTAACTGTTATCAAGAATGATGAGAATGAGTTCGTGCCTACACGCATTCAGACTGGATGGCGAGTATGTATCGATTACCGGAAGCTAAATGCCATGACTAGGAAAGATCACTTTCCTTTGCCATTCATCGACCAGATGCTCGAAAGGTTAGCCGGTCATGCTTTTTACTGTTTTCTTGATGGATACTCTGGATATAACCAAATTGTGATAGCCCCTGATGATCAAGAGAAGACCACATTCACATGTCCCTTTGGAACATTTGCTTATCGTCGCATGCCATTTGGCTTATGCAACGCACCGGCCACTTTCCAAAGGTGTATGGTAAGTATATTTTCCGATTTTGTTGAAAAGATCATTGAGGTTTTCATGGATGATTTCAGTGTATTTGGGAGTTCATGTGATAATTGCTTAGATAATCTGACCTTAATTTTGAAACGATGTGTTGAAACTAACCTTGTCTTGAATTGGGAGAAATGTCACTTTATGGTGAAACAAGGTATAGTTTTAGGACATATTGTTTCAGAAAAAGGAATTGAAGTAGATAAATCGAAAATAGACCTTGTACGTCACTTACCCTCTCCTACTTCGGTTAGAGAGGTACGTTCGTTTCTTGGCCATGCAGGGTTCTATAGGCGTTTTATCAAGGACTTCTCCAAGATGTCCAGCCTTCTTTGCCGATTGCTTCAAAAAGATGTGCCATTCAAGTTTGATGAAGAGTGTAATTCGGCATTTAACCAACTCAAGGAGAAGCTAGTCTCGGCCCCCATTATTGTACCTCCAGATTGGAGCCTTCCGTTCGAGCTCATGTGCGATGCATCCGACTATGCATTAGGAGCTGTTCTAGGACAAAGAAGAGACAAGCGGCCGCATGTCATATACTATGCCTCTCGGACTCTCAATGATGCCCAATTGAACTACTCCACGACGGAAAAAGAACTTCTAGCTGTGGTTTTTGCTTTAGATAAATTCCGTTCATATTTAATTGGTACTAAAGTAATCGTTTATTCTGATCATGCAGCTTTGAGGTACTTGATCACGAAAAAGGAAGCAAAGCCGAGGCTTATCCGTTGGATTCTTCTTCTTCAAGAATTTGATATTGAAATCCGGGATAAGAAAGGAAGCGAGAATGTAGTGGCTGACCATTTAAGCCGAATGATCCACGAGGAGCATGAACATGCCGTACCTATCCATGAAACTTTTCCCGATGAGCAGCTGCTATCCATTGAGGTAAGTGAACCATGGTATGCAGATTTAGTGAATTACTTGGTGGCTAAACAAATTCCAAATGAACTAAACAAGCACCAACGTGATAAGCTTAAAAATGATGCACGTTTCTATGTTTGGGATGACCCTTATTTGTGGAAGTATTGCTCAGATCAAATTGTACGTAGATGTGTGCATGATTCTGAATTTCACTCAATTCTAAGCTTTTGTCACACATATGCATGTGGTGGTCATTTTGGCACACAACGCACTGCCCTCAAGGTTCTAGAGTGTGGTTTTTATTGGCCGACTATATTTAGGGATGCTAGAACCTTTTGTATGTCTTGTGATCGTTGCCAACGAATGGGTAACATAGGTACCAAGGACCAAATGCCGCAAACCCCTGTCTTTAATGTTGAAATTTTTGATGTTTGGGGCATTGATTTCATGGGCCCTTTCCCTCCATCTTATGGTTTCACTTATATCTTGCTAGCCGTTGATTATGTTTCTAAATGGGTGGAAGCAAAAGCCACCCGTACTAACGATTCTAAGGTGGTTGCAGATTTCGTGAAAACTAACATTTTTGCTAGGTTTGGAATGCCGAGAGTAATCATAAGTGATGGAGGGTCTCACTTTTGCAATCGGACCATTGAGGCGTTGCTAAGAAAGTACCATGTCAACCATAAGGTCTCCACACCTTACCATCCTCAAACAAATGGCCAAGCCGATGTGTCTAACCGAGAAATCAAACAAATTTTGGAGAAGACCGTTGGACCAACAAGGAGGGATTGGAGCTTACGTTTAGATGATGCACTGTGGGCATATCGTACGACATACAAAACACCCATTGGAATGTCACCTTTTCGGCTCGTCTATGGTAAGCCATGTCATTTGCCCGTAGAGTTAGAGCACAAGGCACATTGGGCCGTGAAGACTTTCAACATGGACATAGATGCAGCGGGAGTTCATAGGAAGCTCCAATTGAATGAACTTGAGGAGATTCGGAATGAAGCCTATGAGAATGCCCGGATGTACAAAGCCAAGACCAAAGCATTCCATGATAAAATGATTCGAACCAAGACCTTCACAGTTGGGCAGAAAGTGTTACTTTTCAACTCTCGCCTACATTTGTTTCCTGGTAAGTTGCGTTCAAAATGGATTGGCCCGTTTGTTGTTACTAATGTTTTCCCTCATGGTGCAGTGCAAATCAAAAGTTCAAGGACGCAGCAAGAATTCAAAGTGAATGGGCATCGATTGAAACCCTATTACGAGATGTTTGAGGAGCATGTCGTGGAGGAGGTACCCCTCCATGCCGTGGGACCTAGTCAAGCTTAAACGGAGGTACCGTCCGACTGCAAGACGTAAAAGAAAGCGCTACTTGGGAGGCAACCCTTGCATTCAACAAAGGAAGACTTAGAAAGCACTCCAAATCCAGATTCCTAAAAAAAAAAAAAAAAAACTCTTCTCTTTGTTGCTATTTCGTTTCTGCCTTGTTAGGTTGTTTAGTTGTTATTGTTTGTTTGTTTATTAATTGTGTGAGTCTATGATTGTAACATTGAGAAAATGTTTGATTTATTGATAGGCACTGCTAAACAAAGAAAGATGGTGCTTCACAAAGGTTGTTTGCTTGAGGCCCCACTACGTGGCTTTACTCTTGAAGCGGAAGGCGTAGGAACAGAAGGCATCGGAGCGGAAGGCGTAGGAGCAGAAGGCATCGGAGCGGGAGGCATCGAAGATAGAGCATTCCAGGCCTCAATACTTGGCCAAGCGCTGGATGAGCCAGGAAAAAGGAGCCTCTGGAGGAAAGACGAAAACCTTTGACGGTCACTGTGAATCCGACCTTCAGACTCTTGCAGCTCATCAAGCTTCCTCTTCATGCCCGTCGAATAGTTGTTTGCAAGCACGTGCAAACTTCTATTCTCATACTTCAGCTGCTGGATCTCCTGCTTGAGACTTTCCACCTCTGCCATCAATGATTCCACCTGACGGGAGCGGGCAAGCAGGCGTTGGCCCATGTTGGACACAGAACTCGCACACTGAACACTAAGTGCGAGGGACTCTTGAACGGCCAACTCATTGGACCGTCCTGACAGCAGCCTACTATCTTTCGGAGTGAGGAGGTTCCTAGCTACTATTGTAGCTGTTGTGGCATCCTGCATCACGGAGTCTTCACCTGTGAGAGGACCGTTAGAAGAAAAGAAAGAAGGGCGCCATACGTTACCTTGACGCGGCACGCCCGCATCACTGCTAAGGCTCAATTCCAAGCTAAGGTTCGATGAGTTTGCCATTTTTCAAAAGTGTTCAAGGAGAAGGGATGGAGTTAAAATTCAAAGGGCCGGAGTCGATTTTCAAGAATGGGAAATTTTCAGAGTGTGTTTGTTGTGGTGATCGATAGCTCAATAAAAAAGCCAAGGCGACGCGTCCACCAATTCAAAAAGCCGGAATTTCTGGCGTAATTTAGGCGACGCTTTCTCGGCTTTTCAGAAGGCGCGTTCAACTTTGTCAAAAGATTTCTTCTTTTCAGACAACACGTGGAGGCCATAATCACAACTACACATCTTTAGCCGACAAGCGCAAAGTTCGGCGACGCTTTCTCTGCTTTTCAGAAGACGCGTGCAGCTTTGTCAAAAAGGAGCCGCATCTGCACTACCACGTGTCGCTCAGAAATCGAAGGGGCGCCTGCTCAGAAATCGAAGAGGTGTATTCAAAAATCGAAGAGGCGCCACTATTTCAAAAAGCCGGAGTTGCAGGATCAAAACGTTTGTCGACAAAGGTAAAAAGTACCACCACTTGCTATTATCTCTATATATGTCGACCTTCGTCTTTTATGGCAGGGCAAACCTGAAGAAAATGCCCAACTCTCCCTCACCTCTGAGGGTGCACTCCCAGCAAAGCCTTTCGAAATACTCAATTCTTTCTTCTTCCCCAAAGATGATACCAGATGCCTGGAGTACATATGACCCAGGAGGAAACAGCACAACAAATACATGTGCTGATTCATTCACCGTTTCTTCAAAAGCAAAGGTATCTCATATCATCAAGGTCAAAAGCAAAAGTATCTCATATCATGCTCTTTCCCTGTCTTTTTCTTTGTCCTTGTTCTTACTCGCATGGCAAAGTAAAAGAAGCAATCAGCCGGCACTTGGAGTCAGTCTTCCGTTCTGGAGCCAACTGCCTGGAATCTATTCCTGATTGCTTACCTAGCGTTGCTCTCGAGTAGTCATCTTCAACGGTTGATACACTTCCGGAGAAGAGACCACTTCTGCAAAGGGGAGCGAGTAAGGCAAGTGAAAATGATACATTGAAGCATGTGGAGACAAACATAGGCTGAGTTATCCTCCAACCCTTTTCAATACGAATTGGAAAGATTGAACAAAGAAACAGATAAAAGGGATAGGCTCAGACCTTCGGGGGAGACCAAAAGAACCATCCTGCTGCCCAGTTCAAGAAGTAGCACAAAGGAAAATCAACGATGGGCAGAAACCAGTTCAAGAGTAAGCCTGTGGAATCACAAAGATCAAAAGCCTCAATGCAATTACCAAGGAGAAGATGGAATTTACACTCTATAACCAGATTTGCGTCTCTAAACTCTTCTCTTTGTTAATTACATTATGCCATGCTTAGTATGTTTAAAGTGCTTTTTGTGTATTTACTTATGCTTTGTGTGAATCTATGCTTAAAACATTGAGGACAATGTTTGATTTAAGTGTGGGGGGGTAACTAAGTATGTTGATGCAAATTCGTTGAATTTTATCACCCATAACTTCAAGTGTTGTTCCTTGCTGTTTTAAATGTTTTTAAGGTGTTTTTAAACTGTTTTAGCGTGTTTTGTTTTATAACTCCGAAAAGCACATAAAAATTAGAAAAATTGTTTTGAAAAGCCTAAAAAGAGTGTTTTGAGTCGTTTTTTTTGTGAGTTTGTGTCTTAGGGTACCTTCCAACACAATGATAAGGATTTGGTTTATAATTGCATGACGGTTAGAAAGAGTTATAAACATAGAGAAAAGTTTGATTTACTCTTGGTATATGCTTGGTTATGGTTATAATGTATGACTTCACATGCAATCATAAAAATAAAAAAAAAAATTCGTTTTTGTAACATGCTTGAAGGAAGGAACTCAAACAAACGCTACAACCCTGAGAGACTTGAGCCTATAACGTTCTTTGGAGAGTATAATCTATGATTTCTTGTTTTCTAAAGTCGTTGTATGATCTCATTATTCTTTGCTTGGTTACTACTTAGAAGGCGTTTCATCATATAGTTCCAAATGCTAGAACTCATGCCCATTTCATTCAAAGCATGTTATTGATTTGCATAACACATATTCAAGATGAAGTTGTGTAGTTGCCACCATAGCCAAATAGCCTCATTTCCCATATTTCGTATATGTTGTAAGTTGTACCCCCGTTGAGCCGTGTTAGCCCATGTTCTTTGTTAACCCACTTTTTCCTCACCTAGCCTAGTTTAGGACAATCCCCACCCTTGTTCTTAAAAGATAGTGAGCATGACTTAATTGAATTCCTTTTAAGTTACATTATGAAAGAAAATAAGTGTGGGGGAGAGAATGTTTAAGTGTTTATGTTTTGAGATTCAAAAGAAAAGAAAAAAAAAAAAAAAAAAAAAAAAAAAAAAGAGAAAAGAATAAGTGATTGAAGAAAGGTTCCAAAACACCAATTCTGGGCGTAAATTGTCTAAATTCTCCCTTTTTGTTCAAAAGTTGAGTTTTCATTCAAAAGTGAATTCTAAGTTGATTCAAATGCTTTGCTCACTATTTTTTTTAAGAACCTTTGTTTTCCATATCCCTTCTTTGTTATCCACATACCCCAAGCCCCGTTACAACCCTTGACTTCTATCTTGAGTGTTGTGTATTTCAATTTGTGGAGTTTGAACTTGGTATGAGCTTATGGTGTCACTGGTTCTCGCGTCTAAGTAGTAGCATTCCATTCATGAGATCATATCTAAACATGCTTATTAACTCCAGAAATTGCGTTCTTTGTGATACTTATATGTGAGTGTTCGTTTTCATGTTACATCAATCTTCTCACATATGACTAGATTAGGGTGTGTAGTTAGAAATTCTGAGTGAAAATCGAGTGCATATCTTGTAAGGAATTGAGCAAATTCTCTAAGGCATGTTACTACATTCAAAACATGGTTTTAAATGCTTAATTGTGAACTAGTATATGGTGACTATGATTAAGAATGTACTTAAGTGTGAAGATGACTAAAATCTGTGAGAATGATGATTTTTAACATGTCATGTGCATTGGAAATCCCTAAGACGGTTGTTGGAAGGTTTAGGTTGTGTTTTACGTGTTTAGTGTCGTTTTGTTTATTTGTTTTTATTCTGTTTTGCTCGAGGACTAGCAAAAGCTAAGTGTGGGGGTATTTGATAGGAGCATATTCATGCGACTTAAATGGCTCGTTCTCGTGCATTTACGTTATGTTTCTCTCGTTATTTTAGTCCTTTATGCTTCTTTTGTGTGTTTTCAGGTTCTAAGGGCCTAGGGAGCAAGAAAGTGCATTTTGAGGCCATTTGGAGCATTTTTGGGCATGGATTGGATAGCTTATCCATGAAGCCAAGAGGATGGACGAATTTGAAGGCCTTGTATGCACTTGAAGACACAAAACAATGGCCCTAACCCAATCACATTCACCTTGCCTTGGGCTTAACACAAACACCATTCCTTGCCATGCAAGGGGGAGCAATTTGGGTCCATTTCATGTACTTAAACTCTAGCCCAATCCACATTCACTTCAAAGCCATGCAAAACCTTTCAAAACCCTTTAATCATTCCCCTTTAAATTATGATTTTATTTCCTAACCCTACATGCATTATTTATTAGCATCTTCACATGCATTCACACACCATCTTCCCTTTTACAAAACACATTGCCGTGCCTTCCCTTCACAATTTCAGCTTTCCTCCTTTTAATTCCACATGCATTCACTTCATCATTACACCACCACTCATTCTTTAAATCCACATGCACATTCAATCATTCATTCAAGCCCCCTTGTGCCATGTTTCCCCCTTTGTTCCCACCTATCACATGCATCATCATCAAACAAACTCTAAATGCCGTGGGTTCCCTTTGCTCCCCTTGTGCAATTCCAGTTTTGACATGTGTCCTAGCTGTTTTTCCATCATTCCTCCACACAAATGCTTAAACAAACAGCCATATGTTCCCTCCACTACCCCTATAAATACCCTAGCATTCATTCATTCACTCCCCATTCAATTCACATCTCATTTTCATACACAACACACCACAATTACCTCCATTCTTGCCGTGCATATCCCTTCATTTTCTGCATATTTTCTCTTCATTCCAACCACTCCAACCACTCCTCATCCCCCAAAAACTCACCTTAGACCTTGTGCTACAACAACGAAGAAGAGAAGAGTGCCTAAACGTTCATACAATTCAAGTTTGAGTTGTTGGAATGTTTAGGTGTTTCTTTGATTTCAATGTTTAAATTCAATTTTCTTTGTTTTGTAATGGAAGAGAAGAGTGCCTAAACGTTCATACAATTCAGTTTGAGTTGTTGGAATGTTTAGGTGTTTCTTTGATTTCAAAGTTATGAGGAACTAAACCCCCTTTAGCTAGGGGGTGATTCGAAACTATGTTTATATTTGCAATTTGAATTGATTACGTTTGGTTGGAATTTCATAAGTTGTGGATTCAATTCGTTTAACTGTTTGATTGATAACTTATTTATGTATGTTCATTGAGATTGCAAGCTTAATTTTCATGCATAAATATGACGCTAGAATATAAGTGAATTTCACCTAATCGTTATGAACTTATATTCACAAGTAGTGGAGGTTGCTTATAAACAATCGCGTTAAACGAATTCTTGGCATAAGTTTCATGCGTATTCCATAGTAACGATTGCCTCGTCGATGTTTATGATTTCCGTTGAACTTAATGATCTTTGTTGAATGTCTCTATCATGCGTATTCCATAGTTAGGGACTTTGATTAAGAATAATTTGGTTGTAATGCGTATTCCATTCAATCCAACGAATTTAGGGAAATCTGAAAGTTAATCTAAGCGGATCTAATTAACTTGGAGCATTGAGTTTCACAACTTATCGAAAGACCAACTGAGAATCAATATTGTATGCAAGTGTAACATGTGTGGAGAAGAACCCCTTGGCTATTCCATCATCCATATTTTCATCACATTCATATTTACGTTTTGCCTTTAATTACAATTTGTCCATTTAATTTAATCTCGTCCAACCACAATCACCCCCCTTATTTTGTTAAGTCTTATTCATTTGATTTGTCTTATTTTATGTTTTTGAGTATTTGGAGTCTTTTAAACTTGTTTTGATTCTTTTAGTTTGTCTTAGTGTTTTAAAAGTTAGTTTTTATGTTTTTAAGTCAATTTAGAAGGTTTTAGCAAGCCCTCCTAATCCCCGGTCTAGAACGATCCCTCACTTATCCATTCTACTACAATTGTCAAACGAGGGTTTAATTTGAGTGTCAAGTAAATCTCGCATCAGTTGCCTCCCACATAGCGCTTGCTTTAACGTCGTACAGCCAAACGAAGAACACTTTCATTCCAAGTTGGAACCCACGGCATGCAAGGGAAGCTCTTCCACAACATGCTCCACAAAGTTCTCATAGTATGGCTTCAATCTATGTTCGTTCACCTTGAATTCTTGCCCTGTTCTCAAACTCTTAATTTGGACTGCACCATGCACAAAAAGATTAGTAATAACAAAAGGACCAACCCACTTGGAACGTAACTTACCAGGGAAGAGACGAAGACGGGAGTTGAACAACAACACTTTCTGCCCTATTGTAAAAGTCTTGCCGCTAATCATCTTATCATGGAATGCCTTGGTCTTCTCTTTGTAAATAATAGCATTCTCATAAGCTTCATGTCGTATTTCATCAAGTTCACATAATTGAAGCTTCCTATGAATTCCAGCTTGGTCCACATTCAAATTGAATGTTTTGATAGCCCAATGAGCTCTATGTTCTAATTCCACAGGGAGATGACATGGTTTACCATAAACAAGACGAAAAAGAGACATACCAAGGGGATTTTTGTACGCTGTCCTATATGCCCAAAGAGCATCATCCAAACGCAAGCTCCAATCTTTTCTATTTGGCCCAACGGTCTTCTCCAAAATCTGTTTGATCTCTCTATTGGACACCTCGGCTTGGCCATTGGTTTGGGGATGGTAAGGTGTGGAAACCTTATGCGTCACATGGTACTTCTTGAGTAAGGCTTCAATGGTACGGTTACAAAAGTGAGACCCCCCATCACTGATTAGCACCCTAGGCATCCCAAATCTTGAAAAAATATTAGTTTTCACAAAATCTGCCACAACTTTATCATCATTAGTTCGAGTGGCTTTCGCTTCCACCCACTTTGAAACATAAGCAACAGCAAGTAATATGTAATTGAAACCAAAAGATGAAGGAAACGGACCCATAAAATCAATTCCCCACACATCAAAAAATTCAACAACAACAATGGGTACCTGCGGCAATTGATCTCTTTGGCCTATATTACCTGTCCTTTGGCATCGATCACAAGCTAAACAAAAGGTTCTTGCATCTTTAAACAAAGTAGGCCAATAAAAACCACATTCAAGAACTTTTAAAGCTGTCATTTGGGTGCCAAAATGACCCCCACTAGTGATAGGAGCATATTCATGCGACTTAATTAGCTTGTTCTCGTGCATTTATGTTGTGTTTCCTTAGTGATTTTAGTGTTTAAAGTCACTTTTGTGTATTTTCAGATTATAAGGCCAAAGTGTGCAAGAAGATGCAAATTGGAGCCTTTTGGAGCAAAAGAGGAATGAATGAGTTGAAGACTTGAAGAAACGATGAATTCCTACTCCAACGATGAATTCCTACCAAAACGAGGATTCCTACTCAAACAAGGTTTCCTACTTGAAGTAGGAAAGTGAACCCTAGGTTTCCCGTTTTGGTAACCTTTCCTAATCTTAAACATCCGTATTTTCTAGCCACTTTGAAGGCCTTGTAGGCACTTTAGGACACAAAACGAAGGCCCTAAGCCCACTTACACAACCTTGCCGTGCCTTAACCCTAATTCCCTTCCCTTGCCGTGCAAGGGAGGGCAATTTTGTCCTAGGTTTGCACTTAAAACACATGCTTCTAAACCCTAGCCGCACCTTGCCCTTTTATTTCTGAATTAAACATATTTCTCTCCCAAATTCAATCCTAGCCGCACCTTTATATTGCTGATTTAATTTCCTAATTTTGGAAGCCTTTGATTTAATTTTAATAAGCTAGGGTTTTAATTTCTGAAACCCTATATAAACTAAGCTTTCAGCCCCACCCTACTCTCTCTCTTTTTAATTCATTCAACCATTCATTTAATTCCCTCTAAGCCGTAGCCTCCATCACCCTAATTCCTACCTTTGCTGCAGCCTCCTCCATCAATTCCAGCCACTTCCCAACCTTCCAGCCACCATACAAACCTTCCTCCATCATCCCATCACCTTGCCGCACCACCATATCCCCATAAACCCATCCCTAAACCAGAAAACCATCCAAAAACCACCCACACCATCTCTGCCGCAGCAAGGAGAAGAAGAAAGAGGACCTTAAACGTGCAGAAATTCAAGTGGATTCCTTGGGCGTTTTAGGTGTAATCAATCCTTTGTTCTTTATGTTTAAATTCAATTTTGTTTCTCTTTCTGTGAACATGAGAGGCTAAATCCCTAGATAGCTAGGGGGTGATTCGAAACCATGTTTATGCTTGCAATATGAATTGATTACCTTTGGTTGGAATTTCATGAGTTGTGGATTCAATTCGTTTAACTGTTTGATTAATAACTTATTTGTGTATGTTTATTGAGAGTGCACGCTTAATTTCCATGCATGAATATGACGCTAGAATATAAGTGAGTTTCACCTAATAGTTACGAACTTATATTCACAAGTAGTGGAGGTTGCTTATAAACAATCGCGTTAAATGAATTCTTGGCACTAGTTTCATGCTCATCATAGTAACGAATGCCTCGTCAACACTTATAGTTTTCATGTTGCTTAATGATCTTTGATTGTATCTTTATTGTGTTTTTCACGTGAAGGACTTTTGGAGAATGTTTTGAATTGTGTATGCACTGTCCCATCCAATTGACCAAATCGGCATACCAAGGGGTACTTACCTGAATGGACAGAAGTTGCTCATCGAGAAACGTTTCTAAAATGGGAATGGGCTCTTCCTCACTCACCATTCTACTTAGGTGGTCAGCCACCACGTTTTCACACCCTTTCTTGTCTCGAATTTCAAGATCGAACTCTTGAAGTAGGAGCATCCAACGAATGAGTCTTGGCTTGGCCTCATTTTTGGTGAGAAGATACTTCAAGGCTGCATGGTCAGTGAAAACAATTACTTTAGTACCAAGAAGATATGATCTAAACTTATCTAATGCAAATACAATAGGCAAGAGTTCTTTTTCGGTTGTGGAATAATTCAGTTGGGCATCATTCAACGTCCGTGAGGCACAGTAGATGACATGCGGCCTCTTGTCTTTCCTTTGCCCTAAAACAGCCCCTAGAGCATAATCAGAGGCGTCACACATTAACTCAAAAGGGAGGCTCTAATCAGGAGGAACAATGATTGGTGCCGTGGTCAACAACTCCTTGAGTTGATTGAATGAAGCCGTGCATTCCTTGGTGAATTCAAACGCCACTTCTTTTTATAGGAGACGGCAAAGAGGTTATGCAACTTTTGAGGAATCTTTGATAAACCTACGATAGAATCCTGCATGGCCAAGAAAAGAACGAACCTCTCTAACCGAAGTTGGAGAGGGTAAGTGACGTACAAGATCCATTCTCCTTCATTCATTCACTCCCTACACCTCCATACACCACCTTCTACACCCTACCACCATAATCAGCCATCATTCATCCCTCTAAACAAGAACACACCCTTCACAACCCCCAAAACCACCACACCCACACCAAGTGGGGCAGCAAGAGGAGGAAGAGAAGCCCTAGCCGTGCATCAAATTCATCATGGAATTGCTGAAACGTTTAGGTGTAATCTTTCTTGTGTTTTTAATGTTTAAATTCAATAATCTTTGTTTTGTGAGTATGAGGAACTAATCCCCTTTTTGGCTAGGGGGAATTTCGAAACCATGGCTACATTTGCATTATGATTTGATTACTTTCAGTAGTGATTTCATGAATGGTGAATTCAATTTACTTATCTGCTTGAATTAAAACTTGTTTATGAATATGAATTGAGAGTGCACACTTAATTTGCATGCATAAATTTGATGCTAGGGTATAAGGAAACTTCACCTAATCATTGGGAACTTATATTCATGAGTAGTTAAGATTGTTGGTCACAATCATGTTAAGTAAATTCGTGGCATAAGTATCATGCGCTTTCATAGTTACGAATGCCTCGTCAACACTTATGATTTCCATAGAACCTAATGATCTTTGATTGTTTTTCTATTATGCGCTTTCATATAGAGAACTTTTGGGGAATAATTTGATTGCAATGCGCTAATTCCATTCAATTCAATGACCTAAGGGAAATCTGAGAGTTAATTTAAGCGTACCTAATTAACTTGGGGTGTTGAGGTTCATAATTCATTGAATAAGCAACTGGAGACTATTTTGTATGCAAGTATGCCATGTGTGGAGAAAAACCTCCTAGCTAGCCCACTATCCACTTAATTCCACCAATTTCGTCCAAATCTGCATAGTTTAATTTCTTGTTTTGTTTGTTTGATTTTCGTCCAAAACCAAATCCCCATTTGTTTTAGAGTGTCTAATTAGTTCAAATATGTTTTAGATTGTGTTTTTAAGAGTTTTGAGTCAAGTTAGAACCAATTTCGTCCAAGTTTGGGTTTAGAGTCAAATCTACCCAGTTTATGTGTTTTTAGGCAGTTTTGAGTGTTTTAGCTTATTTTGAGTCTTGTGAACTTGTTTTGAGTCTTTTTAAGTTGAGTTAGGTGTTTTAAATGTTAGTTTTATTTATTTGAGTCAGCTTAAAGTGTTTAGCAATCCCTCCTAATCCCTGGTGTAAGAACGATCCCTACTTATTTATATGCTACAATTGTCAAAAGAGGGTTAATTTGTGTGTTAAGTTAATTTTCGCATCAATTAGGTTAGGATAAGATAGGATAAGGTTTGGATAAGATAAGTTTGTTAGGATAAGTTTCCATATTTCTTGCTCTTTCCTTATCTTCTTTGTCTTGAACTTTCCTTTTTCTGATTTGTAGCATGTTCCTAGCCTCATTTGACTCCAAATTTGTCCATCCACCTTGCTCCATGTACAAGCTATCCATTTAGTGCCCAAAACTGCTCCAAAATGCACCAAAATGCACTTTCTTGGTACTTTAACCCTTTGGACCTACAGACACACGAAAATGAGTTGAAATACTACCTCAACTAAGAAATAATAACACAAATGCACAAGAATAAGCTATCTAAGTCGCCTAAATATGCTCCTATCAAATCCTAATCACAAGAGGATTCCTAATCAAAAGAGGAATCCTAGTCAAAGAAGGTTTCCTACTTGAAGTAGGAAAGTTAAGACAAGATTTCCTATTTTAGTTTCATCTTTCCTAATCCTAAAAGACCTCATGTTTCAACAATATTGAAGACTTCTATGCATTTTAGGACACAAAGCAAGCCTTCCTTGCAACCTAATTGCCTTCCCGTGGCCTTCCATAAGTGGTTCCCTTCCTTGCCGTGCAAGGGAGGCCCTGATAGGAGCATATTCATGCGACTTAAATGGCTTGTTCTCGTGCATTTACGTTATGTTTCTCTCGTTATTTTAGTCCTTTATGCTTCTTTTGTGTGTTTTCAGGTTCTAAGGGCCTAGGGAGCAAGAAAGTGCATTTTGAGGCCATTTGGAGCATTTTTGGGCATGGATTGGATAGCTTATCCATGGAGCCAAGAGGATGGACGAATTTGAAGGCCTTGTATTCACTTTGGACATAAAACAAAGGGCCTAGCCCATTCTCTCTTATTCTCTCCCTTATAGCCATGCAAAGAACCATCCATTCCATCAAAAACAATCCATCAATTCACATGCAAAACCACCATTAACACACATGCACCCAAACAAAGCCAACCTAGCTAACCCTACATGCATTCTTTATTCACTCTTCATCATTGCATTCATTCTCCAAACACTTTCATTAATTAAAACACATTTGCACATCCACTCATTCTTTCCCCAAAGCCGTGCATTCCCAATCCCTTTCCAACATTTCACATGCATTTCCACCTTGGTCATGCTTTCCCATTTCATTATTCATTCACTTTGCATTCATTCAATCAACCCACATGCACTTTAATCATTCAAACATGTAGCCACATAATCATTCACCCTATCCATTCTTTGTCACAAAACAATGTCACATACATCTCATTTCATACACAACACATTACAAACACATTCTCCCTTCCCTAGCCGTGAGCTTCCCATCTCTCCCCTTATAATCCAAACACCATTTTTCCATTCCCCTTCCACTTCTACACCACTCCTCATCCATTTCCATAATCCCCCAAACCTCACCTTAGACCTTGTGCTACAACAACGAGGAAGATAAGAGGGCCTAAACGTCCATACAATTCAAGTTTGAGTTGTTGGAATGTTTAGGTGTTTCTTTGATTTCAAAGTTTAAATTCAATTCTCTTTGTTTTGTACGTATGAGGAATGGAAGAGAAGAGTGCCTAAACGTTCATACAATTCAAGTTTGAGTTGTTGGAATGTTTAGGTGTTTCTTTGATTTCAAAGTTATGAGGAACTAAACCCCCTTTAGTTAGGGGGTGATTCGAAACTATGTTTATATTTGCAATATGAATTGATTAACTTTAGTTGGAATTTCATAAGTTGTGGATTCAATTTGTTTAACCGTTTGATTGATAACTTATTTATGAATGTTTATTAAGAATGCGCGCTTAATTTTCATGCATAAATATGACGCTAGAATATAAGTGAATTTCACCTAATCGTTATGAACTTATATTCACAAGTAGTGGAGGTTGCTTATAAACAATCGCGTTAAATGAATTCTTGGCACTAGTTTCATGCGTATTCCATAATAGCGAATGCCTCGTCAACACTTATAGTTTTCATAATGCTTAATGATCTTTGATTGTATCTTTATTGTGCTTTTCACGTAAAGGACTTTTGGAGAATGTGGTGAATTGCGTTGCGCTAACCCATCCAATTCATTAACTTAAGGAGAACTTGACGGTTAATTTAAGCGGACCTAATTAACCCGGGGTGTTGAGTTTCATAATTTATCGAAAGACCAACTGAGAATCAATCTTGTTTGCAAGTGTAACATGTATGGAGATGAACCCCTTAGCTAGCATTCATCCATAAATTTCATATTTACATTCTGTCTAGTTTATTAACTTGTTTCGTTATTTCAATTTTCGTAAAACCTCAATCCCCCTTTTGCTTTAATGTTCATTTTAGTTAGAATTCAATTTAGTTTGTGTTTTTAAAGCATTTTGAGTTTTTGGTTTGTCTTAGTGTTTTAAACTTTAATTTTGTATTCTTTGAGTCTAGTTTAGTGTTTTATATTACGTTTTTACGTTTTTGAGTCAGTTTCCAAGTGATTAACAATCCCTCCTAATCCCCGGTCCAGAACGATCCCTACTTGCACCTATACTACAATTGATAAAAAAGAGGGTTTAATTTGTGTGCGTATAAAGCCACGCATCAAATTTTGGCGCCGTTGCCGGGGATTAGAAAATTTGCTAATCCCTTGGATTGTTTTATTTTCGTTTGTTTTTATTTTTCCAGATTCTTTGTTTTGTTTTGTTTCTTGTTTTAGGTACTAGTTCATGACTCGGAGTTCTCATCCGATTCGTGAACATATCCTGGAGTGATTGGGTTCTTCGTCCGGCTGTAAGACGTAAAAGAAAGCGCTACTTGGGAGGCAACCCAATGCACTGAATAAACAAAGCATGTTCAAAAAAAAAAAAAAAAAAAAAAAAAAAATACTAAACATGGAGAAAGGTGGAGCTTCACAAAGGTTGTTTACGTGAAGCCCCACTACGAGGCGCAGAAGCGGAAGGCATAGAAGCAGAAGGCATAGAAGCAGGAGGCATCGAAGCGGAAGGCATCGGAGCGGGAGGCATCGGAGCTAGAGCATTCCAGGCCTCAATACTTGGCCAAACGCTGGATGACCCAGGAAAAAGGTGCCTCTGGAGACAAGCCGCAAGCCTTTGACGGTCACTGTGAATTCGACCCTCAGATTCTTGCAGCTCATCAAGCTTCCTCTTCATGCCCGACGAATAGTTATTTGCAAGCACATGCAAACTTCTATTCTCGTACTTAAGCTGCTGGATCTCTTGCTTAAGACTTTCCACCTCTGCCATCAATGATTCCACCTGACGAGAGCGGGCAAGCAGGCGTTGGCCCATGTTGGACACAGAACTCGCACACTGAACACTAAGTGCGAGGGACTCTTGAACGGCCAACTCATCAGACCGTCCTGACAGCAGTCTACTATCTTTTGGAGTGAGGAGGTTCCTAGCTACTATTGTAGCTGTTGTGGCGTCCTGCATCACGGAGTCTTCACCTGTAAGAAGACCGTTAGAAGATAAGAAAGAAGGGCGCCATACGTTACCTTGACGCGGCGCGCCCGTATCACTGCTAAGGCTCAATTCCAAGCTAAGGTTCGATGTGTTTGCCATTTTTCAAAAGTGTTCAAAGAAAAGGGATGGAGTTAAATTTCAAAGGGCCGGAGTCGATTTTCAAGAATGGGAAATCTTCAGAGTGTGTTTGTTGTGGTGATCGATAGCTCAATAAAAAAGCCAAGGCGACGCGTCCACCGATTCAAAAAGCCGGAATTTCAGCGTAATTTTGGCGACGCTTTCTCGGCTTTTCAGAAGACGCGTTCAACTTTGTCAAAAGATTTCTTCTTTTCAGACAACACGTGGAGGCCATCACCGCAACTACATATCTTTAGCCGACAAGCGCAAAGTTCGGCGACGCTTTCTCTGCTTTTCAGAAAACGCGTGCAGCTTTGTCAAAAGGAGCCGCATCCACACTACTACTTGTCGTTCAGAAAGCAAAGGGGCGTCGTTCAGAAATCGAAAGAGCGCCTGCTCAGAAATCGAAGAGGCGTCGTTCAGATATCGAAGAGACATTTGTCGACAAGGGTAAAAGAACAGTACCACCACTTGATATTATTTCTATATATGTCGACCTTCGTCTTTTATGGCAAGGCAAACCTGAAGAAAATGCCCAACTCTCTCTCGCCTCTGAGGGCGCACTCCCAGCAAAGCCTTTCGAAATACTCAAATTTTTCTTCTTCCCCAAAGATGATACCAGATGCGTGGAGTACAGATGACCCAGGAGGAAACGCTAGATTGAAGTGTGCTGATTCATTCACCGCTTCTTCAAAAGCAAAGGTATCTCATATCATCAAGGTCAAAAGCAAAAGTATCTCATATCATGCTCTTTCCCTGTCTTTTTCTTTGTCCTTGTTCTTACTCGCATGGCAAAGTAAAAGAAGCAATCAGCCGGCACTTGGAGTCAGTCTTCCGATCTGGAGCCAACTGCCTGGAATCTATTCCTGATTGCTTACCTAGCGTTGCTCTCGAGTAGTCATCTTCAACGGTTGATACACTTCCAGAGAAGGGACCACTTCTGCAAAGGGGAGCGAGTAAGGCAAGTGAAAATGATACATTGAAGCATGTGGAGACAAACATAGGCTGAGTTATCCTCCAACCCTTTTCAATACGAATTGGAAAGATTGAACAAAGAAACAGACCAAAGGGGTAAGCTCAGACCTTCGGGGAAGACCAAAAGAATCCTCCAGCCCAGTAGCACAAAGGAAAATCAACAAGTGGAGGAGACCAAAAGAATCATGCAGCCCAGTTCAAGAGTATGCCTGTGGAATCACCAAGATCAATGCCTCAATGCAATCACCAAGGAGAAGAGGGAATTTACACTCCATAACCAGATTTGCGTCTCTAAACTCTTCTCTTTGTTAATTACATTCTGCCATGTTTAGTATGTTTAGTTGCTTTTTGTGTGAATCTATGCTTAAAACATTGAGGACAATGTTTGATTTAAGTGTGGGGGGGGGGGGGGTAACTAAGTATATTTAATGCAAATTCGTGGGATTTTATCACCCATAACTTCAAAGGTTGTTCCTTGCTGTTTTAAGGTTTTTTTTTTAAAATTGTTTTAGAGTGTTTTAGTGTGTTTTGTTTTATAACTCCGAAAATCACATAAAAATTGGAAAAATATGTTTTGAAAAACCTAAAAAAAGAGTGTTTTGAGTCGTTTTTGTGTGTTTGTGTCTCAGGGTACCTTCCAACACAATGTTAAGGATTTGGTTTGTAATTGCATGACTGTTAAAAAGAGTTATTAACATAGAGAAAAGTTTGATTTACTCTTGGTATATGCTTGGTTATGGTTATAATGTATGACTTCACATGCAATCATAAAAGAAAAATTCGTTTTAGTAACATGCTTGAAGGAAGGAACTCAAACAAACGCTACAACCCTGTGAGACTCGAGCCATTACCTTCTTTGGAGAGTTATTTTCTGTGATTCTTTGTTTTCTAAAGTTGTTGCATGATCTCATTATTCCTTGTTGGTTGCTACTTAGAATGCAATTGTATCATGATAGAACTAAATGCTAGAACTTATATCCGTGTCATTCAAAGCATGACATTGAATTGCATAACATATATCAAGATGAAGTTGTGTAGTTGCCACCATAACCAAATAGCCTTACTTCCCATATTTCGTATTTATTGTAAGTTTTAACCCCGTTGAGCCTCGTTTAGCCTTTATTCCTTGTTTACCCACATCACCCCTTACCTAGCTTAGAGTAGGACTTTCCTATACCCTTGTTCTTAAAGTATAGTGAGCATGACTTAAATGAATTCCTTTTGAGTTACATTAGCAAAAGATAAGTGTGGGGGAGTAAAAGTTTGTTCTTACGTTTATATGTATGTTTTGAGATTCAAAAGAAAAAGAAGAAGAAAAGAAAAAAAAAAAAGGAGTGAAAATAAGTAAGAATGAACTCACGAGCGTTGATGGTTGAAGAAAGGGTCCAAACAGTTGAATATGGCCCTAAGTTTTGTGTGACTTTCCCTTGGGTGTTCAAAGTTGACTTCTGCGTTCTTAAGGGAATTCTAAGTGCCTAATTCAATACTTTGCTCACTATTGCTTTAAGAATGTTTGTTTATCCTTCACCTTTCATTGTTAGCCATTACCCTAGCCCCGTTACTACCCTTTGACTTCTATCTTGAGTGTTATGTGTTTCAAAATGTGGAGTTTGGAATTGATATGAGCTTATGGTGTCACTGGTTCTCGCGTCTAAGTAGTAGCATTCCATTCTTGAGATCATATCTAAACATGCTTATTAACTCCAGAAATTGCTTCCTTTGAAATACATATATGTGAGTGTTCGTTTTTATGTTTACATCAATCTTCTCACATATAACTAGTTTAGGGTGTGTAGTCAGAAAATTTGAGTGAAAACTGAGTGCATATCTTGTAAGGAATTGAGCAAATTCTCTAAGGCATGTTACTACATTCAAAACATGGTTTTAAATACTTAATTGTGAAATAGTATGTGGTGACTGTGATTAAGAATGTAATTAAGTGTGAAGATGACTAAAATCTGTGGGAATGATGATTTTTAACATGTCATGTGCATTGGAAATCCCTAAGACGATTGTTGGAAGGTTTAGGTTTTGTTTTGTTTTTTTTTTTTTTTTTTTGTTTTGCTCGAGGACTAGCAAAAGATAAGTGTGGGGGAGTTTGATAGGAGCATATTCATGCGACTTAAATGGCTTGTTCTCGTGCATTTACGTTATGTTTCTCTCGTTATTTTAGTCCTTTATGCTTCTTTTGTGTGTTTTCAGGTTCTAAGGGCCTAGGGAGCAAGAAAGTGCATTTTGAGGCCATTTGGAGCATTTTTGGGCATGGATTGGATAGCTTATCCATGGAGCCAAGAGGATGGACGAATTTGAAGGCCTTGTATTCACTTTGGACATAAAACAAAGGGCCTAGCCCATTCTCTCTTATTCTCTCCCTTATAGCCATGCAAAGAACCATCCATTCCATCAAAAACAATCCATCAATTCACATGCAAAACCACCATTAACACACATGCACCCAAACAAAGCCAACCTAGCTAACCCTACATGCATTCTTTATTCACTCTTCATCATTGCATTCATTCTCCAAACACTTTCATTAATTAAAACACATTTGCACATCCACTCATTCTTTCCCCAAAGCCGTGCATTCCCAATCCCTTTCCAACATTTCACATGCATTTCCACCTTGGTCATGCTTTCCCATTTCATTATTCATTCACTTTGCATTCATTCAATCAACCCACATGCACTTTAATCATTCAAACATGTAGCCACATAATCATTCACCCTATCCATTCTTTGTCACAAAACAATGTCACATACATCTCATTTCATACACAACACATTACAAACACATTCTCCCTTCCCTAGCCGTGAGCTTCCCATCTCTCCCCTTATAATCCAAACACCATTTTTCCATTCCCCTTCCACTTCTACACCACTCCTCATCCATTTCCATAATCCCCCAAACCTCACCTTAGACCTTGTGCTACAACAACGAGGAAGATAAGAGGGCCTAAACGTCCATACAATTCAAGTTTGAGTTGTTGGAATGTTTAGGTGTTTCTTTGATTTCAAAGTTTAAATTCAATTCTCTTTGTTTTGTACGTATGAGGAATGGAAGAGAAGAGTGCCTAAACGTTCATACAATTCAAGTTTGAGTTGTTGGAATGTTTAGGTGTTTCTTTGATTTCAAAGTTATGAGGAACTAAACCCCCTTTAGTTAGGGGGTGATTCGAAACTATGTTTATATTTGCAATATGAATTGATTAACTTTAGTTGGAATTTCATAAGTTGTGGATTCAATTTGTTTAACCGTTTGATTGATAACTTATTTATGAATGTTTATTAAGAATGCGCGCTTAATTTTCATGCATAAATATGACGCTAGAATATAAGTGAATTTCACCTAATCGTTATGAACTTATATTCACAAGTAGTGGAGGTTGCTTATAAACAATCGCGTTAAATGAATTCTTGGCACTAGTTTCATGCGTATTCCATAGTAGCGAATGCCTCGTCAACACTTATAGTTTTCATAATACTTAATGATCTTTGATTGTATCTTTATTGTGCTTTTCACGTAAAGGACTTTTGGAGAATGTGGTGAATTGCGTTGCGCTAACCCATCCAATTCATTAACTTAAGGAGAACTTGACGGTTAATTTAAGCGGACCTAATTAACCCGGGGTGTTGAGTTTCATAATTTATCGAAAGACCAACTGAGAATCAATCTTGTTTGCAAGTGTAACATGTATGGAGATGAACCCCTTAGCTAGCATTCATCCATAAATTTCATATTTACATTCTGTCTAGTTTATTAACTTGTTTCGTTATTTCAATTTTCGTAAAACCTCAATCCCCCTTTTGCTTTAATGTTCATTTTAGTTAGAATTCAATTTAGTTTGTGTTTTTAAAGCATTTTGAGTTTTTGGTTTGTCTTAGTGTTTTAAACTTTAATTTTGTATTCTTTGAGTCTAGTTTAGTGTTTTATATTACGTTTTTACGTTTTTGAGTCAGTTTCCAAGTGATTAACAATCCCTCCTAATCCCCGGTCCAGAACGATCCCTACTTGCACCTATACTACAATTGATAAAAAAGAGGGTTTAATTTGTGTGCGTATAAATCTCGCATCAGGCCCTTGTTGCCTATTCTATGTCATTAAACTACATTCCTTTTTACCTCAATATCAGCCACACTTTACATACCTTTTCTATCCTAAATCCTTGCCTAATTTCAGCCTTAAAACACATTCCCTTTCTTACAATTCAATGCCGCAAGTTTCCTTCGCTTTTCCCTTTGTTTTCTGATTTCTGATTTCATATCTCCTTTTCCTTAGGGATTTGGGGGTCCAATCCTTTCCCAAATTATGTAATAAACCTTAGGATTCTTTCTCCCAAATAAATACCAAAGTCGCACCCCTCATTCAACCCTAATCATTCACCCACACAACCTGCCATCCGTCACCCTTTCTCCCAACCTTTGCCGCAGCCTTCAACCCATCTTTCCACCATTCAAATACATTCATACCTTCACCCAAACATCCATACACCATCCCCAACCTTTGCCGCACGACCCTACCATCCTAAATCCATTCATAACTCAAAAATCCATCCAAAATCATCCCTAGACTCTTGTGTCGCAGCCTTGCAAGGAAGAAGAGAAGAAGAAGAAGCCTTGGACGTTTGTGCATTCAAGTTGGAGGGTTGGAACATTTTTAGGTGTAATCTATCTTTTGTTTTCAATGTTTAATTTATATTCTCTTTGTTTTGTTGTAAACATGAGAGGCTAAACTCTTTTTAGCTAGGGGATGCTTTGAAACCATGATTATATTTATGATATGAATTGATTATGTCTAGTTGTGATTTCATAAATTGTGAATGCAATTTACTTAACCGTTTGATGGATAACTTATTGTTGTATGTTGATTAGGGAGGCCTACTTAATTTGCATGCTTGAATTTGGTGCTAGAATATAAGGGAGTTTCACATAATCGTCACAAACTTATATTCACAAGTAGTTATGGTTGTTTCCACAATCATGTTAAGTGAATTCCTAGCATGAGTATCATGATGTCATAGTTACAAGTGCTTTGTCAATACTTATGATTTTCATTGAACGTAATGATCTTTGATTGTATCTCTATTATGATGTCATGTAGGGAACTTTTGAAGAATGCTTTGGGTTGTCGTATGATGTCATCCAATCCAATAACTTAAGGAAAATCTGAGGGTTAATTAGTGATGTCACGGTTAATCTGGGGTGTTGAGCTTCATGGTTTACCGAAAAAGCAACTGGAAATCAATTTGTGTTTGAATGTATCATGTGTGGAAAAGTATCCTCAAGCTATCTAATCATCCATAGTTTTTCCCAAATTCGTCCAAAACCCAATCCCCTTTACTTACTTGTTTCAAATTTGTCCTAAAGTGTGTTTTTGAGTCTTTTGAGTCAAAACCAATTCTATTTTCGTCCAAATTAAGTCCTAGAGTCTAAATTGAGTTTTTTTTATTGTTTTGTGTTGTTTTGAATCTTTTAAGTTTGTTTTGAGTCATATAAGTTTAGTTAAGAGTCTTTGAGTTTGTTTAAGTGTTGTTAAGCATATTTTTGTATCTTTGTGTCAGTTTTCATTAGATTAGCAATCCCTCCTAATCCCTGGCCTAGAATGATCCCTACTTATATCTATATTACAATTGTCAAAAAAAGGGTTTAATTTTAGTGCTATTATTTATCACATCAGTTAGATTAGTTAGAAAAGTGGTTGGATTTGTCCAAATTAGTGTTTTGAGTCTAAGTTAGTTAAATTTCGTCCAAATCCCCCTTTAGAGTCTAGTTTGAGTCTATTTGATTCTTTTGTGCTGTTTTGAGTCTTTTTAATTTGTTTTGAGTCATATAGGTTTAGTTAAGTGTTTTAAAGTTTAGTTTTGTGTTTTTAAGTCAGTTTAGAGTAGATTAGCATCCCTCATTAATCCCCGGTTAGAACGATCCCTACTTGCATGTATACTACAATTGTCACAAATAGGGTTTAATTTGTGTGTCAAGTTAATTTTCACATCAGGATGCATAATAGATGACATGTGGCTGCCTATTCTTTGCCCTAAAACAGCCCCTATTGCATAATCTGATGCATCATACATTAGCTCAAAATGTATGCTCCAATCTGGTGGAACTATGATTGGGGGCGAGGTAAGCATCTCCTTTGAGGTGTTTGAATGCCTTCTCACACTCCTTGTTCAACTCGAAGGACACTTCCTTTTGAAGGAGACTGCAATGGGGTTGTGCAATTTTTGAAAAATCCTTGATAAATCGCCTATAAAATCCTACATGTCCAAGAAAAGAACGAACCTCTCTCACCGAAGTAGGAGAGGGTAAGTAGTCTAAAAGATCTATTTTTGATTTATCAACCTCAATTCCTTTTTCAGAGATTATGTGACCCAAAACTATGCCTTGTTTTACCATGAAATGACATTTTTCCCAATTTAAAACATGGTTAGTTTCAATGAATAAAGTGAGATTATGCAAACAATCATCAAACGAGTCAAAACACTAAAATCATCCATGAATACCTCAATGATCTTCTTAACATAATCAGAAAATATACTTACCATGCATCTTTGAAATCTGGCTGGTGCATTACACAAACCAAAGGGCATTCGACGATAAGCAAAAGTACCAAATGGATGATGCGAAATATATAAGCACACAAATTAAAACCCTCTTTTGACAATTGTAGTATATGTATAAGTAGGGATCGTTCTAAATCGGGGATTAGGAGGGATTGCTAAATCACTTGAAAACTGACTCAAAAACGTAAAACAAAGGTTAAAACACTAAACTAGACTCAAAGAATGCAAAACTAAACACTTAAAACACTAAAACAAACCAAAAGACGCAAAACAGCACCAAAACACTCAAGACTGCCTTAAAAACACAATCTGGGCAGTTTTGAGCACTTACACTAATTTGGACGAATTTGGGTGGTAAATTGAATCAAAACACTTAGAAACACAAACTAAGACACTTTCTAACTAAATTGAACACTAAACTAAAGGGGGTTTTAGTTTTTGACGAAATTAAACAAAGTGCACAGATTGTAATTAAAACAGATTGTAAAGATGAATTTGATGAAAATATGAATGGAATGCTAGCTAGAAGGTTCTTCTCCACACATGTCACACTTGCATACAAGATGATTTTCAGTTGGTCTTTCGATGTATCATGAAACTCAACACCCCGGGTTAATTAGGTTCGCTTAAATTAACCTTCAAGTTCTCCTTAAGTTAATGAATTGGATGGGACAGCGCATACACAATTCAAAACATTCTCCAAAAGTCCATTACGTGAAATGCACAATAAAGATACAATGAAAGATCATTAAGCAACATGAAAACTATAAGTATTGACGAGGCATTCGTTACTATGATGAGCATGAAACTAGTGCCAAGAATTCATTTAACGCGATCATTTATAAGCAACCTCCACTACTTGTGAATATAAGATTGTAACTATTAGGTGAAACTCACTTATATTCTAGCATCATATTCATGCATGAAAACTAAGTGTGCATGATAGGAGCATATTCATGCGACTTAATTAGCTTGTTCTCGTGCATTTATGTTGTGTTTCCTTAGTTATTTTAGTATTTAAAGTCACTTTTGTGTATTTTCATATTATAAAGCCAAAGTGTGCAAGAAGATGCAAATTGGAGTCTTTTGGAGCAAAAAAGGGATGAATGAGTTGAAGACTTGAAGAACGAAGGATTCCTACTTCAACAAGGATTCCTACTTGAAGTAGGAAAGTTAACCCTAGGTTTCCCATTTTGGCAACCTTTCCTAATCTGAAACGTCCGTATTTTCTAGCCACTTTGAAGGCCTTGTATGCACTTTAGGACACAAAACAAATGCCCTAGCCCACTTTCCAACCTTTGCCGTGGCCTTTCCCCTTCTCCCCTTCCCTTGCCGTGCAAGGGGGGCATTTTTGTCCCATTTTATGCACCTAAACCCTAACCCTTTTCTTGGCCACACCTTTCCCTTTAATTTCTGAACTTAAACTTATTTCCCTTTCAAATAAAACCCTAGCCGCACCTATTAACCAATTTCCTTTTAATTTTCTGATTTAATTTCCTAATTCTAGAAGCCTTTGATTTAATTTTAGTAAGCTAGGGTTTTATTTTCTGAAACCCTATATAAACTAAAGCTTAGCCGCACCCTAGGTTTCAACTTTTCATTCATTCATCATCCCATATCAGCCGCAACTCCCATCCATTCTTCAATAACCCTAGTTCCCTCTCAGGCGCACCCTTTAGACACCTTAGGGCATTCTTCATTCCCCTTGTTAGCCGCAGCCACCTCCCATCTCTGCCGCAACCATCCCACCCTTCCAGCCACCATTCCCAACCTTCATCCACCACTCACACCCCTTGCTGCACCACCATATCCCCATAAACCCATCTACAAACCAGAAAATCATCCAAAAATCCATAAAACCTTCTCTGCCGCAGCAAGAAGAAGAAGAAAGAGGAGCTTGAAACGTGCAAAAATTCAAAGTGGATTCGTTGGGCGTTTTAGGTGTAATCAATCTTTTGTTCTTTATGTGAAATTTCAATTTTGATTCTCTTTCTGTGAACATGAGAGGCTAAATCCCTAGTTAGCTAGGGGGTGATTCAAAACCATGTTTATGCTTGCAATATAAATTGATTACCTTTGGTTGGAATTTCATAAGTTGTGGATTCAATTCGTTTAACTGCTTGATTGATAACTTATTTGTGTATGTTTATTGAGAGTGCACGCTTAGTTTTCATGCATGAATATGATGCTAGAATATAAGTGAGTTTCACCTAATAGTTACAATCTTATATTCACAAGTAGTGGAGGTCGCTTATAAACGATCGCGTTAAATGAATTCTTGGCACTAGTTTCATGCTCATCATAGTAACGAATGCCTCGTCAACACTTATAGTTTTCATGTTGCTTAATGATCTTTGATTGTATCTTTATTGTGCTTTTCACGTAAAGGACTTTTGGAGAATGTTTTGAATTGTGTATGCGCTATCCCATCCAATTCATTAACTTAAGGAGAACTTGAAGGTTAATTTAAGCGAACCTAATTAACCCGGGGTGTTGAGTTTCATGATTCATCGAAAGACCAACTGAAAATCATCTTGTATGCAAGTGTGACATGTGTGGAGAAGAACCTTCTAGCTAGCATTCCATCCATATTTTTATCAAATTCATCTTTACAATCTGTGCACTTTGTTTAATTTCGTCAAAAACTAAATCCCCCTTTACTTTAGTGTCCAATTTAGTTAGAAAGTGTCTTAGTTTTTGTTTCTTAGTGTTTTGATTCAATTTACCACCCAAATTCGTCCAAATTAGTGTAAGTGCTCAAAACTGCCCAGATTGTGTTTTTAAGGCAGTTTTGAGTGTTTTGGTGCTGTTTTGTGTCTTTTGGTTTGTTTTAGTGTTTTAAGTGTTTAGTTTTGCATTCTTTGAGTGTAGTTTAGTGTTTTAACCTTTGTTTTACGTTTTTGAGTCAGTTTTCAAGTGATTTAGCAATCCCTCCTAATCCCCGGTTTACAACGATCCCTACTTATAATATACTTCAATTGTCAAAAGAGGGTTCTAAATTTGTGTGCTTATATATTTCGTATCAAATTTTTGGCGCCATTGCCGGGGATTAGCAACTTTGCTAATCCCTTGGATTGTTACTTTCTGTTTAGTTTAATTTGTTAAAGTTTCTGACCTTGTGTTGTTTTTCTTGTTTTAGGTACTAGTGTATGACTCGGAGTTCTCAATCGATTCGTGAGCATATCTTGGACTTTGATAGCGATTTCGAGAGGACTTTGAGACGAAAGAGGAAGCAACACGAATCAAATCCACCAAGCCCGGAACCTGACCTTGAAGAACAAGTCCTAGAAGAGGAAGAGGAGGCCACGGTAAGGATTTTTGAAGAACCACAAGGCATGGCCATGGACAACCGGACACTCAAGGAGTTGAAGGACACTCAAGGACACTCTGACTTTGTGTATCCAATATCCCCCACCTGCCCAAGGTAAGATCGAAGAGTTCGAGTTGAAGTCAAGTTTGCTCCACCACATTCCAAAATACCATGGGTTGTCCATGGAGGATCCGAACAAGCATCTGAAGGAATTCGAAGTGGTGTGTTCAAGCATGACCCTCGTCAACGTTGATAGAAGTATTTTGAAGATGAAGGCTTTTCCATTCTCTTTAATGGACAAAGCCAAAGATTGGTTGTATGAATTAGCTCCCGGAACCGTCACATCATGGGAGAGTATGAAGAGGGCATTTCTAGAGAAGTTTTTCCCAACTTCTCGAATCATCCTTTTACGTAAAAGGATTAGTGGAATTCAATAAGAAGAAGGTGAGTCTTTTCCTAAATATTATGAACGTTTTAAATCACTTGTTGCTTCTTGTCCACAACATCAGATGAAGGAGAAGTTACTTCTACAATACTTCTACGAGGGGCTCCTACCAATTGAACGTCAAATGCTCGATGCATCGGCGGGTGGAGCATTGGTGGACAAGACACCCATGGTTGCCAAGGTTTTAATCGCTAATTGAGCATTAAACGCTCAATAATACGAAGGAGTAGGCCAAAGAGGACCCCCACGGCAGCAAGTTCATGAGGTAAGTTCCACACCCGACATTCATTCACAATTAGCTAATCTTATTTCCATTGTGTCTCAGATGGCCGAAGGAATGTGGGTGCAAGGACCAATTGTATGCGGAGTGTGTTCTATCCAAGGACATGCTTCTGAGAAGTGCCCACAACTAATTGAAAATGGTGGATGGGAAAGCGCAAATGCAATTGGATTTCAAGGCCAAAACCAACCGAGGAACGATCCATATTCTAACACATATAATCCAGGTTGGAGAGACCACCCAAACGTCAAATGGAGGGAGCCCCAACAACCACCACAACAAGGAGGCTTTGGACAACAACCCCCGGGGTTCTTCACTAAGCCATACACACCCACACATGCTCCACAACAATCTGCCCCAAATGCTTCAGGTACATCCCTAGACAATGATACACTTCTTAAGTTACTAACTAATTTGTCTCAGGGGCAAGAGAATCAAGCCAAAGCAATGCAAAATCAAGAAAAAAGGGTGGATTAATTGGAGAAACAAATTGGGCAGATTGCAGATTTTGTAGGGCAATTCCGAGACCAAGGCAAGCTCCCAAGCTCTACCATTCCAAACCCAAATGGAGGGTTCGAAACGGCCAATGCAATCATCTTGAGAAGTGGAAAAGAAGTTGGGGCAGGTCCTAAACCATCCAAAACAGGTCCTAATGACGAAGGGAAGCTGCAACATGAAGAGGAGGATGCAAGCAAGCCCATGGCAAGGGTACAAACACCCTTGCCTCAACTACCTAGGCACCCTAATGCATCCAACTCATCCAATTCGGCCACCAAGGGTAAGTTGGTTTCAAATTCGATTAATTCTAACCACATTCCACCCAATGTTCCATTTCCTCACAGATTATTGCAAACAAAGAAGGAGGAGCAGGAGAAAGACATTCTTGAGACGTTTAGGAAGGTCCAAGTAAACATTCCTTTACTTGATGCCATTAAGCAAGTGCCCAGGTATGCAAAGTTTTTAAAAGAGTTATGCACAACTAGGAAAAGAATTTCAAACAAAGAAGTTGTGAAAGTAAGTGAAAATGTATCCGCGGTTTTGCAACGAAAGTTACCTCCAAAATGTAAGGATCCAGGGAGCTTTACTATCCCATGCATAATTGGAAACATTAGATTTGAACAATGCATGTTAGATTTAGGTGCTTCTATTAATGTCATGCCATATTCCATTTCTGCATCTATGAACCTTGGTGAGTTAAAACAAGATGGCATTATAATTCAATTGGCCGATCGTTCTAATGTTTATCCCAAGGGAGTCCTTGAGGATGTTTTAGTGCAGGTCAATCATCTCATCTTTCCTGCAGATTTTTATGTCTTAAAAATGGAGGATTCGAGCCATGCTCCATCATTGCCAATCTTGCTAGGCCGTCCGTTCATGAAAACAGCCCAAACAAAGATTGATGTGGCCAAGGGAGCACTAACAATGGAGTTTGGTGGTGATATAATTAAATTCAATGTTTATGATTCTATTAAGAATCCTAACGATAGTCATTCTTGTTTTGTCATAGATGTGCATAAGGACATAGGGCCGAAAGGATCCACACTTATCACGAAGGATGTATCAAGAACCACCATTGGAGAAGAACTTGGAGTGATTGCCCTACAACCACCCAATATGGCCGAAAGTAGTCATGGTGACATTGTTGATAGGGCTGCCGATTTTGAGCCTTCACTACATTATGTTTGTTAGTCGCCAAGCCCAATTTCAATTCCCATTTCAAATAATAGGTTGTTACCTTCTGTGGTGCAAGTGACCAACCGATTTAAAGGTGGTGGGAGCATTTACATGGACTTTCGAAACCAAAACACCACCATCAGGGAGGATCACTATACCTTCCCATTCATTGAGCGATATTATGAAAGTGTTGAAGAGCATGTTGTGGAGGAGATCCCATTGCATGCCGTGGGCTCCAATGGGGCATAAGCATACTATCGTCCGGCTGCAAGACGTTAAAGCAAGCGTTTCGTGGGAGGCAACCCATGCAATCACCAAGGAGAGGATGGCATTTACACTCCATAACCAGATTTGTGTCCCTAGCCTCTTCTCTTGGTTATTTACATTCTGCCATGTTTAGTGTGTTTAGTTGCTGTTTGTGTGTTGGCTTTTGTTTGATGTGATTTTAGGCTTGAAACATTGAGGACAATGTTTGATTTAAGTGTGGGGAGGGGGGGTAACTAATGTTGTTGATGCAAATTTGTGGGATTTTATCACTGATGCGTGATTTATACGCACACAAATTAAACCCTCTTTTCGTCAAATTGTAGTATATGTATAAGTAGGGATCGTTCTAGACCGGGGATTAGGAGGGATTGTTAACCACTTGGATTTGACTCAAAAACGTAAAATAACAATATGAAACACTATACTAGACTCAAAGAATGCAAAACTAAACTTTAAAACACTAAGACAAACCAAAAGACTCAAAACAACACAAACACACTCAAATCTGCCTAAAAACCACTTTCTGGGCAGATTTGAGCACAAACACAAATTTGGACGAAATTAAGTAATAACTTGACTCAAGAACGTAAAAACACAATATAAAACACTAAACTAACTTAAAGAATGTAAAACTAAACACTTAAAACATTAAAACAAACCAAAAGACTCAAACATCACCCAAAACACTCAAAACTGCCTAAAAATCACTTTCTGGGCAGTTTTGAGCACTTTGGTGAATCTGGACGAAATTGGGAAATAAAATGAATCAAAACACTTAAAAGCACAAACTAAATTGATTTCTAACTAAATTGGACATTAAAGTAAAGGGGGATTTAGATTTATACGAAAATTGAAATAACAAAACAAGTTAATAAACTAAACAGATTGTAAAACGAATTTGATGGAATGGAATGAATGGATGATAGAATGGCTAAGGGGTTCATCTCCATACATGTTATACTTGCATAATAAAATGATTTCCAATTGCATTTCAATAAACTATGATACTCAACACCCCAAGTTAACCGTGATGCACTAATTAACCTTCAAATCTTCCTAACGTTATTGAATTGGATGGGTTAGCGCATACAACAATTCAAAACATTCCCCACAAGTCCTCAACATGAATGCATAGAAGAGGTACAAGCAAGAATCATTACGCTCTATGAAAATTATAAGTGTTGACGAGGCATTCGTTACTATGGATTGCATGAAACTTATGCCAAGAATTCATTTAACGCGATTGTTTATAAGCAACCTCCACTACTTGTGAATATAAGTTCATAACGATTAGGTGAAACTCACTTATATTCTAGCGTCATATTCATGCATGAAAATTAAGTGTGCACTCTCAATGAACATACATAAATAAGTTATCAATCAAACAGTTAAACGAATTGAATCCACAACTTATGAAACGCAATTAGAAGTATTCAAATCAAAATGCAAGCATAAACATATATTCGAATCACCCCCTAACCAAGGGGGGTTTAGTTCCTCATGGTACAAAACAAAGAGAATCAAAGAAACGCCTAAACATTCCAACAACTCAAACTTGAATTGTATGAACGTTTAGGCCCTCTTATCATCCATTCCTCATTCGTACAAAACAAAGAGCATTGAAATTAAACATTGAAATCAAAGAAACACCTAAACATTCCAACAACTCAAACTTGAATTGTATGAACGTTTAGGCACTCTTCTCTTCCTCTTCGTTGTGGCACAAGGTCTAAGGTGAGTTTGATGGTGTGAATGGTTTGGGGAGTGGTGGAGATATGGAAGAGGAGTGGTGGAAATGGAATGATGGTGTTTGGATTGTAAGGGAGAGTCACGGCACAAAGGGGGGTTTATGGTCTACATTTCTGCAATGGATGAAGTGTATGAATGGAATGGATGGACTTTGTGAAGGGCTTGGCCCCAAGGGACCAATTTCTGTTGTGAAATGAATTGTCTATGAATGAGTGTGAATGAATGAGTATTTATAGGTGAAATGGGGGGAACATGACAGCTAGGTTGCATGTGCACATGTTGGTTGAATGATTATGAGTGCATGTGGCTGAAATAGCATGTGGAATGGTTGGAAATGCAAGGAGAAGGCATGTGCACGGTTTTGGGAGAGAATGGGAGTGCAAGTGGCTGAAATGTTAGAGGAACAAGTGCATGTGGCTGCATTGTGGTGCAATGATGGAGGAACAATCTGAAAATGCAAGGTATGGCTGGAATGATTGTGTTTGTTTGAATGTGCATGTGATTAAATTAAAGGATGCAAAGTAAATAAATAATGAATGCATGTGTTGAATTATGAAGATGCATGTGCAATGAAGTGGAATGACAATCTGAAATGGGATAGGTACCCACGGCAATGATGATTTCTGGTGGTGTTTTGGGTGCATGTGGAATGAATGATTTCTTGGTGAGTGGATGCATGTGTTGATTAAAGGGGGAATGCAAAGGAAAAGCTAGAAATGCATGTGGAGTGGCTGCAAGGTGAATGAATAATGAAATGGGAAAGCATGTGCAAGGTTTTGGTGTGAATGATTGAATGTGCATGTGGCTGCAATGGAGGAGGAATCCTTCAATTTCGTCCATCCTCTTGGCTCCAAGCATATGATATCCATTCCAATCTCTAATTTGCTCCAAAAGGCTCCAAAAGGCATCCTTTTGCATACTTTGCCCTTAGAACCTGAAAACACACAAAAGAAGCATAAAGGACTAAAATAACTAAAGAAACATAACGTAAATGCACGAGAACAAGCCATTTAAGTCGCATGAATATGCTCCTATCAAATACCCCCACACTTATCTTTTGCTAGTCCTCGAGAAAAACAAAACAACAAAAGAACACGAAACTAGACAAAACGAACAAAACACAACCTACACCTTCCAACAATCGTCTCACGGATTTCCAATGCACATGACAAGTTAAAAATCATTAGTCCCATAGATTTTTGTCATCTTCACACTTAAGTACATTCTTACTCATAGTCACCACATATTATTTCACAATTAAGCATTTAAAACTATGTTTTGAATGTAGTAACATGCCTTAGAGGATTTGCTCAAATCCTTACAAGATATGCACTCGTTTTTCACACAGATTTTCTGACTACACACCGTACACTAGGTATATGTGAGAAGATTGATGTAAACATGTAGACGAACACTCACATATGTTATAACAAGGAAAGCATTTTCTGGAATTATTAACATGTATATATATGATCTCATGAATGGAATGCTACTACTTAGAACGAGAACCAGTGATTCCATAAGCTCATATCAATTCCAAACTCCACATTATTGAACACATAACGATCAAGATAGAAGCATAAGGGTTGAAACGGGGCTAAAGGTGTTTGGCTAACAAAGGAAGGATAGGGAAAACAAATGTTCTTTAAGCAATAGTGAGCAAAGTATTGAATTAGGCACTTAGAATTCCCTTTAGAACGCAGAAGTCAACTTTGAACACCCAAGGGGAAGTCACACAAAACTTAGGGCCATATTCAAACTTTTTGGGCCCTTTCTTCAACAATCACACTTGTGAGTCCATTCTCACTTATTTTCACTCTTTTTCTTTCTTTTCTTCTTCTTTTTCTCACATTTTTTTTTTCTTTTTCCCGTGCCTCCTTTAAGACTTAGGCACATACATACACACAAAAATCCCTTCCCCCACACTTATTTTCTGCAACATATTAATCAAAAGGAATTCATTTAAGTCATGCTCACTATACTTCAAGAACAAGGGTATAGGAAAGTCCTACTCTAGGCTAGGTAAGGGGTGATGTGGTTAGCAAAGAAAATAGGCTAAACGAGGCTCAACGAGGTTAAAACTAATATATACGAAATATGGGAAGTAAGGCTATTTGGCTATGGTGGCAACTACACAACTTCATCTTGATATATGTTATGCAACTCAATGTCATGCTTTGAATGAAACGGATATAAGTTCTAGCATTTAGTTCTATCATGATACAATTGCATTCTAAGTAGCAACCAAGCAAGGAATAATGAGATCATGCAACAACTTTAGAAAACAAAGAATCACAAAAAATAACTCTCCAAAGAAGGTAATGGCTCGAGTCTCACAGGGTTGTAGCGTTTGTTTGAGTTCCTTCCTTCAAGCATGTTACAAAAACGAATTTTTCTTTTATGATTGCATGTGAAGTCATACATTATAACCATAACCAAGCATATACCAAGAGTAATTCAAACTTTTCTCTATGTTCATAACTCTTTTTAACAGTCATGCAATTACAAACCAAATCCTTATCATTTTGTTGGAAGGTACCCTAAGATACAAACACACAAAAATGACTCAAAACACTCTTTTTAGGCTTTTTAAAACATGTTTTTCAAATTTTTATGTGATTTTCGGAGTTATAAAACAAAACACACTAAAAACACTCTAAAACAACTTAAAAACAGCAAGGAACAACATTTGAAGTAATGGGTGATAAAATCCCACGAATTTGCATTAAATATACTTAGTTACCCCCCCACACTTAAATCAAACATTGTCCTCAATGTTTTAAGCATAGATTCACACAAATCATAAGTAAACACACAAAAAACAACTAAACATACTAAACATGGCAGAATGTAATTAACAAAGAGAAGTGTTTAGGGACGCAAATCTGGTTATGGAGTGTAAAATCCCTCTTCTCCTTGGTGATTGCATTGAGGCATTGATCTTGGTGATTCCACAGGCATACTCTTGAACTGGGCTGCATGATTCTTTTGGTCTCCGCCACTTGTTGATTTTCCTTTGTGCTACTGGGCTGGAGGATTCTTTTGGTCTTCCCCGAAGGTCTGAGCATACCCCTTTGGTCTGTTTCTTTGTTCAATCTTTCCAATTCGTATTGAAAAGGGTTGGAGGATAACTCAGCCTATGTTTGTCTCCACATGCTTCAATGTATCATTTTCACTTGCCTTACTCGCTCCTCTTTGCAGAAGTGGTCCCTTCTCCGGAAGTGTATCAACCGTTGAAGATGACTACTCAAGAGCAACGCTAGGTAAGCAATCAGGAATAGATTCCAGGCAGTTGGCTCCAGATCGGAAGACTGACTCCAAGTGCCGGCTGATTGCTTCTTTTACTTTGCCATGCGAGTAAGAACAAGGACAAAGAAAAAGACAGGGAAAGAGCATGATATGAGATACTTTTGCTTTTGACCTTGATGATATGAGATACCTTTGCTTTTGAAGAAGCGGTGAATGAATCAGCACACTTCAATCCGCCGTTTCCTCCTGGGTCATATGTACTCCAGGCATCTGGTATCATCTTTGGGGAAGAAGAAAGAATTGAGTATTTCGAAAGGCTTTGCTGGGAGTGCGCCCTCAGAGGTGAGGGAGACTTGGGCATTTTCTTCAGGTCTGCCTTGCCATAAAAGACGAAGGTCGACATATATAGAGATAATATCAAGTGGTGGTACTGTTCTTTTACCCTTGTCGACAAATGTCTCTTCGATATCAGAACGACGCCTCTTCGATTTCTGAGCAGGCGCCCCTTCGATTTCTGAACGACGCCCCTTTGCTTTCTGAACGACACGTAGTAGTGCGGATGCGGCTCCTTTTGACAAAGCTACACGCGTTTTTTGAAAAGCAGAGAAAGCGTCGCCGAACTTTGCGCTTGTCGGCTAAAGATGTGTAGTTGCGATGATGGCCTCCACGTGTTGTCTGAAAAGAAGAAATCTTTTGACAAAGTTGAACGCGTCTTCTGAAAAGCCAAGAAAGCGTCGCCTAAATTACGCCGGAAATTCCGGCTTTTTGAATTGGTGGACGCGTCGCCTTGGCTTTTTTATTGAGCTATCGATCACCACAACAAACACACTCTGAAGATTTCCCATTCTTGAAAATCGACTCCGGGCCTTTGAAATTTAACTCCATCCCTTCTCTTTGAACACTTTTGAAAAATGGCAAACTCATCGAACCTTAGCTTGGAATTGAGCCTTAGCAGTGATACGGGCGCGCCGCGTCAAGGTAACGTATGGCGCCCTTCTTTCTTATCTTCTAACGGTCCTCTTTCGGTGAAGACTCCGTGATGCAGGACGCCACAACAGCTACAATAGTAGCTAGGAACCTCCTCACTCCAAAAGATAGTAGGCTGCTGTCAGGACGGTCCGATGAGTTGGCCGTTCAAGAGTCGCTCGCACTTAGTGTTCAGTGTGCGAGTTCTGTGTCCAACATGGGCCAACGCCTGCTTGCCCGCTCCCGTCAGGTGGAATCATTGATGGCAGAGGTGGAGAGTCTTAAGCAAGAGATCCAGCAGCTTAAGTACGAGAATAAGAGTTTGCACGTGCTTGCCAACAACTATTCGACGGGCATGAAGAGGAAGCTTGATGAGCTGCAAGAGTCTGAAGGTCGGATTCACAGTGACCGTCAAAGGTTTTCGTCTTTCCTCCAGAGGCACCTTTTTCCTGGCTCATCCAGCGCTTGGCCAAGTATTGAGGCCTGGAATGCTCTAGCTCCGATGCCTCCCGCTCCGATGCCTCCCGCTTCGATGCCTTCCGCTCCGATGCCTTCCGCTCCGATGCCTTCCGCTTCAATGCCTTCCGCTTCAATGCCTTCCGCTTCGACGCCTCGTAGTGGGGCTTCACGTAAACAACCTTTGTGAAGCACCATCTTTCTCCATGTTTAGTATATATATATTTTTTTAATATATGAAATTTTTTTTTTTTTTTTTTTTTTTTTTTTTTTTCAGTGCATTGGGTTGCCTCCCAAGTAGCGCTTTCTTTTACGTCTTGCAGCCGGACGAAGAATCCAATCACTCCAGGATATGTTCACGAATCGGATGAGAACTCCGAGTCATGAACTAGTACCTAAAACAAGAAACAAAACAAAATTAAGAATCTGGAAAAATAAAAACAAACGAAAATAAAACAATCCAAGGGATTAGCAAATTTTCTAATCCCCGGCAACGGCGCCAAAATTTGATGCGAAAATAGTTAAGCACACAAATTAAACCCTCTTTTCGTCAAATTGTAGTATATGTATAAGTAGGGATCGTTCTAGACCGGGGATTAGGAGGGATTGTTAACCACTTGGATTTGACTCAAAAACGTAAAATAACAATATGAAACACTATACTAGACTCAAAGAATGCAAAACTAAACTTTAAAACACTAAGACAAACCAAAAGACTCAAAACAACACAAACACACTCAAATCTGCCTAAAAACCACTTTCTGGGCAGATTTGAGCACAAACACAAATTTGGACGAAATTAAGTAATAACTTGACTCAAGAACGTAAAAACACAATATAAAACACTAAACTAACTTAAAGAATGTAAAACTAAACACTTAAAACATTAAAACAAACCAAAAGACTCAAACATCACCCAAAACACTCAAAACTGCCTAAAAATCACTTTCTGGGCAGTTTTGAGCACTTTGGTGAATCTGGACGAAATTGGGAAATAAAATGAATCAAAACACTTAAAAGCACAAACTAAATTGATTTCTAACTAAATTGGACATTAAAGTAAAGGGGGATTTAGATTTATACGAAAATTGAAATAACAAAACAAGTTAATAAACTAAACAGATTGTAAAACGAATTTGATGGAATGGAATGAATGGATGATAGAATGGCTAAGGGGTTCATCTCCATACATGTTATACTTGCATAATAAAATGATTTCCAATTGCATTTCAATAAACTATGATACTCAACACCCCAAGTTAACCGTGATGCACTAATTAACCTTCAAATCTTCCTAACGTTATTGAATTGGATGGGTTAGCGCATACAACAATTCAAAACATTCCCCACAAGTCCTCAACATGAATGCATAGAAGAGGTACAAGCAAGAATCATTACGCTCTATGAAAATTATAAGTGTTGACGAGGCATTCGTTACTATGGATTGCATGAAACTTATGCCAAGAATTCATTTAACGCGATTGTTTATAAGCAACCTCCACTACTTGTGAATATAAGTTCATAACGATTAGGTGAAACTCACTTATATTCTAGCGTCATATTCATGCATGAAAATTAAGTGTGCACTCTCAATGAACATACATAAATAAGTTATCAATCAAACAGTTAAACGAATTGAATCCACAACTTATGAAACGCAATTAGAAGTATTCAAATCAAAATGCAAGCATAAACATATATTCGAATCACCCCCTAACCAAGGGGGGTTTAGTTCCTCATGGTACAAAACAAAGAGAATCAAAGAAACGCCTAAACATTCCAACAACTCAAACTTGAATTGTATGAACGTTTAGGCCCTCTTATCATCCATTCCTCATTCGTACAAAACAAAGAGCATTGAAATTAAACATTGAAATCAAAGAAACACCTAAACATTCCAACAACTCAAACTTGAATTGTATGAACGTTTAGGCACTCTTCTCTTCCTCTTCGTTGTGGCACAAGGTCTAAGGTGAGTTTGATGGTGTGAATGGTTTGGGGAGTGGTGGAGATATGGAAGAGGAGTGGTGGAAATGGAATGATGGTGTTTGGATTGTAAGGGAGAGTCACGGCACAAAGGGGGGTTTATGGTCTACATTTCTGCAATGGATGAAGTGTATGAATGGAATGGATGGACTTTGTGAAGGGCTTGGCCCCAAGGGACCAATTTCTGTTGTGAAATGAATTGTCTATGAATGAGTGTGAATGAATGAGTATTTATAGGTGAAATGGGGGGAACATGACAGCTAGGTTGCATGTGCACATGTTGGTTGAATGATTATGAGTGCATGTGGCTGAAATAGCATGTGGAATGGTTGGAAATGCAAGGAGAAGGCATGTGCATGGTTTTGGGAGAGAATGGGAGTGCAAGTGGCTGAAATGTTAGAGGAACAAGTGCATGTGGCTGCATTGTGGTGCAATGATGGAGGAACAATCTGAAAATGCAAGGTATGGCTGGAATGATTGTGTTTGTTTGAATGTGCATGTGATTAAATTAAAGGATGCAAAGTAAATAAATAATGAATGCATGTGTTGAATTATGAAGATGCATGTGCAATGAAGTGGAATGACAATCTGAAATGGGATAGGTACCCACGGCAATGATGATTTCTGGTGGTGTTTTGGGTGCATGTGGAATGAATGATTTCTTGGTGAGTGGATGCATGTGTTGATTAAAGGGGGAATGCAAAGGAAAAGCTAGAAATGCATGTGGAGTGGCTGCAAGGTGAATGAATAATGAAATGGGAAAGCATGTGCAAGGTTTTGGTGTGAATGATTGAATGTGCATGTGGCTGCAATGGAGGAGGAATCCTTCAATTTCGTCCATCCTCTTGGCTCCAAGCATATGATATCCATTCCAATCTCTAATTTGCTCCAAAAGGCTCCAAAAGGCATCCTTTTGCATACTTTGCCCTTAGAACCTGAAAACACACAAAAGAAGCATAAAGGACTAAAATAACTAAAGAAACATAACGTAAATGCACGAGAACAAGCCATTTAAGTCGCATGAATATGCTCCTATCAATCACCCATAACTTCCAATGTTGTTCTTAGCTGTTTTAAGTGTTTTTAAGCTATTTCAGAGTGTTTTAGTGTGTGTTGACTTAAAAATCCGAAAAAACCATAAACATTTGAAAAATTGTTTTAAAAAACCCAAAAAGAGTTGTTTTTGTGTGTTTGTTTGTGTCGTAGGTTACCTTCCAACACAATGATGAGGATTTGGTTTTTAATTGCATGATGGTTAAAGAAAGTTACAAACATGGCTGGACGTTTGATATACTCTTTGTTTTATGCTTGGTTGTAGTTATAATTTACGAATTCACATGTAATCACAAAGAAAAATTAGTTTTTGTAACATGCTTGAAGGAATGAACTCAAACTAATGCTACATCCCTGTGAGACTTGAGCCTAAACGTTTATTTGGAGAGTAATAATCTGTGCATCATTGTTTTCTAAAAAGTCGTTGCATGATCTCATTATTCATTGCTTGGTTACTACTTAGAAGGCGTTTCATCACTTAGTTCCAAATGCTAGAACTCATCCCATTTCATTCAAAGCATGTTATTGAATTGCATAACACATATTCAAGATGAAGTTGAGTAGTGACCACCATCGAAGCGAAATAGCCGTGTGCCCTTAATTCATTATGTGTTTAAGTTTAACCCCATTGAGCCGTGTTAGCCCATGTTCTTTGTTATCCCATATTATCCTCACCTAGCCTAGATTAGGACCACCCATACCCTTGTTCTTGAAGCATAGTAAGCATGACTGAAAATGAATTCCTTTTTATTAATGTGTTGCAGAAAATAAGTGTGGGGGAAGGAGTATTGATGTGAGTTTATGTGCCATAGGCACGGCTAGAAAAAGAAAAAAAAAAGGAAAAAATGTGTGAAAAAGAAGAAAGAAAGAAAATAAGTTGAAAATAAGTGAGAATGAACTCACAAGTGTTGGTTGTTGAAGAAAGGGTCCAAAAAGTTGAATATGGCCCTAAGTTTTGTGTGACTTCCCCTTGGGTGTTCAAAGTTGATTTTTGCGTTCTAAAGGGAATTCTAAGTGCCTAATTTCATTACTTTGCTTGCTATTGCTTAAAGAACTTTTGTTTATCCCTATCTTTCCTTGTTAGCCAATACCCCAAGCCCCGTTACAACCCTTGACTTCTATCTTGAGTGTTGTGCATTTCAATTGTGGAGTTTGAATTTGGTATGAGCATATGGTGTCACTGGTTCTCGCATCTAAGTAGTAGCATTCCATTCATGAGATCATATCTAAACATGTCTAATTACTCCAGAAATTGCTTTCTTTGTTATAACGTATGTGAGTACTAGTCTTTCATGTTTACATCAATCTTCTCACATATAACTATTGTAGGGTGTGCAGTCAGAAAATCTGAGTGAAAATTGAGTGCATAACTAGTGAGGAATTGAGGGAATTCTCTAAGGCATGTTACTACATTCAAAATGTGTTTTAATTGATTAAATGCGAACTAGTGAATGGTGACTATGATTAAGTATGTGCTCGAGGGGAAGGAAGACTAAAAGCTATGTGAGTAATGATCTTTGACATGTCATGTTTCATTGGAAATCCCTGAGGCAAACGTTGAAAGGTTTAGGTTATGTTTTGTTTGTTTTGTTTCGTCTTGTTTTCTTTAGTTGTTTTGTTTTGCTCGAGGACTAGCAAAAGATAAGTGTGGGGGAATTTGATAGGAGCATATTCATGCGACTTAATTAGCTTGTTCTCGTGCATTTATGTTGTGTTTCCTTAGTTATTTTAGTATTTAAAGTCACTTTTGTGTATTTTCAGATTATAAAGCCAAAGTGTGCAAGAAGATGCAAATTGGAGTCTTTTGGAGCAAAAGAGGGATGAATGAGTTGAAGACTTGAAGAACAAAGGATTCCTACTTCAACGAGGATTCCTACTTCAACGAGGATTCCTACTTGAAGTAGGAAAGTTAACCCTAGGTTTCCCGTTTTGGTAACCTTTCCTAATCTGAAACGTCCGTATTTTCTAGCCACTTTGAAGGCCTTGTATGCACTTTAGGACACAAAACAAATGCCCTAGCCCACTTTCCAACCTTTGTCGTGGCCTTTCCCCTTCTCCCCTTCCCTTGCCGTGCAAGGGGGGGCATTTTTGTCCCATTTTATGCACCTAAACCCTAACCCTTTTCTTGGCCGCACCTTTCCCTTTAATTTCTAAACTTACACCTATTTCCCTTTCAAATAAAACCCTAGCCGCACCTATTAACCAATTTCCTTTTAATTTTCTGATTTAATTTCCTAATTCTAGAAGCCTTGATAGGAGCATATTCATGCGACTTAATTAGCTTGTTCTCGTGCATTTATGTTGTGTTTCCTTAGCTGTTTTAGTGTTTAAAGTCACTTTTGTGCATTTTCAGATTATAAGGCCAAAGTGTGCAAGAAGATGCAAATTGGAGCTTTTTGGAGCAAAAGAGGAATGAATGAGTTGAAGACTTGAGAGAACGATGAATTCTTACTCCAACGATGAATTCCTACCAAAACGAGGATTCCTACTCAAACAAGGATTCCTACTTGAAGTAGGAAAGTTAACCCTAAGTTTCCCGTTTTGGTAACCTTTCCTAATCTAAACGTCCGTATTTTCTAGACACTTTGAAGGCCTTGTATGCACTTTAGGACACAAAAACAAGGCCCTAGCCCAATTACATAACCTTGCCGTGGGTTTTTCTCTTCTCCCTTTCGTTTGCCGTGCAAGGGAGGGCATTTTTGGCCCATTTTATTCACTTAAACCCTATTTCCCTCTCCTAACCTAACCCTAGCCGCACCTTGCCTTTTAATTTCTGATTTTTTCCTAATTCTAGCAGCCTTCAAATTTATTTTAGTTAATAAAAATAAGCTAGGGTTAATTTCTGGAACCAAACATATTTCAAACCCTAGGTTTTACACACTTAGCCGCACCTTTCCATATTCCCCCTTGAATCCGTAGCCTTCCATTCATTCATCAAACCATCTCAGCCGCACCTATCTTATTAACCCTAGAGCCTATTTTATTAGGGTTTTTTCTCATCAGCCACATACAAAAATCACCCCTTAAGCCGTCACACTTCAGATTCTATCCCATTCTTTTCCCTTTTGCCGCAGCCACCATCACCCAAAAACCATTCAATCTGCAGCCTTCCCCCTTCATTCCAGCCATCTTCCAAACCTTTCCCACCATTACCGCAGCCATCTCCACCCTTCCAGCCACCTTCCACAACTCCACACACCTTCCACCAACCTTGCCGCACCACCAAACCTCCCTAAATCCATCTCCACCCCAAAATAACATCCAAAACACCCTTAGACCATCTCTGCCGCAGCAAGGAGAAGAAGAAAGAGGAACTTGGACGCGCGAGAAATTCAAGTGGATTCGTTGTGCGTTCTAGGTGTAATCAATCTTTTGTTCGTTATGTTTAAATTCAATTTTATTTCTTTTTCTGTGAACATGAGAGGCTAAACCCCTATTTAGCTAGGGGGTGATTCGAAACCATGTTTATGCTTGCAATATGATTTGATTACCTTTGGTTGGAATTTCATGTATTGTGGATTCAATTTGTTTAACTGTTTGATTGATAACTTATTTATGTATGTTTATTGAGAGTGCACGCTTGATTTTCATGCATGAATATGACGCTAGAATATAAGTGAGTTTCACCTAATAGTTATGAACTTATATTCACAAGTAGTGGAGGTTGCTTATAAACAATCGCGTTAAATGAATTCTTGGCACTAGTTTCATGCTCATCATAGTAACGAATGCCTCGTCAACACTTATAGTTTTCATGATGCTTAATGATCTTTGATTGTATCTTTATTGTGCTTTTCATGTAAAGGACTTTTGGAGAATGTTTTGAATTGTGTATGCGCTAACCCATCCAATTCATTAACTTAAGGAGAACTTGACGGTTAATTTAAGCAGACCTAATTAACCCGGAGTGTTGAGTTTCATAATTCATTGAAAGACCAACTGAAAATCATCTTGCATGCAAGTGTGACATGTGTGGAGAAGAACCTTCTAGCTAGCATTCCATCCATATTTTCATCACATTCATCTTTACAATCTGCCCTTAATTACAATCTGTGCATTTTATTTAATTTCGTCAAAAACTCAATCCCCCTTTACTTTAGTGTCCAATTTAGTTAGAAAGTGTCTTAGTTTGTGTTTCTAAGTGTTTTGAATCAATTTATTTCCCAAATTCGTCCAAAGTAGTCAAAGTGCTCAAAATTGCCCAGAAAGTGTTTTTAAGGCAGTTTTGAGTGTTTTGGTGCAGTTTTCAGTCTTTTGATTTGTGTTAGTGTTTTAAGTGTTTAGTTTTGCATTCTTTGAGTCTAGTTTAGTGTTTTAACCTTTGTTTTAAGTTTTTGAGTCAGTTTCCAAGTGATTTAGTAATCCCTCCTAATCCCCGGTTTAGAACGATCCCTACTTATCCACCAAACTCCATTGTTCATGCTCCCTTGGCCACATCAATCTTTGTTTGGGCTGTTTTCATGAATGGTCTTCCAAGTAGGAGTGGCAAGGGTGGAGAGTGAACCGAGTCTTCCATTTCAAGCACATAAAACATCTTCGAAAACCCCTTTTTGATATGCATTAGAACGATCGACTAATTGAATAATAACTCCATCATTTTTAAGCTCTCCTAAGTTCATAGATGCATAAATAGAGTAAGGTATGACATTAATTGAAGCTCCTAAGTCTAACATAGTATGTTCAAACTTAGTTTTGCTAATAACACAAGGAATTGTAAAACTTCCAGGATCTTTGCATTTAGGAGGCAATTTCCGTTGTAACATTGTAGAAACATTCTCACTTACATGCACCACTTACTTGTTCAAAATCCTCTTCCTTGTTGTGCAAAGCTCTTTCAAGAATTTGGCATACATAGGAACTTATTTGATTGCATCAAGGAGAGGGATATTGACTTGAACTTTCCTAAAGGTTTCTTATGCTCTTCTTTCTTTGATTGCCTAAACCTGCTAGGAAAGGGCACAGTTGGTGCAATCACATTAGAAACAATTGAATTTGGACCTACCTTACATTTGTTGGACGGCATAGGAGCTTGAAGTGGCTGCGGCAAGGTTGCTCTACCCTTATCGTGGCTTTGCCCTTGTTCTCTTCCTCTTGTAGCAGCCTTTCATCCTCTTCTTGGCTTGATTTTGGTGGTTGTAGGGTGGTTCCAACTTCCTTGCCACTTCTTAAGGTGATTGCATTGGCGGCTTCAAAACCACCATTCGGATTGACAATTGTTGAACTAGGCAATTTACCTTTTTCTCTGAATTGGCCCATGAATTCCGCCATTTGCCCAATTTGTTTCTTCACTTCCCCCATCTCTATGGCTTGATTTTGTAATCCCTGAGTCAAAGAAGTTAGTATTTGAAGCATTTTATCATTGTCCAAAGACGAACCTGAATTTGGTTGGGCAGATTGTGGTGGAAGTTGTGGTGGTACGTATGGCCTTTGATAGAGCCCAGGAGGTGGCTGTCTATATCCTCCGTGTTGTTGAGGTTGTTGAGGCTTCCTCCACTTGAAGTTTGGATGATCTCTCCAACCCAGATTGTATGTATTTGAGTATGGATCATTCCTTTGCTGATTTTGGCTTTGATAACCTATGGCATTGGCGCTTTCCCATCCTCCATTCTCTATCAATTGAAGACATTGATCATTGAGATGCCTTTGCATGGAGCACACTCCACATATGCCCGCTCCTAGGACTTTGGATCCATCGACAACCTGTGACACAAGAACAGTGAGGTTAGCCAATTGAGCTTGAATTTTAGAAAATGCACTTACCTCATTCACTTGTTGTTGTTGCCGTGGGGGTTCTCTTTGTCCAACACATTCATATTGTTGTGCATTCAATGCTCGGTTTGCCATTAAGACCTTGGCAGCCACCAGTGTTTTGTCAACTGATGCGAGATTTATACGCGCATAAATTAAACCCTCTTTTCGTCAAATTGTAGTATATGTATAAGTAGGGATCGTTCTGGACCGGGGATTAGGAGGGACTGTTAACCACTTGGATTTTTCTCAAAAACGTAAAATAACAATATGAAACACTAAACTAGACTCAAAGAATGTAAAACTAAACTTTAAAACACTAAGACAAACCAAAAACTCAAAATGCTTTAAAAACACAAACTAAATTGAATTCTAACTAAAATGAACATTAAAGCAAAAGGGGGATTGAGGTTTTTACGAAAATTGAAATAACGAAACAAGTTAATAAACTAGACAGAATGTAAATATGAAATTTATGGATGAATGCTAGCTAAGGGGTTCATCTCCATACATGTTACACTTGCATACAAGATTGATTCTCAGTTGGTCTTTCGATAAATTATGAAACTCAACGCCCCGGGTTAATTAGGTCCGCTTAAATTAACCGTCAAGTTCTCCTTAAGTTAATGAATTGGATGGGTTAGCGCAACGCAATTCACCACATTCTCCAAAAGTCCTTTACGTGAAAAGCACAATAAAGATACAATCAAAGATCATTAAGCATTATGAAAACTATAAGTGTTGACGAGGCATTCGTTACTATGGAATACGCATGAAACTTATGCCAAGAATTCGTTTAACGCGATTGTTTATAAGCAACCTCCACTACTTGTGAATATAAGTTCATAACGATTAGGTGAAATTCACTTATATTCTAGCGTCATATTTATGCATGAAAATTAAGCGCGCATTCTTAATAAACATTCATAAATAAGTTATCAATCAAACGGTTAAACAAATTGAATTCAAAACTTATGAAATTCCAACGAAAGGTAATCAAATCAAAATGCAAGTATAAACATTTATTTCGAATCACCCCCTAGCTAAAGGGGGGGTTTATTTCCTCATAACTTTGAAATTAAAGAAACACCTAAACATTCCAACAACTCAAACTTGAATTGTATGAACGTTTAGGCACTCTTCTCTTCCATTCCTCATACGTACAAAACAAAGAGAATTGAAATTAAACATTGAAATCAAAGAAACGCCTAAACATTCCAACAACTCAAACTTGAATTGTATGAACGTTTAGGCCCTCTTCTCTTCCTCTTTATTGTAGCATAAGGTCTAGGGATAATTGGTTTGGGGGATGGAAGTGTGGAATGGAAAAGGAGTTATGGAAATAGGTGAGGAGTGGTGGAGAAAATGGTGCAGAAAATGGAGAGAAACTCACGGCTAGAGAAGGAATGGAGTGTTTGTGTTGTGGTATCTACAATGGAATGAGATGTTCATGAATGAATGAATGCAAGGGTATTTATAGGAGTAGTGGAGGGAACATATGGCTATGTCATTTGTAGGTGAAGTAGGTGGATGTTGTAGGTGAAGTAGGTGGATGTTGTAGGTGAAGTAGGTGGATGTTGAAGTAGGTGGATGTTGTAGGTGAAGTGGATGTTGTAGGTGAAGTAGGTGGATGTTGTAGGTGAAGTAGGTGGATGATATGTTAAGTGATAAGTGATAAGTGATATGATATGTGGTTATGATATGATAAGTGGTTAAGTGGTGATGATAAGTGATAAGTGATTAAGTGATATGATATGTGGTGATGATAAGTGATAAGTGCATGTGGGTTAACTAATGAAGGAAATGCATGTGCAATGACAATGTGTTAGAATGGATGTGTGTTATGCATGGCATGATTGGGATTAGGAAAGGTTTAAATGTCCTAAAACTAAAGAGAACAAGGTTCCAACACTTTGGCTCCAATTAGGTCTTCAATTTCGTCCAACACTTTGGCTTCAAGCATAAGCTATCCGTCCTTAGCCCAAAAGTGCTCCAAAAGTCTCCAAAATGCATCTTTTTGCTCCTTTAGCCCTTTGGACCTACAAACACACGAAAATAGCTTAAAGTACTAAAATAACTAAAGAAACATAACGTAAATGTACGAGAACAAGCCATTTAAGTCGCATAAATATGCTCCTATCAAATACCCCCACACTTAGCTTTTGCTAGTCCTCGAGCAAAACAGAAAAACAAAACAAAAAGAACAAAACACAACCTACACCTTCCAACAATCGTATCAGGGACTTCCAATGCACATGACAAGTTAAAAATCATTATTCTCACAGATTTGAGCCATCTTTACACTTAAGTACATTCTTAATCATAGTCACCACATACTAGTTCACAATTAAGCAATTAAAACACATTTCAAATGTAGTAACATGCCTTTAGAGAATTCCCTCAATTTCTTACTAGATGTACTCTCGTTTTTCACACAGATTTTCTGACTACACACCCTACACTAGGTATATGTGAGAAGATTGATGTAAACATGTAGACGAACACTCACATATGTTATAATAAGGAAAGCATTTTCTGGAGTTAATAAGCATGTTTAGATATGATCTCATGAATGGAATGCTACTACTTAGACGCGAGAACCAGTGACACCATAAGCTCATACCAAGTTCAAACTCCACAATTGAAATACATAACACTCAATATAGAAGTCAAAGGGTAGTAACGGGGCTAGGGTATTGGCTAACAATGAAAGGTGAAGGATAAACAAACATTCTTAAAGCAATAGTGAGCAAAGTATTGAATTAGGCACTTAGAATTCCCTTAAGAACGCAGAAGTCAACTTTGAACACCCAAGGGAAAATCACACAAAACTTAGGGCCATATTCAACTTTTTGGACCCTTTCTTCAACCATCAACGCTCGTGAGTTCATTCTTACTTATTTTCAGTAATTTTTTTTTTTTTTTTTTTTTTTTTTTCTTTTCTTCTTTTTCTTTTAAATCTCAAAAATACATATAAACGTAAGAACAAACTTTTACTCCCCCACACTCATTTTCTTGCATAATGTAACTCAAAAGGAATTCATTTAAGTCATGCTCACTAAACTTTAAGAACAAGGGTATAGGAAAGTCCTACTCTAAGCTAGGTAAGGGGTGATGTGGGTAAACAAGGAATAAAGGCAAAACGAGGCTCAACGGGGTTAAAACTTACAACATATACGAAGTATGGGAAGTAAGGCTATTTGGCTATGGTGGTGGTCACTACACAACTTCTTCTTGAATATGTGTTATGCAAATCAATAACATGCTTTGAATGAAATGGGCATGAGTTCTAGCATTTGGAACTATATGATGAAACGCCTTCTAAGTAGTAACCAAGCAAAGAATAATGAGATCATGCAACGACTTTAGAAAACAAGAAATCACAGATTATACTCTCCAAAGAACGTTATAGGCTCAAGTCTCTCAGGATTGTAGCGTTTGTTTGAGTTCCTTCCTTCAAGCATGTTACAAAAACGAATTTTTTTTCTTTTATGATTGCATGTGAAGTCATACATTATAACCATAACCAAGCATATACCAAGAGTAAATCAAACTTTTCTCTATGTTTATAACTCTTTCTAACCGTCATGCAATTATAAACCAAATCCTTATCATTGTGTTGGAAGGTACCCTAAGACACAAACACACAAAAACGACTCTTAAAACAACTCTTTTTGGGTTTTTCAAAACAATTTTTCAAATTTTTATGGGATTTTCGAATTATAAAACAAAACACACTAAAACACTCTAAAACAACTTAAAAACACCTTAAAACAGCAAGGAACAACATTAGAAGTTATGGTGGATAAAACCCTACGAATTTGCATCAAAACACTTTAGTTTAGTTACCCCCCCCCCCCTTAAATCAAACATTGTCCTCAATGTTTTAAGCATAGATTCACACAAAACATAAGTAAACACACAAACAACAACTAAACATACTAAACATGGCAGAATGTAATTAACAAAGAGAAGAGTTTAGAGACGCAAATCTGGTTATAGAGTGTAAATTCCATCTTCTCCTTGGTAATTGCATTGAGGCTTTTGATCTTTGTGATTCCACAGGCTTACTCTTGAACTGGTTTCTGCCCATCGTTGATTTTCCTTTGTGCTACTTCTTGAACTGGGCAGCAGGATGGTTCTTTTGGTCTCCCCCGAAGGTCTGAGCATACCCTTTTGGTCTGTTTCTTTGTTCAATCTTTCCAATTCGTATTGAAAAGGGTTGGAGGATAACTCAGCCTATGTTTGTCTCCACATGCTTCAATGTATCATTTTCACTTGCCTTACTCGCTCCCTTTTGCAGAAGTGGTCCCTTCTCCGAAAGTGTATCAACCGTTGAAGATGACTACTCGAGAGCAACGCTAGGTAAGCAATCAGGAATAGATTCCAGGCAGTTGGCTCCAGAACGGAAGACTGACTCCAAGTGCCGGCTGATTGCTTCTTTTACTTTGCCATGCGAGTAAGAACAAGGACAAAGAAAAAGACAGGGAAAGAGCATGATATGAGATACTTTTGCTTTTGACCTTGATGATATGAGATACCTTTGCTTTTGAAGAAGCGGTGAATGAATCAGCACATGTATTTGTTGTGCTGTTTCCTCCTGGGTCATCTGTACTCCAGACATCTGGTATCATCTTTGGGGAAGAAGAAAGAATTGAGTATTTTGAAAGGCCTTGCTGGGAGTGCGCCCTCAGAGGTGAGGGAGAGTTGGGCATTTTCTTCAAGTTTGCCCTGCCATAAAAGACGAAGGTCGACATATATAGAGATAATATCAAGTGGTCGTACTTTTTACCCTTGTCGACAAACGTTTTGATCCCGCAATTCCGGCTTTTTGAAATAGTGGCGCCTCTTCGATCTTTGAATACGCCTCTTCGATTTCTGAGCAGGCGCCCCTTCGATTTCTGAACAACGCCCCTTCTCTTTCTGAACGACACGTGGTAGTGCAGATGCGGCTCCTTTTGACAAAGCTGCACGCGTTTTCTGAAAAGCAGAGAAAGCGTCGCCGGACTTTGCGCTTGTCGGCTAAAGATGTGTAGTTGCGATGATGGCCTCCACGTGCTTTCAGCTTTGTCAGAAATCTTTTGACAAAGTTGAACGCGTCTTCTGAAAAGTCGAGAACGCGTCGCCTTGATTACGCCGGAAATTCCGGCTTTTTGAATTGGTGGACGCGTCGCCTTGGCTTCTTATAGAGCTATCGATCACCACAACAAACACACTCTGAAGAACTCCCATTCTTGAAAATCGACTCCAACCCTTTGAAAATTTACTCCATCAACCCCTATCTTTGAACACCTTTAAAAAAAATGGCAAACTCATCGAACCTTAGCTTGGAATTGAGCCTTAGCAGTGATACGGGCGCGCCGCGTCAAGGTAACGTATGGCGCCCTTCTTTTTTATCTTCTAACGGTCCTCTTTCAGGTGAAGACTCTGTGATGCAGGACGCCACAACAGCTACAATAGTAGCTAGGAATCTCCTCACTCCGAAGGATAGTAGGCTGCTGTCAGGACGGTCCGATGAGTTGGCCGTTCAAGAGTCCCTCGCACTTAGTGTTCAGTGTGCGAGCTCTGTGTCCAACATGGGCCTACGCCTGCTTGCTCGGTCCCGCCAAGTGGAATCGTTGATGGCAGAGGTGGAAAGACTTAAGCAAGAGATCCAGCAGCTTAAGTACGAGAATAGAAGTTTGCATGTGCTTGCAAATAACTATTCGTCGGGGATGAAGAGGAAGCTTGATGAGCTGCAAGAATCTGAGGGTCGAATTCACAGTGACCGTCAAAGGCTTGCGTCTTATCTCCAGAGGCACCTTTTTCCTGGGTTATCCAGCGCTTGGCCAAGTATTGAGGCCTGGAATGCTCTAGCTCCGATGCCTCCCGCTCCGATGGCTTCCGCTCCGATGCCTCCCGCTTCTATGCCTCCCGCTTCTGAGCCTTCCGCTTCTGCGCCTCGTAGTGGGGCTTCACGCAAACAACCTTTGTGAAGCTCCACCTTTCTCCATGTTTAGTATCTTTATTTATTTATTTTTTTTTTTTTTTTTATTTTTTTATTTTTTCACATAAATAAAATCAAACGGCATGGAATTGGTCCTTGAATGGAAGGTGATACTTGAAGTGAACCGGCATTGGTTTGAATTCTAGTGTAGGTGCCTGATTCATAAAAAACAGCAAGTTAGTATAAAATCTAATGGAATTTGGAAAAAAATACTTACTTGTTTTGTCCGACAAGAATTCAATGACAAACACCACTCCTTTGAAAGTTTCAGGGATATTGGACTTGGCCAGATTGCAAGTGATGGTTATGACTTGTCCAATGTCATCAAATTTAACTTCTTTGGATTTTGTGGTTTCAAGAACGCCCTCTTTGATGAATTCATGACATTCCCTACTTGTCACCTTTGGAAGGGCTTCCAAGATGTCTTTTTCACCTTCTTCTTCCTTGGAAGTCATGAATTTGCAAGGAATAGGGATACTTGTTAGAACGGGGTTAAAAATAATGAAATTTGGAACAACCATACCTGTATTAGATGGCATAGGAGCAATAGGTGCCTCCGGTAAAGGTGTTTCCACCCTTTCCGTGGGTTGGGTGTATTCCTCTTCCTTGTGATTTGATTTTGATGGTTGAGGGTCCGTTCCAACCTCCTTGTCACTTCTCAACATGATAGCATTGGTGGTTTCAAATTCTCCCTTCTGATTTGCAATGGTTGAACTAGGGAGTTCGCCTTGGTCGCAAAATTGTCCTTCGAACTCCGCTATCTGCCCAATTTGCTTTTCCAGAGTAGTAAGTAATTGAAAAATCGTATCATTATCATTTGAATTACCTACATTACTTTGGGCAGGTTGTGGTGGCTGCATAGGCGTTGAATAGAACTCCTCATACGGCTGCCAATATCCTTCTTGTTGAGCCTCATTGTCTTGATTTTGTAAGCCCTGCACCAAACAAATTAATTCATCAAGCTTTTGATTATAATTTATTGACGAACATAAGTTTGGTTGGGCATATTGAATATGAGGTTGTGGTGGCTGCCAATATCCTCCTTGTTGAGCATTTTGAGGTTCCCACCACATAGAGTTTGAATGATCACTCCAATCCGAATTGTAAGTATTGGAAAACACGTTATTCCTTGATTGAAGATTAAATATATCAACTCTTTGCATTTGGGACCTTTCCATGAGTTGTGACAAAAGAGAAGCATTATCAAGTGCCATCTTGTTCTTAACAAACAAAACACAAATAAAAAAAAAACTAAATCTAAAAGACAATACAGAAACAAACAATCCAAGGGATTAGCAAATTTTCTAATCCCCGGCAACGGCGCCAAAATTTGATGCGAGATTTATACGCGCATAAATTAAACCCTCTTTTCGTCAAATTGTAGTATATGTATAAGTAGGGATCGTTCTGGACCGGGGATTAGGAGGGACTGTTAACCACTTGGATTTTTCTCAAAAACGTAAAATAACAATATGAAACACTAAACTAGACTCAAAGAATGTAAAACTAAACTTTAAAACACTAAGACAAACCAAAAACTCAAAATGCTTTAAAAACACAAACTAAATTGAATTCTAACTAAAATGAACATTAAAGCAAAAGGGGGATTGAGGTTTTTACGAAAATTGAAATAACGAAACAAGTTAATAAACTAGACAGAATGTAAATATGAAATTTATGGATGAATGCTAGCTAAGGGGTTCATCTCCATACATGTTACACTTGCATACAAGATTGATTCTCAGTTGGTCTTTCGATAAATTATGAAACTCAACGCCCCGGGTTAATTAGGTCCGCTTAAATTAACCGTCAAGTTCTCCTTAAGTTAATGAATTGGATGGGTTAGCGCAACGCAATTCACCACATTCTCCAAAAGTCCTTTACGTGAAAAGCACAATAAAGATACAATCAAAGATCATTAAGCATTATGAAAACTATAAGTGTTGACGAGGCATTCGTTACTATGGAATACGCATGAAACTTATGCCAAGAATTCGTTTAACGCGATTGTTTATAAGCAACCTCCACTACTTGTGAATATAAGTTCATAACGATTAGGTGAAATTCACTTATATTCTAGCGTCATATTTATGCATGAAAATTAAGCGCGCATTCTTAATAAACATTCATAAATAAGTTATCAATCAAACGGTTAAACAAATTGAATTCAAAACTTATGAAATTCCAACGAAAGGTAATCAAATCAAAATGCAAGTATAAACATTTATTTCGAATCACCCCCTAGCTAAAGGGGGGGTTTATTTCCTCATAACTTTGAAATTAAAGAAACACCTAAACATTCCAACAACTCAAACTTGAATTGTATGAACGTTTAGGCACTCTTCTCTTCCATTCCTCATACGTACAAAACAAAGAGAATTGAAATTAAACATTGAAATCAAAGAAACGCCTAAACATTCCAACAACTCAAACTTGAATTGTATGAACGTTTAGGCCCTCTTCTCTTCCTCTTTATTGTAGCATAAGGTCTAGGGATAATTGGTTTGGGGGATGGAAGTGTGGAATGGAAAAGGAGTTATGGAAATAGGTGAGGAGTGGTGGAGAAAATGGTGCAGAAAATGGAGAGAAACTCACGGCTAGAGAAGGAATGGAGTGTTTGTGTTGTGGTATCTACAATGGAATGAGATGTTCATGAATGAATGAATGCAAGGGTATTTATAGGAGTAGTGGAGGGAACATATGGCTATGTCATTTGTAGGTGAAGTAGGTGGATGTTGTAGGTGAAGTAGGTGGATGTTGTAGGTGAAGTAGGTGGATGTTGAAGTAGGTGGATGTTGTAGGTGAAGTGGATGTTGTAGGTGAAGTAGGTGGATGTTGTAGGTGAAGTAGGTGGATGATATGTTAAGTGATAAGTGATAAGTGATATGATATGTGGTTATGATATGATAAGTGGTTAAGTGGTGATGATAAGTGATAAGTGATTAAGTGATATGATATGTGGTGATGATAAGTGATAAGTGCATGTGGGTTAACTAATGAAGGAAATGCATGTGCAATGACAATGTGTTAGAATGGATGTGTGTTATGCATGGCATGATTGGGATTAGGAAAGGTTTAAATGTCCTAAAACTAAAGAGAACAAGGTTCCAACACTTTGGCTCCAATTAGGTCTTCAATTTCGTCCAACACTTTGGCTTCAAGCATAAGCTATCCGTCCTTAGCCCAAAAGTGCTCCAAAAGTCTCCAAAATGCATCTTTTTGCTCCTTTAGCCCTTTGGACCTACAAACACACGAAAATAGCTTAAAGTACTAAAATAACTAAAGAAACATAACGTAAATGTACGAGAACAAGCCATTTAAGTCGCATAAATATGCTCCTATCAAATACCCCCACACTTAGCTTTTGCTAGTCCTCGAGCAAAACAGAAAAACAAAACAAAAAGAACAAAACACAACCTACACCTTCCAACAATCGTATCAGGGACTTCCAATGCACATGACAAGTTAAAAATCATTATTCTCACAGATTTGAGCCATCTTTACACTTAAGTACATTCTTAATCATAGTCACCACATACTAGTTCACAATTAAGCAATTAAAACACATTTCAAATGTAGTAACATGCCTTAGAGAAATTGCTCAAATCCTTACTAGATGTACTCTCGTTTTTCACACAGATTTTCTGACTACACACCCTACACTAGGTATATGTGAGAAGATTGATGTAAACATGTAGACGAACACTCACATATGTTATAATAAGGAAAGCATTTTCTGGATTTACGATAATGACATGAATATGAATTCTAACTAAAATGAACATTAAAGCAAAAGGGGGATTGAGGTTTTTACGAAAATTGAAATAACGAAACAAGTTAATAAACTAGACAGAATGTAAATATGAAATTTATGGATGAATGCTAGCTAAGGGGTTCATCTCCATACATGTTACACTTGCATACAAGATTGATTCTCAGTTGGTCTTTCGATAAATTATGAAACTCAACGCCCCGGGTTAATTAGGTCCGCTTAAATTAACCGTCAAGTTCTCCTTAAGTTAATGAATTGGATGGGTTAGCGCAACGCAATTCACCACATTCTCCAAAAGTCCTTTACGTGAAAAGCACAATAAAGATACAATCAAAGATCATTAAGCATTATGAAAACTATAAGTGTTGACGAGGCATTCGTTACTATGGAATACGCATGAAACTTATGCCAAGAATTCGTTTAACGCGATTGTTTATAAGCAACCTCCACTACTTGTGAATATAAGTTCATAACGATTAGGTGAAATTCACTTATATTCTAGCGTCATATTTATGCATGAAAATTAAGCGCGCATTCTTAATAAACATTCATAAATAAGTTATCAATCAAACGGTTAAACAAATTGAATTCAAAACTTATGAAATTCCAACGAAAGGTAATCAAATCAAAATGCAAGTATAAACATTTATTTCGAATCACCCCCTAGCTAAAGGGGGGGTTTATTTCCTCATAACTTTGAAATTAAAGAAACACCTAAACATTCCAACAACTCAAACTTGAATTGTATGAACGTTTAGGCACTCTTCTCTTCCATTCCTCATACGTACAAAACAAAGAGAATTGAAATTAAACATTGAAATCAAAGAAACGCCTAAACATTCCAACAACTCAAACTTGAATTGTATGAACGTTTAGGCCCTCTTCTCTTCCTCTTTATTGTAGCATAAGGTCTAGGGATAATTGGTTTGGGGGATGGAAGTGTGGAATGGAAAAGGAGTTATGGAAATAGGTGAGGAGTGGTGGAGAAAATGGTGCAGAAAATGGAGAGAAACTCACGGCTAGAGAAGGAATGGAGTGTTTGTGTTGTGGTATCTACAATGGAATGAGATGTTCATGAATGAATGAATGCAAGGGTATTTATAGGAGTAGTGGAGGGAACATATGGCTATGTCATTTGTAGGTGAAGTAGGTGGATGTTGTAGGTGAAGTAGGTGGATGTTGTAGGTGAAGTAGGTGGATGTTGAAGTAGGTGGATGTTGTAGGTGAAGTGGATGTTGTAGGTGAAGTAGGTGGATGTTGTAGGTGAAGTAGGTGGATGATATGTTAAGTGATAAGTGATAAGTGATATGATATGTGGTTATGATATGATAAGTGGTTAAGTGGTGATGATAAGTGATAAGTGATTAAGTGATATGATATGTGGTGATGATAAGTGATAAGTGCATGTGGGTTAACTAATGAAGGAAATGCATGTGCAATGACAATGTGTTAGAATGGATGTGTGTTATGCATGGCATGATTGGGATTAGGAAAGGTTTAAATGTCCTAAAACTAAAGAGAACAAGGTTCCAACACTTTGGCTCCAATTAGGTCTTCAATTTCGTCCAACACTTTGGCTTCAAGCATAAGCTATCCGTCCTTAGCCCAAAAGTGCTCCAAAAGTCTCCAAAATGCATCTTTTTGCTCCTTTAGCCCTTTGGACCTACAAACACACGAAAATAGCTTAAAGTACTAAAATAACTAAAGAAACATAACGTAAATGTACGAGAACAAGCCATTTAAGTCGCATAAATATGCTCCTATCAAATACCCCCACACTTAGCTTTTGCTAGTCCTCGAGCAAAACAGAAAAACAAAACAAAAAGAACAAAACACAACCTACACCTTCCAACAATCGTATCAGGGACTTCCAATGCACATGACAAGTTAAAAATCATTATTCTCACAGATTTGAGCCATCTTTACACTTAAGTACATTCTTAATCATAGTCACCACATACTAGTTCACAATTAAGCAATTAAAACACATTTCAAATGTAGTAACATGCCTTAGAGAAATTGCTCAAATCCTTACTAGATGTACTCTCGTTTTTCACACAGATTTTCTGACTACACACCCTACACTAGGTATATGTGAGAAGATTGATGTAAACATGTAGACGAACACTCACATATGTTATAATAAGGAAAGCATTTTCTGGATTTACGATAATGACATGAATATGAATTCTAACTAAAATGAACATTAAAGCAAAAGGGGGATTGAGGTTTTTACGAAAATTGAAATAACGAAACAAGTTAATAAACTAGACAGAATGTAAATATGAAATTTATGGATGAATGCTAGCTAAGGGGTTCATCTCCATACATGTTACACTTGCATACAAGATTGATTCTCAGTTGGTCTTTCGATAAATTATGAAACTCAACGCCCCGGGTTAATTAGGTCCGCTTAAATTAACCGTCAAGTTCTCCTTAAGTTAATGAATTGGATGGGTTAGCGCAACGCAATTCACCACATTCTCCAAAAGTCCTTTACGTGAAAAGCACAATAAAGATACAATCAAAGATCATTAAGCATTATGAAAACTATAAGTGTTGACGAGGCATTCGTTACTATGGAATACGCATGAAACTTATGCCAAGAATTCGTTTAACGCGATTGTTTATAAGCAACCTCCACTACTTGTGAATATAAGTTCATAACGATTAGGTGAAATTCACTTATATTCTAGCGTCATATTTATGCATGAAAATTAAGCGCGCATTCTTAATAAACATTCATAAATAAGTTATCAATCAAACGGTTAAAACAAATTGAATTCAAAACTTATGAAATTCCAACGAAAGGTAATCAAATCAAAATGCAAGTATAAACATTTATTTCGAATCACCCCCTAGCTAAAGGGGGGGTTTATTTCCTCATAACTTTGAAATTAAAGAAACACCTAAACATTCCAACAACTCAAACTTGAATTGTATGAACGTTTAGGCACTCTTCTCTTCCATTCCTCATACGTACAAAACAAAGAGAATTGAAATTAAACATTGAAATCAAAGAAACGCCTAAACATTCCAACAACTCAAACTTGAATTGTATGAACGTTTAGGCCCTCTTCTCTTCCTCTTTATTGTAGCATAAGGTCTAGGGATAATTGGTTTGGGGGATGGAAGTGTGGAATGGAAAAGGAGTTATGGAAATAGGTGAGGAGTGGTGGAGAAAATGGTGCAGAAAATGGAGAGAAACTCACGGCTAGAGAAGGAATGGAGTGTTTGTGTTGTGGTATCTACAATGGAATGAGATGTTCATGAATGAATGAATGCAAGGGTATTTATAGGAGTAGTGGAGGGAACATATGGCTATGTCATTTGTAGGTGAAGTAGGTGGATGTTGTAGGTGAAGTAGGTGGATGTTGTAGGTGAAGTAGGTGGATGTTGAAGTAGGTGGATGTTGTAGGTGAAGTGGATGTTGTAGGTGAAGTAGGTGGATGTTGTAGGTGAAGTAGGTGGATGATATGTTAAGTGATAAGTGATAAGTGATATGATATGTGGTTATGATATGATAAGTGGTTAAGTGGTGATGATAAGTGATAAGTGATTAAGTGATATGATATGTGGTGATGATAAGTGATAAGTGCATGTGGGTTAACTAATGAAGGAAATGCATGTGCAATGACAATGTGTTAGAATGGATGTGTGTTATGCATGGCATGATTGGGATTAGGAAAGGTTTAAATGTCCTAAAACTAAAGAGAACAAGGTTCCAACACTTTGGCTCCAATTAGGTCTTCAATTTCGTCCAACACTTTGGCTTCAAGCATAAGCTATCCGTCCTTAGCCCAAAAGTGCTCCAAAAGTCTCCAAAATGCATCTTTTTGCTCCTTTAGCCCTTTGGACCTACAAACACACGAAAATAGCTTAAAGTACTAAAATAACTAAAGAAACATAACGTAAATGTACGAGAACAAGCCATTTAAGTCGCATAAATATGCTCCTATCATCAACCAAAGCACCTCCCGCTGAAGCATCTAGCATTTGTCTCTCAATTGAAAGGAGTCCCTCATAGAAATAGTGAATTAAGAGCTTTTCCTTCATTTGATGTTGACGGCATGATGCAACTAGAGTCTTGAAATGCTCATAATATGCTGGAAAAGACTCCCCTTGATTTTGTTGAATTCCGCTAATCTTCTTCCTCAATAGAATCACTCTTGAAGTTGGGAAGAATTTCTCCAAGAATGCTCTCTTCATTCTTTCCCAAGAAGTGATGGTCCCAGGTGCCAATTCATTGAGCCAATCCTTAGCCTTTTCCACAAGAGAGAATGGAAAAGCTATCATCTTCAAAATATTCCCATCCACGTTAATGGGTGTCATGCTTGGGCATACAACTTCAAACTCCTTCAAATGCTTGTTTGGATCTTCCATGGATAGGCCATGGTATTTGGGAATATGATGCAGCAAGCTTGACTTCAATTCGAATTCATCGATCTTGCATTGAGCCGCCATAGGGTATTGAATGCAAATAAGCACGGCATTGTCCAACCCCGAGGCAGAAAGCTCCTTGATTGTTCGATTATCCGCAGCCATGGCTTGTTCTTCCTCTTCCACTTTTTCTTCTTCAGATTCGACCTCAGAGCTAGGTGGACTAGGTTCCGGATGCCTCATTTTTCTTCTCAACATTCGCTCAAAATCGTTGCCAAACTCTAATATATTCTCACAAACAGGATGAGAACTACGAGTCATACACTTGTACCTAAAACAATGAAACAAAACAAATCAGCAATCCTCTTAGAGGGCGCGACACACAAACAAAAACAAGGAATAAGGCACAAAAAACAAAAACAGAAAGAAACAAATAAACTCACGACACTCTTGACCTTAAGACACACTTTGACATGACACAAACAAAAGGGATTAGCAAGTTTGCTAATCCCCGGCAACGGCGCCAAAATTTGATGTGTAAATTAACTTGACACACAAATTAAATCCTATTTGTGACAATTGTAGTATATATGCAAGTAGGGATCGTTCCAAACTGGGGATTAACTAGGGATGCTAATCAACTCAGATAAGACTCAAAAACACTAAACTAGACTCTATAGACTCAAAACTAACTTAAAACACTCAAAACAGCAACAAACAATTAAAAAGACTCAAAATTGACTCTATGGAGTTGTTTGGTGATAGGAGCATATTCATGCGACTTAAATGGCTTGTTCTCGTGCATTTACGTTATGTTTCTCTCGTTATTTTAGTCCTTTATGCTTCTTTTGTGTGTTTTCAGGTTCTAAGGGCCTAGGGAGCAAGAAAGTGCATTTTGAGGCCATTTGGAGCATTTTTGGGCATGGATTGGATAGCTTATCCATGGAGCCAAGAGGATGGACGAATTTGAAGGCCTTGTATTCACTTTGGACATAAAACAAAGGGCCTAGCCCATTCTCTCTTATTCTCTCCCTTATAGCCATGCAAAGAACCATCCATTCCATCAAAAACAATCCATCAATTCACATGCAAAACCACCATTAACACACATGCACCCAAACAAAGCCAACCTAGCTAACCCTACATGCATTCTTTATTCACTCTTCATCATTGCATTTATTCTCCAAACACTTTCATTAATTAAAACACATTTGCACATCCACTCATTCTTTCCCCAAAGCCGTGCATTCCCAATCCCTTTCCAACATTTCACATGCATTTCCACCTTGGTCATGCTTTCCCATTTCATTATTCATTCACTTTGCATTCATTCAATCAACCCACATGCACTTTAATCATTCAAACATGTAGCCACATAATCATTCACCCTATCCATTCTTTGTCACAAAACAATGTCACATACACTCATCATCACACAACCTAGCTAACCCTACATGCATTATTTATTAACTCTTCATCATGCATCAACATTTTAAATCATCAAAAACCAACCCATTGCCGTGCATAATCTCTCATCATTTCAGCCACATTTCTAACTCACATGCATCACATTCATTTCCAAACAACAATCACTTCAAATGCCATGTATTCACATGCATTTACACCACCAAAAACCCCTTTGCCGTGGGCTTTCAATGCCTTTCCAGCTTTCCCTTTTATTTTCCAGCTTTCATTCTTCATCATTGCAGCCATTCCACATGCAATTCTTCATCATTGCACCACAAATCTTCCCATACATTCAAATGCCATGCATTCACATGCATTTCCAGCAAGAAAACACCTAACCCGTGCAAACACACCCCATTTCCAGCTTTCACATGTTGTCCTAGCTGTTTTTCCATCATTCCTCCACACAAACACCTTAAACAAACAGCCATATACATCTCCACTCCTCCTATAAATACCCTTGCATTCCCATCATTCAGAAACATCTCAATTTCCATTCACAACACTTCACACAACACAAACACAACCCTTGTGCCGCAAATCCCCTTCCATTTCTGTGCAGTTTTTCTCTTCCATTGCAGCCACTATCCAACCACTTCCCATCCCTCCAAAACACTTCACATAATCCCCAAAGCTCACTTAGACCTTGCGCTACAACAACGAGGAAGAAAAGAGTGCCTAAACGTTCATACAATTCAAGTTTGAGTTGTTGGAATTTTTAGGGGTTTCTTTGATTTCAAAGTTTAAATTTAATTCTCTTTGTTTTGTACGTATGAGAATGGAAGAGAAGAGTGCCTAAACGTTCATACAATTCAAGTTTGAGTTGTTGGAATGTTTAGGGGTTTCTTTGATTTCAAAGTTATGAGGAACTAAACCCCCTTTAGCTAGGGGGTGATTCGAAACTATGTTGATATTTGCAATATGAATTGATTAACTTTCGTTGGAATTTCATAAGTTGTGGATTCAATTCGTTTAACTGTTTGATTGATAACTTATTTATGTATGTTCATTGAGATTGCAAGCTTAATTTTCATGCATGAATATGACGCTAGAATATAAGTGAGTTTCACCTAATCGTTATGAACTTATATTCACAAGTAGTGGAGGTTGCTTATAAACAATCGCGTTAAACGAATTCTTGGCATAAGTTTCATGCGTATTCCATAGTAACGAATGCCTCGTCAACACTTATAATTTTCATTGAACTTAATGATCTTTGTTGAATGTCTCTATCATGCGTATTCCATAGTTAGGGACTTTGATTAAGAATAATTTGGTTGTAATGCGTATTCCATTCAATCCAACGAATTTAGGGAAATCTGAAAGTTAATCTAAGCGGACCTAATTAACTTGGAGCATTGAGTTTCACAACTTATCGAAAGACCAACTGAGAATCAATATTGTATGCAAGTGTAACATGTGTGGAGAAAAACCCCTTGGCTATTCCATCATCCATATTTTCATCACATTCATATTTACGTTTTGCCTTTAATTACAATTTGTCCATTTAATTTAATCTCGTCCAAACACAATCCCCCCCATCTTTTGTTAAGTCTTAATCATTCGTATTTGTTTTATTTTTGTGTTTTCAAGTATTTGAAGTCTTGTGTACTTGTTTTGAGTTCTTGTTAAGTAAGTTAAGTGTTTTAAAAATTAGTTTTCTTTATTTGAATCAAGTGTTTAGCACCCCTAGTTAATCCCCGGTTAGAACGATCCCTACTTACATCATTACTACAATTGTCAAAAAGAGGGTTTAATTTGTGCGCGTATAAATCACGCATCAAATTTTGGCGCCGTTGCCGGGGATTGGCAAAGTTGCTAATCCCTTGTCTTGAGTCTTGTTTAAATTGTTTAGTTTAGTTTCTGTTTTGTTTTAATTTTTTTTTTTTTTTTTTTTTTTTTTTTTTGCACCGTGTGTATGTGTTTTTGTGCCGTGTGTGGCAACTTGTTTTCTTACTTGTGCCAAGTCTATTAAGTTGGTTACTTATCTTATTTACTTTTGTGTGTAGGTACTAGTTTATGACCCGTAGCTCACAACCTGTTCGTGAGCAAATCTCCGACTTTGACGGTGATTTCGAGAGGACTTTGAGAAGGAACAAGAAATTGCAAGAGTCTAATCCTCCTAGTCCCGAACCTGAAGTAGAAGAGGAAGCCACGGATTGGGTTAAAGAGGAAGTACCAACCATGGCCGTGGATAATCGAACCATTAAAGAGCTTTTTGCCTCAGGTTTGGCCAATGCAGCCCCTCTTTGCATTCAATACCCCGCGGCTGCCCAAGACAAGACCGATGAATTCGAATTAAAGTCAAGCTTGTTGCACCACATTCCGAAGTACCATGGGCTTTCCATGGAAGATCCCAACAAGCATCTCAAGGAGTTTGAGGTTGTTTGTTCGAGCATGACACCCATAAATATCGATGGGAACATTCTGATGATGAAGGCTTTTCCATTCTCTCTTGTGGAAAAGGCTAAGGATTGGCTTTTTGAATTGGCACCCGGGACCGTTACTTCTTGGGAGAGCATGAAGAGAGCCTTCTTGGAGAAGTTCTTCCCTACTTCAAAAGTCATTCTCTTGAGGAAGAAAATTAGCGGAATCCAACAAAGTCAAGGAGAATCTTTTCCGGCATACTACGAGCGTTTTAAAACCCTTGTTGCATCATGTCCTCAACATCAAATGAAGGAGGAGCTTCTCCTTCAATACTTCTATGAGGGCCTTCTTCCCATTGAAAGGCAAATGCTCGATGCTTCGGCGGGAGGTGCATTGGTGGACAAAACACCTATGGCAGCCAAGACCCTAATTGCAAACCGTGCTCTAAATGCACAACAATATGAAGGTGTTGGACAAAGAGAAGGGCCACGACAACAAAGTGTGAATGAGGTAAGTGCAATTTCTGATATTCAGTCACAATTGGCTAATCTTACTTCTCTCGTGTCTCAGGTTGTCAAGGGGTCAAAATCACAAGAAAACCAAGTGTGTGGCGTGTGTACAATGCAAGGGCATCCATCCGAGACATGCCCTCAATTAATAGAGAATGGGGGATGGGAATCTGCCAATGCCATAGGCTATGGGAATCAAAACCAACCGAGGAACGATCCATATTCTAACACATATAATCCAGGTTGGAGAGACCACCCAAATTTCAGATGGAGAGATGCACAACAACCTGCCCAACAATCTGCACCACAAAGGGGATTTCAACAAAACCCACCTGGATTCCCGCGACCATACCAATCCAACCAACCACCATCATCCCAAAACAACTCAGGTTCGTCTTTTGATAATTCTCAAGTTATTCAATTGCTAACTACATTGGCGCAGGGGCAAGAAAAACAAACAAAGGACATGCACAATTACGCCAATGAGGTGCAGAATCAAGCTCAAGAGGTGAAGAAGTTGAAGAGACAACTGGGACAAATGGCTGAATTCATGGGGCAATTTAATAGAGAACAAGGCAAGTTACCAAGTTCAACGCAGGTGACTCCGAAAGGAGGATTCGAATCTGCCAAGGCCATCATGTTAAGAAGTGGTAAGGAAGTCGGAACCACCTCAAGGCCATCCAAAACAAGTCAAGAAGAGGACATGTTGCTGCAAGAAGAGGAAGAACAAGCAAAGAAAGCCACGGCAAGGGTGAAAGAAACTTTGCCGCAATCCCCTGTTGTGCCAAAACCGTCCAACACGCCTAAGGTAAGTCCAAATTCGACTTTGTCAAGTTCTATTCCACTAAACGTGCCCTTTCCTGGCAGGTTTAGGCAAACAAAGAAGGAGGAGCATGAGAAGGACATTCTTGAGACGTTTAGGAAAGTTCAGGTCAATATCCCGCTCCTAGATGCCATAAAGCAAGTGCCCAAATACGCTAAGTTCTTGAAGGAATTGTGCACTACAAGGAAGAGGGCATCACATAAAGAGATAGTAAGGGTAAGTGAGAACGTTTCCGCTGTTTTACAAAGAAAGTTACCACCAAAGTGCAAAGATCCAGGTAGCTTTACAATCCCTTGTATTATTGGTCAAACTAAGTTCGAACATGCTATGTTAGACTTAGGAGCTTCAATTAACGTCATGCCATACTCTATTTATGCTTCAATGAACCTTGGTGAATTGAAAAATGATGGTGTGATTATTCAGTTGGCCGATAGATCTAATGCCTATCCAAAGGGCGTATTGGAAGATGTCTTAGTGCAGGTGAATAATTTGATCTTCCCGGCGGATTTCTATGTCCTTGAAATGGAGGAAACCACCCATGCTCCATCCTTGCTGATTCTTCTTGGGAGGCCATTCATGAAGACGGCCCGAACTAAGATAGACGTGTTTAAAGGCTCTTTAACAATGGAATTTGATGGGGAAGTCATTGATTTCAATCTTTCTGAAAGTATTAAATTTCCTAAGGACGATCATTCTTGTTTTTCTATTGATATAATTGATGATTTGGCGCAGGAATTTCTCGATTCTTTGGAGAGGGATACACTTGAAATAACAATTGCACAAGGAATTGGGCAAAAATCTGGTTTTGCCGTGCCTAGAAGTGAAGATGAGGCCGAGATGGTCGCTGCACTTGAGTCATTGCCACAACACTTTGGTAAGCCTTCCAACCCAATTTCAATTTCAGTTTCCACTAATAAGTTGTTACCCTCAGTGATTCAGGCACCCGTACTTGAGCTTAAACCGTTGCCCAATCATTTAAAGTACGTCTTCTTGGGAGACAACGAGACATTGCCCGTCATTGTCTCCTCATCACTCACGGCCATAGAGGAGGAGAAGTTGATCCGAGTGTTGAAAGAGCACAAGACGGCCATTGGATGGACTTTGGCCGATATTAGGGGAATTAGCCCGACTACGTGCATGCATCGCATACTTCTAGAGGAGGGGGCTAAACCAACTCGAGAGGCTCAGCGCCGTCTCAACCCTCCAATGATGGAAGTTGTGAAAAAGGAGATTATCAAACTTCTTGATTGTGGAGTGATTTATCCGATCTCTGATAGTCGTTGGGTGTCACCGGTGCAATGTGTTCCAAAGAAGTCCGGAGTGACAGTGGTGAAGAATGCTGAGAATGAGCTTGTGCCAACCCGTATCCAAACAGGTTGGCGAGTGTGCATTGATTATAGGAAGCTCAACGCCACCACAAGGAAGGACCACTTCCCTTTGCCGTTCATTGATCAAATGCTTGAAAGGTTAGCCGGTCATTCTTTTTATTGTTTCCTTGATGGTTATTCTGGATATAATCAGATTGTCATAGCCCCGGATGACCAAGAAAAGACAACTTTCACATGCCCCTTTGGTACTTTTGCTTATCGTCGCATGCCTTTTGGTTTATGCAATGCTCCGGCCACGTTTCAAAGGTGCATGGTAAGTATCTTTTCAGATTTTGTGGAAAAGATTATTGAGGTATTTATGGATGATTTCAGTGTGTTTGGTGATTCATTTGATGGTTGTTTGGAAAATCTCACAATGATTTTGAAACGATGTGTAGAAACTAACCTTGTGCTTAATTGGGAAAAATGTCATTTTATGGTTAGACAAGGCATAGTTCTAGGGCATATTGTTTCAGAAAGAGGAATTGAAGTGGATAAATCAAAAATAGATCTTATACGCTACTTACCCTCTCCTACTTCGGTTCAAGAGGTTCGTTCGTTTCTTGGTCATGCAGGATTTTATAGGCGATTTATCAAGGACTTCTCCAAGATCTCAAACCCTCTTTGCCGTCTCCTCCAGAAAGATGTGGCGTTTGACTTCAACGAGGACTGTGAGAAGGCGTTCAATCACCTCAAGGAAACACTAACTTCGACCCCTATCATAGTTCCACCGGATTGGAGCCTTCCTTTTGAGCTTATGTGCGATGCTTCCGATTATGCATTAGGAGCTGTTTTGGGGCAAAGGAAGGAAAAGAGGCCGCATGTTACCTATTATGCCTCTCGGACTTTAAATGATGCACAATTGAATTATTCTACCACTGAAAAAGAACTTCTTGCTGTTGTATTTGCTTTAGATAAATTTCGTTCTTATTTGCTTGGTACTAAAGTTATTATTTATACTGACCATGCAGCATTGAAGTATTTGTTCACCAAGAAGGAGGCCAAACCACGACTTATTCGTTGGATGCTTCTTCTCCAAGAGTTCGATATCGAAATCCGGGACAAGAAGGGAAGTGAAAACGTGGTGGCTGACCACTTAAGCCGTATGGTGCATGAGGAGGATGCCGTGCCTATCATAGAGACATTCCCAGATGAGCAACTGATGTCCGTCAAGGTAAGTGAACCGTGGTATGCTGATTTGGTGAATTATTTGGTGTCTAAACATGTTCCTAGTGAATTACTTAAACACCAATGTGATAAATTGAAGAAAGAGGCACGGTTTTATGTGTGGGATGACCCGTATTTATGGAAATATTGCCCTGACCAAGTTATACGTAGGTGTGTGCACGATTCTGAGTTTAATGCTATTCTAACCTTTTGTCACACTTATGCTTGTGGGGGACACTTTGGCACTCAAAGAACAGCACTTAAGGTGTTAGAATGTGGTTTCTATTGGCCTACCATCTTTAGGGATGCTAGAACATTTTGCATGTCTTGTGATAGATGCCAAAGAACGGGCAATATTGGTCCTAAACAGCAAATGCCGCAAACCCCATTTTTAGTGTTGAAAGCTTTGATGTTTGGGGTATTGATTTTATGGGTCCCTTTCCTTCGTCACATGGGTTTATTTATATATTGCTTGCTGTGGATTATGTGTCGAAATGGGTGGAAGCAAAAGCCACCCGAACTAATGATTCTCGAGTGGTTGCAGATTTTGTGAAAACTAACATTTTTGCAAGGTTTGGAATGCCACGAGTGCTAATCAGTGATGGAGGTTCCCATTTTTGTAATCGAACCATCGAGGCGTTGCTCAAGAAATACAATGTCACACATAAGGTGGCCACACCTTATCATCCTCAAACGAGTGGGCAAGCCGAGGTTTCGAATAGGGAAATCAAGCAGATTCTTGAGAAGACCGTGGGGCCTACAAGGAAGGATTGGAGTTTGCGCTTAAACGATGCATTGTGGGCGTATCGCACTGCCTACAAAACCCCCATTGGGATGTCACCTTTTCGGCTCATCTATGGGAAGCCATGCCATCTTCCCGTCGAACTAGAGCATCGTGCACATTGGGCCGTCAAAACGTTCAATATGGACCTTGTTGCCGCAGGTTTACATAGGAAGCTTCAATTATGTGAGCTTGATGAAATCCGAAATGAAGCATATGAGAATGCCCGGATTTACAAGGAGAAAACAAAGGCATTTCATGACAAGATGATTCGTGCCAAGACGTTCTCTATTGGGCAGAAAGTGTTGTTGTTCAATTCTCGCCTTCGGTTGTTTCCGGGTAAGTTGCGTTCCAAATGGGTTGGTCCTTTTATTGTCACTAATGTTTTCCCTCATGGTGCAGTGCAAATCAAAAGTTCAAGGACGCAGCAAGAATTCAAAGTGAATGGGCATCGATTGAAGCCCTATTACGAGATGTTTGAGGAGCATGTCGTGGAGGAGGTACCCCTCCATGCCGTGGAACCTAGTCAAGCTTAAACGGAGGTACCGTCCGGCTGCAAGACGTAAAAGCAAGCGCTACTTGGGAGGCAACCCATGCATTCAACAAAGGAAGACTTAGAAAGCACTCCAATTCCAGATTCCTAAAAAAAAAAAAAACTCTTCTCTTTGTTGCTATTTCGTTTCTGCCTTGTTAGGTTGTTTATTTATTGTTGTTTGTTTATTAATTGTGTGAGTCTATGATTGTAACATTGAGAAAATGTTTGATTTATTGATAGGCACTGCTAAACAAAGAAAGATGGAGCCTTCACAAAGGGCGTTTACTTGAAGCCCCACTACGAGGCGTCGAAGCAGAAGGCATAGAAGCGGGAGGCATAGAAGCGGGAGGCATAGGGGCAGAAGACATCGGAGCAGAAGGCATCGGAGCTAGAGCATTCCAGGCCTCAATACTTGGCCAAGCGCTGGATGACCCAGCAAATTTTCTAATCCCCGGCAATGGCGCCAAAATTTGATGCGAAAATTATACGCGCACAAATTAAACCCTCTTTTCGTCAAATTGTAGTATAGGTGCAAGTAGGGATCGTTCTAGACCGGGGATTAGGAGGGATTGTTAACCACTTGGATTTGACTCAAAAACATAAAATAACAATATGAAACACTATACTAGACTCAAAGAATGCAAAACTAAACTTTAAAACACTAAGACAAACCAAAAGACTCAAAACAACACAAACACACTCAAATCTGCCTAAAAACCACTTTCTGGGCAGATTTGAGCACAAACACAAATTTGGGCGAAATTAAGTAATAACTTGACTCAAGAACGTAAAAACACAATATAAAACACTAAACTAACTCAAAGAATGTAAAACTAAACACTTAAAACATTAAAACAAACCAAAAGACTCAAACATCACCCAAAACACTCAAAACTGCCTTAAAATCACTTTCTGGGCAGTTTTGAGCACTTTGGTGAATTTGGACGAAATTGGGAAATAAAATTGAATCAAAACACTTTAAAACATAAACTAAACAAATTCTAAACACTAAAGAACAAGAAAGTAAAGGGGGGTTTTAAATTGACAAGAATTGAAATAACAAAACAAGTTAATAAACTAAACAGATTGTAAAACGAATTTGATGGAATGGAATGAATGGATGATAGAATGGCTAAGGGGTTCATCTCCATACATGTTATTGATGCGAGATTTACTTGACACTCAAATTAAACCCTCGTTTGACAATTGTAGTAGAATGGATAAGTGAGGGATCGTTCTAGACCGGGGATTAGGAGGGCTTGCTAAAACCTTCTAAATTGACTTAAAAACATAAAACTAACTTTTAAAACACTAAGACAAACTAAAAGAATCAAAACAAGTTTAAAAGACTCCAACTACTCAAAAACATAAAATAAGACAAATCAAATGAATAAGACTTAACAAAATAAGGGGGGTGATTGTGGTTGGACGAGATTAAATTAAATGGACAAATTGTAATTAAAGGCAAAACGTAAATATGAATGTGATGAAAATATGGATGATGGAATAGCCAAGGGGTTCTTCTCCACACATGTTACACTTGCATACAATATTGATTCTCAGTTGGTCTTTCGATAAGTTGTGAAACTCAATGCTCCAAGTTAATTAGGTCCGCTTAGATTAACTTTCAGATTTCCCTAAATTCGTTGGATTGAATGGAATACGCATTACAACCAAATTATTCTTAATCAAAGTCCCTAACTATGGAATACGCATGATAGAGACATTCAACAAAGATCATTAAGTTCAATGAAAATTATAAGTGTTGACGAGGCATTCGTTACGCATGAAACTTATGCCAAGAATTCGTTTAACGCGATTGTTTATAAGCAACCTCCACTACTTGTGAATATAAGTTCATAACGATTAGGTGAAACTCACTTATATTCTAGCGTCATATTCATGCATGAAAATTAAGCTTGCAATCTCAATGAACATACATAAATAAGTTATCAATCAAACAGTTAAACGAATTGAATCCACAACTTATGAAATTCCAACCAAAAGTAATCAATTCATATTGCAAATATAAACATAGTTTCGAATCACCCCCTAGCTAAAGGGGGTTTAGTTCCTCATAACTTTGAAATCAAAGAAACACCTAAACATTCCAACAACTCAAACGTGAATTGTATGAACGTTTAGGCACTCTTCTCTTCCATTCTCATACGTACAAAACAAAGAGAATTAAATTTAAACTTTGAAATCAAAGAAACACCTAAACATTCCAACAACTCAAACTTGAATTGTATGAACGTTTAGGCACTCTTTTCTTCCTCGTTGTTGTAGCACAAGGTCTAAGGTGAGCTTTGGGGATTATGTGAAGTGTTTTGGAGGGATGGGAAGTGGTTGGATAGTGGCTGCAATGAAGGAGAAAAACTGCACAGAAATGGAAGGGATTTGCGGCACAAGGGTTGTGTTTGTGTTGTGTGAAGTGTATGAAATGAGATGCTCCTTGAATGAATGAATGCAAGGGTATTTATAGGAGTAATGGAGGGAACATGACAGCTAGGAGGTGGGTGGAAATGTGGCTGCAAGTTTGGTGAATGATTATGAGTGAATGCATGTGAATGTGGCTAGGTTGGAAAGCTGGAAATCTGAAAATGCAAATGGGAATGCTGAAATGCAAAGGTGGCCACGGTTTTGAGCGTGTTTTGTGTTGGAAATGCATGTGAATGCATGTGAATGTTGTTTGTGTGAAGTGTGTGTGGGTTAAAGAGTGAATGGTGGTGTAATGATGAAGTGTGATGGCTGAAAATGTCAAGGGAAATGCATGTGATTGCACGGCAAAGAATTTCAGGATGCATGTGTGTTGGTGTGTTGTGTGATTTGTTTTGTGGTTGATGGGAATGTGGTTGAATGATTAAATGGACATGTGGGGTGTAATTGAAAAGGGAATGCAAAGTGAATGAATAATGAATGCATGTGCACTGTTTTTGGGAGAAAGGTGGCTGAATGTGCATGTGAATTAGGTTGTGAAAACATGTGGAATGTGGCTGGAATTGATGAGTAATGCACGGTTTTGTTGTTGGTTCTTTGGTGATGAATGCAATGATGAAATGGATGGGAGTGCATGTGGATTAGGTGGTGTAATGATGAAGTGGGAAGTGGAAGAATGTGGTTGGAAATGGCTAAGGGGATGCACGGCTAGGAAGAAGAATGAATGATGTGCATGTGTGTATGCATGTGAAGATGCTAATAAATAATGCATGTAGGGTTAGGAAATAAAATCATAACTTAAAGGGGAATGATTAAAGGGTTTTGAAAGGTTTTGCATGGCTTTGAAGTGAATGTGGATTGGGCTAGAGTTTAAGTACATGAAATGGACCCAAATTGCTCCCCCTTGCATGGCAAGGAATGGTGTTTGTGTTAAGCCCAAGGCAAGGTGAATGTGATTGGGTTAGGGCCATTGTTTTGTGTCTTCAAGTGCATACAAGGCCTTCAAATTCGTCCATCCTCTTGGCTTCATGGATAAGCTATCCAATCCATGCCCAAAAATGCTCCAAATGGCCTCAAAATGCACTTTCTTGCTCCCTAGGCCCTTAGAACCTGAAAACACACAAAAGAAGCATAAAGGACTAAAATAACGAGAGAAACATAACGTAAATGCACGAGAACGAGCCATTTAAGTCGCATGAATATGCTCCTATCAGTTATACTTGCATAATAAAATGATTTCCAATTGCATTTCAATAAACCATGAAACTCAACACCCCGGGTTAACCGTGATGCACTAATTAACCTTCAAATCTTCCTAACGTTATTGAATTGGATGGGTTAGCGCATACAAGAATTCAAAACATTCCCCACAAGTCCTCAACATGAATGCATAGAAGAGATACAAGCAAGAATCATTACGCTCTATGAAAATTATAAGTGTTGACGAGGCATTCGTTACTATGGATTGCATGAAACTTATGCCAAGAATTTGTTTAACGCGATTGTTTATAAGCAACCTCCACTACTTGTAAATATAAGTTCATAACGATTAGGTGAAACTTACTTATATTCTAGCGTCATATTCATGCATGAAAATTAAGCGCGCATTCTCAATAAACATACATAAATAAGTTATCAATCAAACGGTTAAACAAATTGAATCCACAACTTATGAAACGCAATTAGAAGTATTCAAATCAAAATGCAAGCATAAACATATATTCGAATCACCCCCTAACCAAGGGGGGTTTAGTTCCTCATGGTACAAAACAAAGAGAATCAAAGAAACACCTAAACATTCCAACAACTCAAACTTGAATTGTATGAACGTTTAGGCCCTCTTATCTTCCATTCCTCATTCGTACAAAACAAAGAGCATTGAAATTAAACATTGAAATCAAAGAAACACCTAAACATTCCAACAACTCAAACTTGAATTGTATGAACGTTTAGGCACTCTTATCTTCCTCTTCGTTGTAGCACAAGGTCTAAGGATAGTTTGGTGGTGTGAATGGTTTGGGTAGTGGTGGAGGAATGGAAGGATGGTGTTTGGATTTGTAGGGGAGAGTCACGGCACAAAGGGGGGTTTATGGTCTACATTTCTGCAATGGATGAAGTGTATGAATGGAATGGATGGACTTTGTGAAGGGCACGGCCCCAAGGGACCAATTTCTGTTGTGAAATGAATTGTCTATGAATGAGTGTGAATGAATGAGTATTTATAGGTGAAATGGGGGGAACATGACAGCTAGGTTGCATGTGCTAATGCTTGTGTGTGCATGTTAAATCTGCCAAGATGCATGTGATTAAAGGGTGGAATGAATGGAATGCAATCTGAAATGCATGTGAATTAAATGGATGTGAGTGGAAATGTGGCTCCAATGATGAAGTGAATGCATGTGAAATGGATGCAAGGGGAATTAGGCTCGGCAATGATGGTGTTTTTCTGTGGTGAATGGTAATGCAATGTGTTTGCATGTGAATTAAAGCTATGTGAATGATTAGGGTGAGTGTACATGTGCTTTGACAGCTAGGATGAATTAATTAAAGGAAGTGCATGTGATTGCAAAATGTGAATGATTATGAGTGTGTGTGAGTGAATTAAAGGATGGAATGCATGTGAAATGAATGAAATGCAATCTGAAATGGGATAGCATGTGGGTGGAAATGCATGTGGGTGAATGTGTGGCTGCATGGATTAAAGAATGGGAGTGCATGTGTTGAATGATTAAAGTGCATGTGCAATGTTTTAAAGGATGGAATGATGGAAGAACAAGTGCATGTGAATGCATGGTGATAGCATGTGCACGGTTTTGGTTGGAATGATGGCAGATTGTGTGGGTGAGTGATTAGGTTGGAAATGCATGTGAATGCAAGGTGTGAATGAATGATAAGTGGTGAATGATATGATAAGTGGTGAATGATAAGTGATGAATGATAAGTGGTTATGATAAGTGATAAGTGGTGATGATAAGTAATGGAAGCATGTGAGGGAATGAATAATGAATGCATGTGTATGGTTTTGGGAGAAAGGTGGAGATGCACGGCATAAGGGAATTGGAAAGGTTTAAATGTCCTAAAACTAAAAGGAACAAGGTTCCAACACTTTGGTCTTCAATTTCGTCCAACATTTTGGCGCCAAGCATAAGCTATCCATCCTTAGCCCAAAAGTGCTCCAAAAGTCTCCAAAATGCATCTTTTTGCTCCTTTAGCCCTTTGGACCTACAAACACACGAAAATAGCTTAAAGGACTAAAATAACTAAAGAAACATAACGTAAATGCACGAGAACAAGCCATTTAAGTCGCATGAATATGCTCCTATCAAATACCCCCACACTTATCTTTTGCTAGTCCTCGAGCAAAACAAAACAACAAAAGAACACGAAACTAGACAAAACGAACAAAACACAACCTACACCTTCCAACAATCGTCTCACGGATTTCCAATGCACATGACAAGTTAAAAATCATTAGTCCCATAGATTTTAGTCATCTTCACACTTGAATACATTCTTAATCATAGTCACCACATACTATTTCACAATTAAGCATTTAAAACCATGTTTTTAATGAAGTAACATGCCTTCGAGAATTTGCTCAAATCCTTACAAGATATGCACTCGTTTTTCACACAGATTTTCTGACTACACACCCTACACTAGTTATATGTGAGAAGATTGATGTAAATATGAATTCTAACACTCACATATGTTATATCAAAGAAAGCATTTTCTGGATTTACGATAATGACATGAATATGATCTCATGAACGGAATGCTACTACTTAGAATGAGAACCAGTGATTCCATAAGCTCATATCAATTCCAAACTCCACATATTGAATACATAATCATCAAGATAGAAGTTGAGGGTTGTAACGGGGCTAAGGGTAATGGTTTAACAAAGAAAGGTAAAGTAAAACAAAGGTTCTTAAAGTAATAGGAAGCGAAGTATTGAAATTGACACTTAAACTCACTTTTAATGGCAGAAATCAACTTTTAAACACAAGGGAAGATTCATGCAACAACTAGGGTCAAATTCACTCTTTTGGACCCTTCCTTCAATAACCAATGCTTGTGAGATCATTCTCACTTATTTTTCAACTCTTTTTTTTGTTTTTTTTTTTTTTCTTTATTTCATTCTTTGGCCGTGCCCTATTATCTTCCCCCACACTTATTTTCTGCAGTATATTGATCAAAATGAGTTCATTCTAAGTCATGCTTCACTATCCTTTAAGAACAAGGGGGTTAACAAAGAAAATAAGCTTGAAAAGGCTCAAAAGGGGTAATCCTACAATACATGTGAAAAGGGATAGGCTTTTTGGCTTTGGCTTGACTAACAACTTCATCTTATTGTATGTTATGCAATCAATATCATGCTTTGAATGAAACGGATATAAGTTCTAGCATTTAGTTCTATCATGATACAATTGCATTCTAAGTAGCAACCAAGCAAGGAATAATGAGATCATACAACAACTTTAGAAAACAAAGAATCACAGAAAATAACTCTCCAAAGAAGGTAATGGCTCGAGTCTCACAGGGTTGTAGCGTTTGTTTGAGTTCCTTCCTTCAAGCATGTTACAAAAACGAATTTTTCTTTTATGATTGCATGTGAAGTCATACATTATAACCATAACCAAGCATATACCAAGAGTAAATCAAACTTTTCTCTATGTTAATAACTCTTTTTAACCGTCATGCAATTATAAACCAAATCCTTATCATTGTGTTGGAAGGTACCCTAAGACACAAACACACAAAAACGACTCAAAACACTCTTTTTAGGCTTTTCAAAACATTTTTTTCAAATTTTTATGTGATTTTCGGAGTTATAAAACAAAACACACTAAAACACTCTAAAACAATTTAAAAACACCTTAAAACAGCAAGGAACAACATTTGAAGTTATGGGTGATAAAATCCCACGAATTTGCATTAACAACATTAGTTACCCCCCCACACTTAAATCAAACATTGTCCTCAATGTTTTAAGCATAGATTCACACAAATCATAAGTAAACACACAAAAAAAACAACTAAACATACTAAACATGGCAGAATGTAATTAACAAAGAGAAGAGTTTAGGGACGCAAATCTGGTTATGGAGTGTAAATTCCCTCTTCTCCTTGGTGATTGCACTGAGGCATTGATCTTGGTGATTCCACAGGCATACTCTTGAACTGGGCTACATGATTCTTTTGGTCTCCGCCACTTGTTGATTTTCCTTTGTGCTACTGGGCTGGAGGATTCTTTTGGTCTTCCCCGAAGGTCTGAGCATACCCCTTTTGTCTGTTTCTTTGTTCAATCTTTCCAATTCGTATTGAAAAGGGTTGGAGGATAACTCAGCCTATGTTTGTCTCCACATGCTTCAATGTATCATTTTCACTTGCCTTACTCGCTCCTCTTTGCAGAAGTGGTCCCTTCTCCTGAAGTGTATCAACCGTTGAAGGTGACTACTCGAGAGCAACGCTAGGTAAGCAATCAGGAATAGATTCCAGGCAGTTGGCTCCAGATCGGAAGACTGACTCCAAGTGCTGGCTGATTGCTTCTTTTACTTTGCCATGCGAGTAAGATCAAGGACAAAGAAAAAGACAGGGAAAAAGCATGATATGAGATACTTTTGCTTTTGACCTTGATGATATGAGATACCTTTGCTTTTGAAGAAGCGGTGAATGAATCAGCACACTTCAATCCGCCGTTTCCTCCTGGGTCATATGTACTCCAGGCATCTGGTATCATCTTTGGGGAAGAAGAAAGAATTGAGTATTTCGAAAGGCTTTGCTGGGAGTGCGCCCTCAGAGGTGAGGGAGAGTTGGGCATTTTCTTCAGGTTTGCCTTGCCATAAAAGACGAAGGTCGACATATATAGAGATAATATCAAGTGGTGGTACTGTTCTTTTACCCTTGTCGACAAATGTCTCTTCGATATCAGAACGACGCCTCTTCGATTTCTGAGCAGGCGCCCCTTTGATTTCTGAACGACGCCCCTTTGCTTTCTGAACGACACGTAGTAGTGCGGATGCGGCTCCTTTTGACAAAGCTGCACGCGTTTTCTGAAAAGCAGAGAAAGCGTCGCCGAACTTTGCGCTTGTTGGCTAAAGATGTGTAGTTGCGATGATGGCCTCCACGTGTTGTCTGAAAAGAAGAAATCTTTTGACAAAGTTGAACGCGTCTTCTGAAAAGCCGAGAAAGCGTCGCCTAAATTACGCCGGAAATTCCGGCTTTTTGATTTGGTGGACGCGTCGCCTTGGCTTTTTGATGCGTGAATTATACGCACACAAATTAAACCCTCTTTTCGTCAAATTGTAGTATATGTATAAGTAGGGATCGTTCTAGACCGGGGATTAGGAGGGATTGTTAATCACTTGGATTTGACTCAAAAACATAAAAACAAAGTTAAAAACGTTCACAAAGACTCAAAGGACTCAAAACAACACAAACACACTCAAATCTGCCTAAAAACCACTTTCTGGGCAGATTTGAGCACAAACACAAATTTGGACGAATTTGTGTAACAAAATGACTCAAGAACGTAAAAACACAATATAAAACACTAAACTAACTCAAAGAATGTAAAACTAAATGCTTGAAACACTAAAACAAACCAAAAGACTCAAACATCACCCAAAACACTCAAAACTGCCTTAAAATCACTTTCTGGGCAGTTTTGAGCACTTTGGTGAATTTGGACGAAATTGGGAAATAAAATGAATCAAAACACTTAAAAGCACAAACTAAATTGATTTCTAACTAAATTGGACATTAAAGTAAAGGGGGATTTAGATTTATACGAAAATTGAAATAACAAAACAAGTTAATAAACGAAACAGATTGTAAAACGAATTTGATGGAATGGAATGAATGGAAGATAGAATGGCTAAGGGGTTCATCTCCATACATGTTATACTTGCATAATAAAATGATTTCCAATTGCATTTCAATAAACCATGAAACTCAACACCCCGGGTTAACCGTGATGCACTAATTAACCTTCAAATCTTCCTAACGTTATTGAATTGGATGATGCATGCGACAATTCAAAACATTCCCCACAAGTCCTCAACATGAATGCATAGAAGAGGTACAAGCAAGAATCATTACGCTCTATGAAAATTATAAGTGTTGACGAGGCATTCGTTACTATGATTGCATGAAACTTATGCCAAGAATTTGTTTAACGCGATTGTTTATAAGCAACCTCCACTACTTGTGAATATAAGTTCGTAACTATTAGGTGAAACTCACTTATATTATAGCGTCATATTCATGCATGAAAATTAAGCGCGCATTCTCAATAAACATACATAAATAAGTTATCAATCAAACGGTTAAACAAATTGAATCCACAACTTATGAAACGCAATTAGAAGTAATCAAATCAAAATGCAAGCATAAACATATATTTCGAATTCCCCCCTAGCCAAGGGGGGTTTAGTTGAATTTAAACATTGGAATCAAAGAAACACCTAAACATTCCAACAACTCAAACTTGAATTGTATGAACGTTTAGGCACTCTTCTCTTCCATTCCTCATACGTACAAAACAAAGAGTATTGAAATTAAACATTGAAATCAAAGAAACACCTAAACATTCCAACAACTCAAACTTGAATTGTATGAACGTTTAGGCACTCTTCTCTTCCTCTTCGTTGTAGCACAAGGTCTAAGGATAGTTTGATGGTGTGAATGGTTTGGGGAGTGGTTGGAGTGGCTGCAATGGAGGAGAAAAGTGTTTTGGTGGCTGCAATGAGGGTGTGGAGAGGTTTTGACGAATTTCTGGAACATGGAAGAGTGTATGAATGAAATGTGTATGCAATGGATGCTTATTTATAGGTGAAATGGGGGGAACATGACAGCTAGGAGGGAATGTGGCTGCATGTTTGAATGATTAAAGGATGCATGTGGGTTGGAATTGCATGTGCAATGAATATGTGGCTGCATGTGCAAGGGGACAATCTGAAAATGCATGTGAAAGCATGTGTTGGCTGCAATGATGAAATGGATGGGAGTGCATGTGGCTTAATTAATTAAAGGGAGTGCATGTGCAATGTTTTAAAGGATGGAATGCATGTGAATATGATGGAAATCTGATGGGAGGTGGAATGGGATGTTTTGCATGTGAATTAAAGAGTAAATGCATGTGAATTAAAGAGTGAATGCATGTGCAATGACAGCTAGGTTGAATATGCATGTGGAATGGCTGATTTATTTGAAGATGCATGTGCAATGAAGTGGAATGACAGCTAGGTTATGATGATGAATGCATGTGGCTGATTTAATTGAATAGGAAAGCATGTGGATTTAATGGTTTAAAGGGTGAATGCATGTGGATGCATGTGTTGATGAATGGGATTAGGAAAGGTTTAAATGTCCTAAAACTAAAGGGAACAAGGTTCCAACACTTTGGTCTTCAATTAGGTCTTCAATTTCGTCCAACACTTTGGCTCCAAGCATAAGCTATCCATCCTTAGTCCAAAAGTGCTCCAAAAGTCTCCAAAATGCATCTTTTTGCTCCTTTAGCCCTTTGGACCTACAAACACACGAAAATAGCTTAAAGTACTAAAATAACTAAAGAAACATAACGTAAATGCACGAGAACAAGCCATTTAAGTCGCATGAATATGCTCCTATCAAATACCCCCACACTTATCTTTTGCTAGTCCTCGAGCAAAACAAAACAAAAGAAACCAAAAACAAAACAAAACGAACAAAACACAACCTATACCTTCCAACAATCGTCTCAGGGATTTCCAATGCACATGACAAGTTAAAAATCATTATTCCCACAGATTTTAGCCATCTTTACACTTAAGTACATTTTTAATCATAGTCACCACATACTAGTTCACAATTAAGCATTTAAAACCATGTTTTGAATGTAGTAACATGCCTTAGAGAATTCCCTCAATTCCTTACTAGATGTACTCTCGTTTTTCACACAGATTTTCTAACTTCACACCCTACACTAGTTATATGTGAGAAGATTGATGTAAACATGAAAACGAACACTCACATATATGTATCATAAAGAGAGCAATTTCTGGAGTTAATAAGCATGTTTAGGTATGATCTCATGAATGGAATGCTACTACTTAGAAGCGAGAACCAGTGACACCATAAGCTTATACCAAGTTCAAACTCCACAAATTGAAACACATAACAATCAAGATAGAAGTCAAAGGGTTGTAACGAGGCTAGGCAATTGGCTAACAATGAAAGGTGAAGGATAAGCAAACATTCTTAAAGCAATAGTGAGCAAAGTATTGAATTAGGTACTTAGAATTCCCTTTAGAACGCAGAAGTCAACTTTGAACACCCAAGGGGAAGTCACAAAACTTCGGGCCATATTCAACTTTTTGGGCCCTTTCTTCAACAATCACACTTGTGAGTCCATTCTCACTTATTTTCACTCTTTTTCTTTCTTTTCTTCTTCTTTTTCTCACATTTTTTTTTCTTTTTCCCGTGCCTCCTTTAAGACTTAGGCACATACATACACACAAAAATCCCTTCCCCCACACTTATTTTCTGCAACATATTAATCAAAAGGAATTCATTATCCGTCATGCTTACTATGCTTCAAGAACAAGGGTACGGATGGTCCTAATCTAGGCTAGGTGAGGGGTGATGTGGGTTAACAAAGAACATGGGCTAAACAAGGCTCAACGGGGTTAAAACTTACAACATATACGAAATATGGGAAGTAAGGCTATTTGGCTATGGTGGCAACTACACAACTTCATCTTGATACATGTTATGCAATTCAATGTCATGCTTTGAATGAAACGGATATAAGTTCTAGCATTTAGTTCTATCATGATACAATTGCATTCTAAGTAGCAACCAAGCAAGGATAATGAGATCATGCAACAACTTTAGAAAACAAAGAATCACAGAAAATAACTCTCCAAAGAAAGTAATGGCTCGAGTCTCACAGGGATGTAGCGTTATTATGAGTTTCTTCCTTCAAGCATGTTACAAAAACGAATTTTTCTTTTATGATTGCATGTGAAGTCATACATTATAACCATAACCAAGCATATACCAAGAGTAAATCAAACTTTCATCCATGTTTATAACTCTCTTTAACAGTCATGCAATTACAAACCAAATCCTTATCATTGTGTTCGAAGGTACCCTAAGACACAAACACACAAAAACGACTCAAAACACTCTTTTTAGGCTTTTTAAAACATGTTTTTCAACTTTTTATGTGATTTTCGAAGTTATAAAACAAAACATACTAAAAACACTCTAAGACAACTTAAAAACACCTTAAAACAGCAAGGAACAACATTTGAAGTAATGGGTGATAAAATCCCACGAATTTGCATTAAATATACTTAGTTACCCCCCCACACTTAAATCAAACATTGTCCTCAATGTTTTAAGCATAGATTCACACAAAACATAAGTAAACTCACAAAAAGCACTTAAACATACTAAACATGGCAAAATGTAATTAACAAAGAGAAGAGTTTAGAGACGCAAATCTGGTTATAGAGTGTAAATTCCATCTTCTCCTTGGTAATTGCATTGAGGCTTTTGATCTTTGTGATTCCACAGGCTTACTCTTGAACTGGTTTCTGCCCATCGTTGATTTTCCTTTGTGCTACTTCTTGAACTGGGCAGCATGATGGTTCTTTTGGTCTCCCCCGAAGGTCTGAGCTTACCCCTTTGGTCTGTTTCTTTGTTCAATCTTTCCAATTCGTATTGAAAAGGGTTGGAGGATAACTCAGCCTAAGTTTGTCTCCACATGCTTCAATGTATCATTTTCACTTGCCTTACTCGCTCCCCTTTGCAGAAGTGGTCCCTTCTCTGGAAGTGTATCAACCGTTGAAGATGACTACTCGAGAGCAACGCTAGGTAAGCAATCAGGAATAGATTCCAGGCAGTTGGCTCCAGATCGGAAGACTGACTCCAAGTGCCGGCTGATTGCTTCTTTTACTTTGCCATGCGAGTAAGAACAAGGACAAAGAAAAAGACAGGGAAAGAGCATGATATGAGATACTTTTGCTTTTGACCTTGATGATATGAGATACCTTTGCTTTTGAAGAAGCGGTGAATGAATCAGCACACTTCAATCCGCCATTTCCTCCTGGGTCATCTGTACTCCAGGCATCTGGTATCATCTTTGGGGAAGAAGAAAGAATTGAGTATTTCGAAAGGCTTTGCTGGGAGTGCGCCCTCAGAGGTGAGGGAGAGTTGGGCATTTTCTTCAGGTTTGCCTTGCCATAAAAGACGAAGGTCGACATATATAGAAATAATATCAAGTGGTGGTACTGTTTTTTTACCCTTGTCGACAAACGTTTTGATCCCGCAAATCCGGCTTTTTGAAATAGTGGCGCCCCTTCGATTTCTGAACGACGCCTCTTCGATTTCTGAGCGGGCGCCCCTTCGATTTCTGAACGACGCCCCTTCTCTTTCTGAACGACACGTGGTAGTGCAGATGCGGCTTCTTTTGACAAAGCTGCACGCGTTTTCTGAAAAGCAGAGAAAGCGTCGCCGAACTTTGCGCTTGTCGGCTAAAGACGTGTAGTTGCGATGATGGCCTCCACGTGTTTTCAGCTTTGTCAGAAATCTTTTGACAAAGTTGAACGCGTCTTCTGAAAAGCCGAGAAAGCGTCGCCAAAATTACGCCGGAAATTCCGGCTTTTTGAATCGGTGGACGCGTCGCCTTGGCTTTTTTATTGAGCTATCGATCACCACAACAAACACACTCTGAAGATTTCCCATTCTTGAAAATCGACTCCGGCCCTTTGAAATTTAACTCCATCCCTTTTCTTTGAACACGTTTGAAAAATGGCAAACTCATCGAACCTTAGCTTGGAATTGAGCCTTAGCAGTGATACGGGCGCGCCGCGTCAAGGTAACGTATGGCGCCCTTCTTTCTTATCTTCTAACGGTCTTCTTACAGGTGAAGACTCCGTGATGCAGGACGCCACAACAGCTACAATAGTAGCTAGGAACCTCCTCACTCCAAAAGATAGTAGGCTGCTGTCAGGACGGTCTGATGAGTTGGCCGTTCAAGAGTCCCTCGCACTTAGTGTTCAGTGTGCGAGCTCTGTGTCCAACATGGGCCTACGCCTGCTTGCCCGCTCTCGTCAGGTGGAATCGTTGATGGCAGAGGTGGAAAGACTTAAGCAAGAGATCCAGCAACTTAAGTACGAGAATAGAAGTTTGCATGTGCTTGCAAATAACTATTCGTCGGGGATGAAGAGGAAGCTTGATGAGCTGCAAGAATCTGAGGGTCGAATTCACAGTGACCGTCAAAGGTTTGCGTCTTATCTCCAGAGGCACCTTTTTCCTGGGTCATCCAGCGCTTGGCCAAGTATTGAGGCCTGGAATGCTCTAGCTCCGATGCCTCCCGCTCCGATGGCTTCCGCTCCGATGCCTCCCGCTTCTATGCCTCCCGCTTCTATGCCTCCCGCTTCTGCGCCTTCCGCTTCTGCGCCTCGTAGTGGGGCTTCACGCAAACAACCTTTGTGAAGCTCCACCTTTCTCCATGTTTAGTATCCTTCTTTCATTTTTTTTTTTTATTTTTTTTTTTATTTTTTTTTTTTAACATAAATAAAATCAAACGGCATGGAATTGGTCCTTGAATGGAAGGTGATACTTGAAGTGAACCGGCATTGGTTTGAATTCTAATGTAGGTGCCTGATTCATAAAAAACAACAAGTTAGTATAAAATGTAATGGAATTTGAAAAAAATGACTTACTTGTTTTGTCTGACAAGAACTCAATGACAAACACCACTCCTTTGAAAGTTTCAGGGATATTGGACTTGGCCAGATTGCATGTGATGGTTATGACTTGTCCAATGTCATCAAATTCAACTTCTTTGGGCATTGTTGTCTCAAGTATATCCTCTTTGATGAATTCATGAAATTCCCTACTTTGCACCTTTGGAAGGTCTTCCAAGATGTCTTTTTCACTTTCTTCTTCCTTGGAATTCATGAACCTGCAAGGAATAGGGATATTAGGTGGAATGGGGTTAGAACTAATTGGAACAACCTTACTTGAATTAGATGGCGTAGGAGCAATAAGTGCTTCCAGCAAAGGTGCTTCAAATTCTCCCTTCGGTTTTACAATGGTTGAACTAGGGAGTTTGCCTTGGTCGCAAAATTGTCCTACGAACTCCGCGATCTGCCCAATTTGCTTTTCCAAGTGGTCCAACCTTTTGTCTTCTTGTCGAGCCTCATTGTCTTGATTTTGTGAGCCCTGCACCAAACAAATTAATTCGTTAAGCTTTTGATTATAATCTACTGACGAACTTAAGTTTTGTTGGGCATATTGAATATGAGGTTGTGGTGGCTGCCAATATCCTCCTTGTTGAGCATTTTGAGGTTCCCACCACATAGAGTTTGAATGATCACTCCAATCCGAATTGTAAGTATTGGAAAACACGTTATTCCTTGATTGAAGATTCAATATATCAACTCTTTGCATTTGAGACCTTTCCATGAGCTGTGACAAAAGAAAAGCATTATCAAGTGCCATGTTGTTCTTCTCTAGTATTTGAATTCAACAAACAAAACACAAATCAAAAACTAAAACTAAAATACATAACAGAAACAAACAATCCAAGAGATTAGCAAATTTGCTAATCCCCGGCAACGGCGCCAAAATTTGATGCGTGAATTATACGCACACAAATTAAACCCTCTTTTCGTCAAATTGTAGTATATGTATAAGTAGGGATCGTTCTAGACCGGGGATTAGGAGGGATTGTTAATCACTTGGATTTGACTCAAAAACATAAAAACAAAGTTAAAAACGTTCACAAAGACTCAAAGGACTCAAAACAACACAAACACACTCAAATCTGCCTAAAAACCACTTTCTGGGCAGATTTGAGCACAAACACAAATTTGGACGAATTTGTGTAACAAAATGACTCAAGAACGTAAAAACACAATATAAAACACTAAACTAACTCAAAGAATGTAAAACTAAATGCTTGAAACACTAAAACAAACCAAAAGACTCAAACATCACCCAAAACACTCAAAACTGCCTTAAAATCACTTTCTGGGCAGTTTTGAGCACTTTGGTGAATTTGGACGAAATTGGGAAATAAAATGAATCAAAACACTTAAAAGCACAAACTAAATTGATTTCTAACTAAATTGGACATTAAAGTAAAGGGGGATTTAGATTTATACGAAAATTGAAATAACAAAACAAGTTAATAAACGAAACAGATTGTAAAACGAATTTGATGGAATGGAATGAATGGAAGATAGAATGGCTAAGGGGTTCATCTCCATACATGTTATACTTGCATAATAAAATGATTTCCAATTGCATTTCAATAAACCATGAAACTCAACACCCCGGGTTAACCGTGATGCACTAATTAACCTTCAAATCTTCCTAACGTTATTGAATTGGATGATGCATGCGACAATTCAAAACATTCCCCACAAGTCCTCAACATGAATGCATAGAAGAGGTACAAGCAAGAATCATTACGCTCTATGAAAATTATAAGTGTTGACGAGGCATTCGTTAATATAAGTGAAACTCACTTATATTATAGCGTCATATTCATGCATGAAAATTAAGCGCGCATTCTCAATAAACATACATAAATAAGTTATCAATCAAACGGTTAAACAAATTGAATCCACAACTTATGAAACGCAATTAGAAGTAATCAAATCAAAATGCAAGCATAAACATATATTTCGAATTCCCCCCTAGCCAAGGGGGGTTTAGTTGAATTTAAACATTGGAATCAAAGAAACACCTAAACATTCCAACAACTCAAACTTGAATTGTATGAACGTTTAGGCACTCTTCTCTTCCATTCCTCATACGTACAAAACAAAGAGTATTGAAATTAAACATTGAAATCAAAGAAACACCTAAACATTCCAACAACTCAAACTTGAATTGTATGAACGTTTAGGCACTCTTCTCTTCCTCTTCGTTGTAGCACAAGGTCTAAGGATAGTTTGATGGTGTGAATGGTTTGGGGAGTGGTTGGAGTGGCTGCAATGGAGGAGAAAAGTGTTTTGGTGGCTGCAATGAGGGTGTGGAGAGGTTTTGACGAATTTCTGGAACATGGAAGAGTGTATGAATGAAATGTGTATGCAATGGATGCTTATTTATAGGTGAAATGGGGGGAACATGACAGCTAGGAGGGAATGTGGCTGCATGTTTGAATGATTAAAGGATGCATGTGGGTTGGAATTGCATGTGCAATGAATATGTGGCTGCATGTGCAAGGGGACAATCTGAAAATGCATGTGAAAGCATGTGTTGGCTGCAATGATGAAATGGATGGGAGTGCATGTGGCTTAATTAATTAAAGGGAGTGCATGTGCAATGTTTTAAAGGATGGAATGCATGTGAATATGATGGAAATCTGATGGGAGGTGGAATGGGATGTTTTGCATGTGAATTAAAGAGTAAATGCATGTGAATTAAAGAGTGAATGCATGTGCAATGACAGCTAGGTTGAATATGCATGTGGAATGGCTGATTTATTTGAAGATGCATGTGCAATGAAGTGGAATGACAGCTAGGTTATGATGATGAATGCATGTGGCTGATTTAATTGAATAGGAAAGCATGTGGATTTAATGGTTTAAAGGGTGAATGCATGTGGATGCATGTGTTGATGAATGGGATTAGGAAAGGTTTAAATGTCCTAAAACTAAAGGGAACAAGGTTCCAACACTTTGGTCTTCAATTAGGTCTTCAATTTCGTCCAACACTTTGGCTCCAAGCATAAGCTATCCATCCTTAGTCCAAAAGTGCTCCAAAAGTCTCCAAAATGCATCTTTTTGCTCCTTTAGCCCTTTGGACCTACAAACACACGAAAATAGCTTAAAGTACTAAAATAACTAAAGAAACATAACGTAAATGCACGAGAACAAGCCATTTAAGTCGCATGAATATGCTCCTATCACTTTTTTATTGAGCTATCGATCACCACAACAAACACACTCTGAAGATTTCCCATTCTTGAAAATCGACTCCGGGCCTTTGAAATTTAACTCCATCCCTTCTCTTTGAACACTTTTGAAAAATGGCAAACTCATCGAACCTTAGCTTGGAATTGAGCCTTAGCAGTGATACGGGCGCGCCACGTCAAGGTAACGTATGGCGCCCTTCTTTCTTATCTTCTAACGGTCCTCTTTCAGGTGAAGACTCCGTGATGCAGGACGCCACAACAGCTACAATAGTAGCTAGGAACCTGCTCACTCCAAAAGATAGTAGGCTGCTGTCAGGACGGTCCGATGAGTTGGCCGTTCAAGAGTCGCTCGCACTTAGTGTTCAGTGTGCGAGTTCTGTGTCCAACATGGGCCAACGCCTGCTTGCCCGCTCCCTTCAGGTGGAATCATTGATGGCAGAGGTGGAGAGTCTTAAGCAAGAGATCCAGCAGCTTAAGTAGGCGAATAGAAGTTTGCACGTGCTTGCCAACAACTATTCGACGGGCATGAAGAGGAAGCTTGATGAGCTGCAAGAGTCTGAAGGTCGGATTCACAGTGACCGTCAAAGGTTTTCGTCTTTCCTCCAGAGGCACCTTTTTCCTGGCTCATCCAGCGCTTGGCCAAGTATTGAGGCCTGGAATGCTCTAGCTCCGATGCCTCCCGCTCCGATGCCTTCCGCTCCGATGCCTTCCGCTCCGATGCCTTCCACTGCAATGCCTTCCGCTTCAATGCCTTCCGCTTCGACGCCTCGTAGTGGGGCTTCACGTAAACAACCTTTGTGAAGCACCATCTTTCTCCATGTTTAGTATATTTTTTTTTTTTAATAGATGAAATTTTTTTTTTTTTTTTTTTCAGTGCATTGGGTTGCCTCCCAAGTAGTGCTTTCTTTTACGTCTTGCAGCCGGACGAAGAATCCAATCACTCCAGGATATGTTCACGAATCGGATGAGAACTCCGAGTCATGAACTAGTACCTAAAACAAGAAACAAAACAAAATTAAGAATCTGGAAAAATAAAAACAAACGAAAATAAAAAAATCCAAGGGATTAGCAAATTTTCTAATCCCCGGCAATGGCGCCAAAATTTGATGCGAAAATTATACGCGCACAAATTAAACCCTCTTTTCGTCAAATTGTAGTATAGGTGCAAGTAGGGATCGTTCTAGACCGGGGATTAGGAGGGATTGTTAACCACTTGGATTTGACTCAAAAACGTAAAATAACAATATGAAACACTATACTAGACTCAAAGAATGCAAAACTAAACTTTAAAACACTAAGACAAACCAAAAGACTCAAAACAACACAAACACACTCAAATCTGCCTAAAAACCACTTTCTGGGCAGATTTGAGCACAAACACAAATTTGGGCGAAATTAAGTAATAACTTGACTCAAGAACGTAAAAACACAATATAAAACACTAAACTAACTCAAAGAATGTAAAACTAAACACTTAAAACATTAAAACAAACCAAAAGACTCAAACATCACCCAAAACACTCAAAACTGCCTTAAAATCACTTTCTGGGCAGTTTTGAGCACTTTGGTGAATTTGGACGAAATTGGGAAATAAAATTGAATCAAAACACTTTAAAACATAAACTAAACAAATTCTAAACACTAAAGAACAAGAAAGTAAAGGGGGGTTTTAAATTGACAAGAATTGAAATAACAAAACAAGTTAATAAACTAAACAGATTGTAAAACGAATTTGATGGAATGGAATGAATGGATGATAGAATGGCTAAGGGGTTCATCTCCATACATGTTATTGATGCGAGATTTACTTGACACTCAAATTAAACCCTCGTTTGACAATTGTAGTAGAATGGATAAGTGAGGGATCGTTCTAGACCGGGGATTAGGAGGGCTTGCTAAAACCTTCTAAATTGACTTAAAAACATAAAACTAACTTTTAAAACACTAAGACAAACTAAAAGAATCAAAACAAGTTTAAAAGACTCCAACTACTCAAAAACATAAAATAAGACAAATCAAATGAATAAGACTTAACAAAATAAGGGGGGTGATTGTGGTTGGACGAGATTAAATTAAATGGACAAATTGTAATTAAAGGCAAAACGTAAATATGAATGTGATGAAAATATGGATGATGGAATAGCCAAGGGGTTCTTCTCCACACATGTTACACTTGCATACAATATTGATTCTCAGTTGGTCTTTCGATAAGTTGTGAAACTCAATGCTCCAAGTTAATTAGGTCCGCTTAGATTAACTTTCAGATTTCCCTAAATTCGTTGGATTGAATGGAATACGCATTACAACCAAATTATTCTTAATCAAAGTCCCTAACTATGGAATACGCATGATAGAGACATTCAACAAAGATCATTAAGTTCAATGAAAATTATAAGTGTTGACGAGGCATTCGTTACGCATGAAACTTATGCCAAGAATTCGTTTAACGCGATTGTTTATAACCAACCTCCACTACTTGTGAATATAAGTTCATAACGATTAGGTGAAACTCACTTATATTCTAGCGTCATATTCATGCATGAAAATTAAGCTTGCAATCTCAATGAACATACATAAATAAGTTATCAATCAAACAGTTAAACGAATTGAATCCACAACTTATGAAATTCCAACCAAAAGTAATCAATTCATATTGCAAATATAAACATAGTTTCGAATCACCCCCTAGCTAAAGGGGGTTTAGTTCCTCATAACTTTGAAATCAAAGAAACACCTAAACATTCCAACAACTCAAACGTGAATTGTATGAACGTTTAGGCACTCTTCTCTTCCATTCTCATACGTACAAAACAAAGAGAATTAAATTTAAACTTTGAAATCAAAGAAACACCTAAACATTCCAACAACTCAAACTTGAATTGTATGAACGTTTAGGCACTCTTTTCTTCCTCGTTGTTGTAGCACAAGGTCTAAGGTGAGCTTTGGGGATTATGTGAAGTGTTTTGGAGGGATGGGAAGTGGTTGGATAGTGGCTGCAATGAAGGAGAAAAACTGCACAGAAATGGAAGGGATTTGCGGCACAAGGGTTGTGTTTGTGTTGTGTGAAGTGTATGAAATGAGATGCTCCTTGAATGAATGAATGCAAGGGTATTTATAGGAGTAATGGAGGGAACATGACAGCTAGGAGGTGGGTGGAAATGTGGCTGCAAGTTTGGTGAATGATTATGAGTGAATGCATGTGAATGTGGCTAGGTTGGAAAGCTGGAAATCTGAAAATGCAAATGGGAATGCTGAAATGCAAAGGTGGCCACGGTTTTGAGCGTGTTTTGTGTTGGAAATGCATGTGAATGCATGTGAATGTTGTTTGTGTGAAGTGTGTGTGGGTTAAAGAGTGAATGGTGGTGTAATGATGAAGTGTGATGGCTGAAAATGTCAAGGGAAATGCATGTGATTGCACGGGAAAGAATTTCAGGATGCATGTGTGTTGGTGTGTTGTGTGATTTGTTTTGTGGTTGATGGGAATGTGGTTGAATGATTAAATGGACATGTGGGGTGTAATTGAAAAGGGAATGCAAAGTGAATGAATAATGAATGCATGTGCACTGTTTTTGGGAGAAAGGTGGCTGAATGTGCATGTGAATTAGGTTGTGAAAACATGTGGAATGTGGCTGGAATTGATGAGTAATGCACGGTTTTGTTGTTGGTTCTTTGGTGATGAATGCAATGATGAAATGGATGGGAGTGCATGTGGATTAGGTGGTGTAATGATGAAGTGGGAAGTGGAAGAATGTGGTTGGAAATGGCTAAGGGGATGCACGGCTAGGAAGAAGAATGAATGATGTGCATGTGTGTATGCATGTGAAGATGCTAATAAATAATGCATGTAGGGTTAGGAAATAAAATCATAACTTAAAGGGGAATGATTAAAGGGTTTTGAAAGGTTTTGCATGGCTTTGAAGTGAATGTGGATTGGGCTAGAGTTTAAGTACATGAAATGGACCCAAATTGCTCCCCCTTGCATGGCAAGGAATGGTGTTTGTGTTAAGCCCAAGGCAAGGTGAATGTGATTGGGTTAGGGCCATTGTTTTGTGTCTTCAAGTGCATACAAGGCCTTCAAATTCGTCCATCCTCTTGGCTTCATGGATAAGCTATCCAATCCATGCCCAAAAATGCTCCAAATGGCCTCAAAATGCACTTTCTTGCTCCCTAGGCCCTTAGAACCTGAAAACACACAAAAGAAGCATAAAGGACTAAAATAACGAGAGAAACATAACGTAAATGCACGAGAACGAGCCATTTAAGTCGCATGAATATGCTCCTATCAGTTATACTTGCATAATAAAATGATTTCCAATTGCATTTCAATAAACCATGAAACTCAACACCCCGGGTTAACCGTGATGCACTAATTAACCTTCAAATCTTCCTAACGTTATTGAATTGGATGGGTTAGCGCATACAAGAATTCAAAACATTCCCCACAAGTCCTCAACATGAATGCATAGAAGAGATACAAGCAAGAATCATTACGCTCTATGAAAATTATAAGTGTTGACGAGGCATTCGTTACTATGGATTGCATGAAACTTATGCCAAGAATTTGTTTAACGCGATTGTTTATAAGCAACCTCCACTACTTGTAAATATAAGTTCATAACGATTAGGTGAAACTTACTTATATTCTAGCGTCATATTCATGCATGAAAATTAAGCGCGCATTCTCAATAAACATACATAAATAAGTTATCAATCAAACGGTTAAACAAATTGAATCCACAACTTATGAAACGCAATTAGAAGTATTCAAATCAAAATGCAAGCATAAACATATATTCGAATCACCCCCTAACCAAGGGGGGTTTAGTTCCTCATGGTACAAAACAAAGAGAATCAAAGAAACACCTAAACATTCCAACAACTCAAACTTGAATTGTATGAACGTTTAGGCCCTCTTATCTTCCATTCCTCATTCGTACAAAACAAAGAGCATTGAAATTAAACATTGAAATCAAAGAAACACCTAAACATTCCAACAACTCAAACTTGAATTGTATGAACGTTTAGGCACTCTTATCTTCCTCTTCGTTGTAGCACAAGGTCTAAGGATAGTTTGGTGGTGTGAATGGTTTGGGTAGTGGTGGAGGAATGGAAGGATGGTGTTTGGATTTGTAGGGGAGAGTCACGGCACAAAGGGGGGTTTATGGTCTACATTTCTGCAATGGATGAAGTGTATGAATGGAATGGATGGACTTTGTGAAGGGCACGGCCCCAAGGGACCAATTTCTGTTGTGAAATGAATTGTCTATGAATGAGTGTGAATGAATGAGTATTTATAGGTGAAATGGGGGGAACATGACAGCTAGGTTGCATGTGCTAATGCTTGTGTGTGCATGTTAAATCTGCCAAGATGCATGTGATTAAAGGGTGGAATGAATGGAATGCAATCTGAAATGCATGTGAATTAAATGGATGTGAGTGGAAATGTGGCTGCAATGATGAAGTGAATGCATGTGAAATGGATGCAAGGGGAATTAGGCTCGGCAATGATGGTGTTTTTCTGTGGTGAATGGTAATGCAATGTGTTTGCATGTGAATTAAAGCTATGTGAATGATTAGGGTGAGTGTACATGTGCTTTGACAGCTAGGATGAATTAATTAAAGGAAGTGCATGTGATTGCAAAATGTGAATGATTATGAGTGTGTGTGAGTGAATTAAAGGATGGAATGCATGTGAAATGAATGAAATGCAATCTGAAATGGGATAGCATGTGGGTGGAAATGCATGTGGGTGAATGTGTGGCTGCATGGATTAAAGAATGGGAGTGCATGTGTTGAATGATTAAAGTGCATGTGCAATGTTTTAAAGGATGGAATGATGGAAGAACAAGTGCATGTGAATGCATGGTGATAGCATGTGCACGGTTTTGGTTGGAATGATGGCAGATTGTGTGGGTGAGTGATTAGGTTGGAAATGCATGTGAATGCAAGGTGTGAATGAATGATAAGTGGTGAATGATATGATAAGTGGTGAATGAGAAGTGATGAATGATAAGTGGTTATGATAAGTGATAAGTGGTGATGATAAGTAATGGAAGCATGTGAGGGAATGAATAATGAATGCATGTGTATGGTTTTGGGAGAAAGGTGGAGATGCACGGCATAAGGGAATTGGAAAGGTTTAAATGTCCTAAAACTAAAAGGAACAAGGTTCCAACACTTTGGTCTTCAATTTCGTCCAACATTTTGGCGCTAAGCATAAGCTATCCATCCTTAGCCCAAAAGTGCTCCAAAAGTCTCCAAAATGCATCTTTTTGCTCCTTTAGCCCTTTGGACCTACAAACACACGAAAATAGCTTAAAGGACTAAAATAACTAAAGAAACATAACGTAAATGCACGAGAACAAGCCATTTAAGTCGCATGAATATGCTCCTATCACACCTCTGCCATCAATGATTCCACCTGACGGGAGCGGGCAAGCAGGCGTTGGCCCATGTTGGACACAGAACTCGCACACTGAACACTAAGTGCGAGGGACTCTTGAACGGCCAACTCATCGGACCGTCCTGACAACAGCCTACTATCTTTTGGAGTGAGGAGGTTCCTAGCTACTATTGTAGCTGTTGTGGCGTCCTACATCACGGAGTCTTCACCTGTGAGAGGACCGTTAGAAGAAAAGAAAGAAGGGCGCCATACGTTACCTTGACGCGGCGCGCCCGTATCACTGCTAAGGCTCAATTCCAAGCTAAGGTTCGATGAGTTTGCCATTTTTCAAAAGTGTTCAAAGAGAAGGGATGGAGTTAAATTTCAAAGGGCCGGAGTCGATTTTCAAGAATGGGAAATCTTCAGAGTGTGTTTGTTGTGGTGATCGATAGCTCAATAAAAAAGCCAAGGCGACGCGTCCACCAATTCAAAAAGCCGGAATTTCCGGCGTAATTTAGGCGACGCTTTCTCGCGCTTTTCAGAAGGCGCGTTCAACTTTGTCAAAAGATTTCTTCTTTTCAGACAACACGTGGAGGCCATCATCACAACTACACATCTTTAGCCGACAAGCGCAAAGTTCGGCGACGCTTTCTCTGCTTTTCAGAAGACGCGTGCAGCTTTGTCAAAAGGAGCCGCATCTGCACTACCACGTGTCGCTCAGAAATCGAAGGGGCACCTGCTCAGAAATCGAAGAGGCGTATTCAAAAATCGAAGAGGCGCCACTATTTCAAAAAGCCGGAGTTGCGGGATCAAAACGTTTGTCGACAAAGGTAAAAAGTACCACCACTTGCTATTATCTCTATATATGTCGACCTTCGTCTTTTATGGCAGGGCAAACCTGAAGAAAATGCCCAAATCTCCCTCACCTCTGAGGGTGCACTCCCAGCAAAGCCTTTCGAAATACTAAATTCTTTCTTCTTCCCCAAAGATGATACCAGATGTCTGGAGTACAGATGACCCAGGAGGAAACAGCACAACAAATACATGTGCTGATTCATTCACCGCTTCTTCAAAAGCAAAGGTATCTCATATCATCAAGGTCAAAAGCAAAAGTATCTCATATCATGCTCTTTCCCTGTCTTTTTCTTTGTCCTTGTTCTTACTCGCACGGCAAAGTAAAAGAAGCAATCAGCCGGCACTTGGAGTCAGTCTTCCGTTCTGGAGCCAACTGCCTGGAATCTATTCCTGATTGCTTACCTAGCGTTGCTCTCGAGTAGTCATCTTCAACGGTTGATACACTTCCGGAGAATGGACCACTTCTGCAAAGGGGAGCGAGTAAGGCAAGTGAAAATGATACATTGAAGCATGTGGAGACAAACATAGGCTGAGTTATCCTCCAACCCTTTTCATTATGAATTGGAAAGATTGAACAAAGAAACAGACCAAAGGGGTAAGCTCAGACCTTCGGGGAAGACCAAAAGAATCCTCCAGCCCAGTAGCACAAAGGAAAATCAATGATGGGCGGAAACCAGTTCGAGAGTAAGCCTGTGGAATCATCAAGATCAAGCCTCAATGCAATCAACAAAGAGAAGATGGAATTTACACTCCATAACCAGATTTGCGTCCCTAAACTCTTCTCTTTGTTAATTACATTTTGCCATGTTTAGTATGTTTAAGTGCTTTTTGTGTGTTTACTTATGTTTTGTGTGAATCTATGCTTAAAACATTGAGGACAATGTTTGATTTAAGTGTGGGGGGGTAACTAATGTTGTTAATGCAAATTCGTGGGATTTTATCACCCATAACTTCAATTGTTGTTCCTTGCTGTTTTAAGGTGTTTTTAAATTGTTTTAGAGTGTTTTAGTGTGTTTTGTTTTATAACTCCGAAAATCACATAAAAATTTGAAAAATATGTTTTGAAAAACCTAAAAAAAAAAAAATAGTGTTTTGAGTCGTTTTTGTGTGTTTGTGTCTTAGGGTACCTTCCAACACAATGATAAGGATTTGGTTTGTAATTGCATGACTATTAAAAAGAGTTATTAACATAGAGAAAAGTTTGATTTACTCTTGGTATATGCTTGGTTATGGTTATAATGTATGACTTCACATGCAATCATAAAAGAAAAAATTTGTTTTTGTAACATGCTTGAAGGAAGGAACTCAAACAAACGCTACAACCCTGTGAGACTCGAGCCATTACCTTCTTTGGAGAGTTATTTTCTGTGATTCTTTGTTTTCTAAAGTTGTTGCATGATCTCATTATTCCTTGTTGGTTGCTACTTAGAATGCAATTGTATCATGATAGAACTAAATGCTAGAACTTATATCCGTGTCATTCAAAGCATGACATTGAATTGCATAACATATATCAAGATGAAGTTGTGTAGTTGCCACCATAACCAAATAGCCTTACTTCCCATATTTCGTATTTATTGTAAGTTTTAACCCCGTTGAGCCTCGTTTAGCCTTTATTCTTTGTTAACCCACATCACCCCTTACCTAGCCTAGAGTAGGACTTTCCTATACCCTTGTTCTTAAAGTATAGTGAGCATGACTTAAATGAATTCTTTTTGAGTTACATTATGCAAGAAAATGAGTGTGGGGGAGTAAAAGTTTGTTCTTACGTTTATATGTATGTTTTGAGATTCAAAAGAAAAAGAAGAAGAAAAGAAAAAAAAAAAAAAAAAAGAGTGAAAATAAGTAAGAATGAACTCACGAGCGTTGATGGTTGAAGAAAGGGTCCAAAAAGTTGAATATGGCCCTAAGTTTTGTGTGACTTTCCCTTGGGTGTTCAAAGTTGACTTCTGCGTTCTTAAGGGAATTCTAAGTGCCTAATTCAATACTTTGCTCACTATTGCTTTAAGAATGTTTGTTTATCCTTCACCTTTCATTGTTAGCCAATACCCTAGCCCCGTTACAACCCTTTGACTTCTATCTTGAGTGTTATGTGTTTCAAAATGTGGAGTTTGGAATTGATATGAGCTTATGGTGTCAATGGTTCTCGCGTCTAAGTAGTAGCATTTCATCATGAGATCATATCTAAACATGCTTATTAACTCCAGAAATTGCTTCCTTTGAAATACATATATGTGAGTGTTCGTTTTTATGTTTACATCAATCTTCTCACATATAACTGGTTTAGGGTATGTAGTCAGAAAATCTGAGTGAAAACTGAGTGCATATCTTGTAAGGAATTGAGCAAATTCTCTAAGGCATGTTACTACATTCAAAACATGGTTTTAAATACTTAATTGTGAAATAGTATGTGGTGACTGTGATTAAGAATGTAATTAAGTGTGAAGATGACTAAAATCTGTGGGAATGATGATTTTTAACATGTCATGTGCATTGGAAATCCCTAAGACGATTGTTGGAAGGTTTAGGTTTTGTTTTGTTTTTTTTGTTTTGCTCGAGGACTAGCAAAAGATAAGTGTGGGGGAGTTTGATAGGAGCATATTCATGCGACTTAAATGGCTTGTTCTCGTGCATTTACGTTATGTTTCTCTCGTTATTTTAGTCCTTTATGCTTCTTTTGTGTGTTTTCAGGTTCTAAGGGCCTAGGGAGCAAGAAAGTGCATTTTGAGGCCATTTGGAGCATTTTTGGGCATGGATTGGATAGCTTATCCATGGAGCCAAGAGGATGGACGAATTTGAAGGCCTTGTATTCACTTTGGACATAAAATAAAGGGCCTAGCCCATTCTCTCTTATTCTCTCCCTTATAGCCATGCAAAGAACCATCCATTCCATAAAAAACAATCCATCAATTCACATGCAAAACCACCATTAACACACATGCACCCAAACAAAGCCAACCTAGCTAACCCTACATGCATTCTTTATTCACTCTTCATCATTGCATTTATTCTCCAAACACTTTCATTAATTAAAACACATTTGCACATCCACTCATTCTTTCCCCAAAGCCGTGCATTCCCAATCCCTTTCCAACATTTCACATGCATTTCCACCTTGGTCATGCTTTCCCATTTCATTATTCATTCACTTTGCATTCATTCAATCAACCCACATGCACTTTAATCATTCAAACATGTAGCCACATAATCATTCACCCTATCCATTCTTTGTCACAAAACAATGTCACATACACTCATCATCACACAACCTAGCTAACCCTACATGCATTATTTATTAACTCTTCATCATGCATCAACATTTTAAATCATCAAAAACCAACCCATTGCCGTGCATAATCTCTCATCATTTCAGCCACATTTCTAACTCACATGCATCACATTCATTTCCAAACAACAATCACTTCAAATGCCATGCATTCACATGCATTTACACCACCAAAAACCCCTTTGCCGTGGGCTTTCAATGCCTTTCCAGCTTTCCCTTTTATTTTCCAGCTTTCCCTTTTATTTTCCAGCTTTCCCTTTTATTTTCCAGCTTTCATTCTTCATCATTGCAGCCATTCCACATGCAATTCTTCATCATTGCACCACAAATCTTCCCATACATTCAAATGCCATGCATTCACATGCATTTCCAGCAAGAAAACACCTAACCCGTGCAAACACACCCCATTTCCAGCTTTCACATGTTGTCCTAGCTGTTTTTCCATCATTCCTCCACACAAACACCTTAAACAAACAGCCATATACATCTCCACTCCTCCTATAAATACCCTTGCATTCCCATCATTCAGAAACATCTCAATTTCCATTCACAACACTTCACACAACACAAACACAACCCTTGTGCCGCAAATCCCCTTCCATTTCTGTGCAGTTTTTCTCTTCCATTGCAGCCACTATCCAACCACTTCCCATCCCTCCAAAACAACGAGGAAGAAAAGAGTGCCTAAACGTTCATACAATTCAAGTTTGAGTTGTTGGAATTTTTAGGGGTTTCTTTGATTTCAAAGTTTAAATTTAATTCTCTTTGTTTTGTACGTATGAGAATGGAAGAGAAGAGTGCCTAAACGTTCATACAATTCAAGTTTGAGTTGTTGGAATGTTTAGGGGTTTCTTTGATTTCAAAGTTATGAGGAACTAAACCCCCTTTAGCTAGGGGGTGATTCGAAACTATGTTGATATTTGCAATATGAATTGATTAACTTTCGTTGGAATTTCATAAGTTGTGGATTCAATTCGTTTAACTGTTTGATTGATAACTTATTTATGTATGTTCATTGAGATTGCAAGCTTAATTTTCATGCATGAATATGACGCTAGAATATAAGTGAGTTTCACCTAATCGTTATGAACTTATATTCACAAGTAGTGGAGGTTGCTTATAAACAATCGCGTTAAACGAATTCTTGGCATAAGTTTCATGCGTATTCCATAGTAACGAATGCCTCGTCAACACTTATAATTTTCATTGAACTTAATGATCTTTGTTGAATGTCTCTATCATGCGTATTCCATAGTTAGGGACTTTGATTAAGAATAATTTGGTTGTAATGCGTATTCCATTCAATCCAACGAATTTAGGGAAATCTGAAAGTTAATCTAAGCGGACCTAATTAACTTGGAGCATTGAGTTTCACAACTTATCGAAAGACCAACTGAGAATCAATATTGTATGCAAGTGTAACATGTGTGGAGAAGAACCCCTTGGCTATTCCATCATCCATATTTTCATCACATTCATATTTACGTTTTGCCTTTAATTACAATTTGTCCATTTAATTTAATCTCGTCCAAACACAATCCCCCCCATCTTTTGTTAAGTCTTAATCATTCGTATTTGTTTTATTTTTGTGTTTTCAAGTATTTGAAGTCTTGTGTACTTGTTTTGAGTTCTTGTTAAGTAAGTTAAGTGTTTTAAAAATTAGTTTTATTTATTTGAATCAAGTGTTTAGCACCCCTAGTTAATCCCCGGTTAGAACGATCCCTACTTACATCATTACTACAATTGTCAAAAAGAGGGTTTAATTTGTGCGCGTATAAATCACGCATCAAATGGACGAAATTTAACTAACTTAGACTTAAAACACTAATTTGGACAGATTCAAACACTTTTCTAACTAATCTAACACACTTAATAAAATGGGGAATTGATTTGGATGAAATTAATTAAATTAATCAGATTGTAAACAAAACATATTAGACACTAGATTAGGTGAATTGAATGGGTAAAAGACTAGTTAGAGGGTCCTTCTCCACTCATGCATATATTTAACACAAATTGATTTCCAGTTATTATCCCTTTAAACCATGAATGACAATGCCCCAAATTAATTGTGAGAAGCATAAATTAACTTTCAGATTTTCCTAGTTTCATTGAATTGGATGGAATACGCATCGACAACCAAATTATTCTTATCAAGTTCCCTACATGAACCGCATAATAGAGATACAATCAAAGATCATTAAGTTTTTTGAAACCATAAACATTGACTAGGCATTCGTAACTATGAACTGCATGATACTCTTGCCTAGAATTTACTTGACACAATCATGACTAGTGATTTTTACTACTTGTGAATATAAGTTCTTAACAATTAGGTGAAATTTCCTTATATTCTAGCATCAAATTCATGCATAAAAACTAAGTATGCACCCTTAATCAACACACAAGAACAAGTTCTCAATAAATTAGTTAAGTAAATTGCATTCACCATTCAAGAAACAAAAACTGGAGGAAATCAATTCATATAAAACATAAGTCCATGGCTTTGGATTCACCTCTAACTAAGAAAAGCTTAGTTACACATGTTCATAACAATTGAAAAGTAAATTAAAATAAACATGGAAACGAAATGAGGGAAGAAAGAACTGAAAGTCTCCAATGGATGCTGATTTCTTGCAGCACAAGGTTGTCTTTCTCCCATGGAAGCCACGACAACTCCTTCTTCTCCTTAAGTTTACGGCACAAGTTGTGTATGGTGTGTGGTGTGAATGAATGAATGAATTCAAGGATGAATGGCTGCATAGGGTGTGTAAGGGGGTGCGGCACAATTTAGATTCATCAATATATAGCACGGAAAAACCCTAGGAAATCAAAAATAGGGTTAGACTTAGCAAAAACAAAGGATTAGGGCCCCTAGGGTGCGGCACAAGGCTCGAAAATTAAGTCATATCCCAATTAATTTCTGATATAGACTTAGACAATCCAAATCCAAGAGGAAAAGGGCCAATCTAAATCAGAATCCAATAAGAAAAAGGTAGGGAAATTCGTCCAAAATTGGGCCTTCTAGAAACAAGGTGTTTTGTGGCTGATTTTGGCTTTTCTAGAAGAAATAAAAGGGAGGGTGCGGCACCCTTTTAGGGTCAGATAAGGCTTCTAGAAATTATGTTTTTAGGTCCACTTTCAGCTAGAATGAAGGTGGAACAAGATTAGGTTAGGATAAGATAGGATAAGGTTTGGATAAGATAAGGTTGTTAGGATAAGTTTCCATATTTCTTGCTCTTTCCTTATCTTCTTTGTCTTAAAATTGTCTCATCTGATTTGTAGCATGTTCCTAGGCTCTTTTGACTCCAAATTTGTCCATCCACCTTGCTCCATATACAAGCTATCCATAATAAGCCCAAAACTGCTCTAAAATGCTCAAAATTGCCTTTTCTTGCCAACTTTGTCATGAGGACCTACAAACACACGAAAATAGCTTAAAACACTATAATAAGTAGTAATTAGCTAACTAAATGTAAGGAAACAACATAACTAAGTAGCATAATCATGCTCCTATTAGCAGGCTGTTTTGATGAAAATTCTCCCAAGTAAGATCGGCAATGGTGTAGAATAGGCCGAATCTTGCATGTCAAGCACATAAAAATCTACTGAAAATGCCAAGTGGTTAACCTGCACCAAAACTCCTTTCAGATATGCATTAGAACGATCCACTAATTGAATAATAACACCATCGTTTTTAAGCTCTCCTAGGTTCATAGATAATTCAATAATCACACTGATAGGAGCATATTCATGCGACTTAATTAGCTTGTTCTCGTGCATTTATGTTGTGTTTATTTAGCTATTTTAGTGTTTAAGGCCATTTTTGTGTATTTTCAGATTATAAGGCCAAAGTGTGCAAGAAGATGCAAATTGGAGTCTTTTGGAGCGAAAGAGGAATGAATGAGTTGAAGACTTGAAGAAACGACGAATTCCTACTCCAATGATGAATTCTTACCAAAACGAGGAATCCTACTCAAACAAGGTTTCCTATTTTAGGAAAGTTAATCCTAAGCTTCCCGTTTTGGTAACCTTTCCTAATCTTAAACGTCCGTATTTTCTAGCCACTTTGAAGTCTTTGTAGGCGCTTTAGGACACAAAACCAAGGCCCTAGCCCAATTACACAACCTTGCCGTGCCTTAACCCTAATTCCCTTCCCTTGCCGTGCAAGGGGGGCACTTTTGTCCAATGTTGTGGAATTAAACCCTATTTCCCTCTCCTAACCTAACCCTAGCCGCACCCTTTAATTATTCCCTTTTTAATTTCTGATTTTATTTCCTAAATTCTAGCAGCCTTTAGGTGAATTTTAGTTAATAAAAATAAACTAGGGTTTAAATTTCTAAAACCCTAGGGTTTCCACCATTTAGCCGCACCTTAGGGACCTCTTATTATTTTTCTTTTCATATTTTTCAGCAACAATATTTAATAAAACAAAACAGCCACAAAACCTATTTTTTTGCCTTTCTAGCCGTGGCCCCGCCCCCCCCCCCCCCCCCCCCCATTTAATTATCACCCTAATTCTACCCTAAGCCGTAGCCTATATAACCCTTTTTCTCCATTTCCAGCCGTAGCACCCTATCCCATTCTTTCCCATTCGTGCAGCCACCATACATGATTAATCACATTTGCCGTGCATTCCATGAGAATTCAACATAAAATATCATTCAAGCCGTCACCCCTTTTTGATGCCATTCACCCTAAATTACAACCAAGCCGCATCACCCATTATCTCCCGGCCTCTCCCAAAACCTAAAGCCGTAGCCACCTAATCTAATAATTCCTTCAGCCGCACCTTTTTCCCAAAAAAGAACCTTGCCGCAGCTTTCCCATTCATTCCAGCTTTCCCCCATCTTGCCGCAGCTTTCCCATTCATTCCAACTTTCCCCCATCTTGCCGCAGCTTTCCCATTCATTCCAGGTTTCCCCCATCTTGCCGCAGCCTTCCTCCACCTTCCAGCCACCATACCAACCTTCCTCCATCACTCCACCACCTTGCTGATGCGAGAATTACTTGACACTCAAATTAAACCCTCGTTTGACAATTGTAGTAGAATGGATAAGTGAGGGATCGTTCTAGACCGGGGATTAGGAGGGCTTGCTAAAACCTTCTAAATTGACTTAAAAACATAAAAATACAATATAAAACACTAAACTAGACTCAAAGAATGTAAAACTAAACTTTAAAACACTAAAACAAATCAAAAGACTCAAAATGCTTTTAAAAACACAAACTAAAATGCTATACTAAACTCGAAGAATTCAAAACTAAAATTAAGAAAGATTAAGACTAAGACTTAAACGAAATATGGGGGGATTGATTTTGGACGAATTTAAACTAAAATGGATAGATTGTAAAGAAAACAAATTGTAAATATGAAATTGACGGAAATGAATGGATGGTATGGCTAGCTAAGGGGTTCATCTCCATACATGTTACACTTGCATAATAAAATGATTTCCAATTGCATTTCAATAAACCATGAATTCTCAACACCCCGGGTTAATTAGGTCCGCTTAAATTAACCGTCAAGTTTTCCTTAAGTTAATGAATTGGATGATTGCATACGACAACCCAAAGCATTCCTCACAAGTTCCCTACATGAATTGCATAATAGAGAAACAAGCAAGAATCATTAAGCATCATGAAAACTATAAGTGTTGACGAGGCATTCGTTACTATGATTGCATGAAACTTATGCCAAGAATTCGTTTAACGCGATTGTTTATAAGCAACCTTCACTACTTGTGAATATAAGTTCATAACGATTAGGTGAAACTCACTTATATTCTAGCGTCATATTCATGCATGAAAATTAAGCGCGCATTCTTAATAAACATACATAAATAAGTTATCAATCAAACGGTTAAACAAATTGAATCCACAACTTATGAAACGCAATTAGAAGTAATCAAATCAAAATGCAAGCATAAACATATATTTCGAATCCCCCCCTAGCTAAAGGGGGGGTTTAGTTCCTCATACAAAACAAAGAGAATCGAAATTAAACATTGAAATCAAAGAAACGCCTAAACATTCCAACAACTCAAACTTGAATTGTACGAACGTTTAGGCCCTCTTCTCTTCCTCTTTATTGTAGCATAAGGTCTAGGGATAATTGGTTTGGGGGATGGAAGTGTGGAATGGAAAAGGAGTGGTGGAGAAGTGGAAGGGGAATGGAAAAATGGTTGGTGTTTGGATTAGTAGGGAGGGGGGACTCACGGCTAAGGAAAGAATGGAAGTGTTTGAGGGGTGTTGTGTTGTGAATGAGATGTTTTGAATGATGGGAATGCAAGGGTATTTATAGGAGGAGTGGAGATGTATATGGCTATTTGTTTAAGGTGTTTGTGTGGAGGAATGATGGAGAATTGCATGTGGAATGGCTGCAATGATGAAGAATGAAAGCTGAAAAATAAAAGGGAAAGCTGGAAATCTGAAAATGCAAATGGGAATCTTGAAATGCAAAGGTGGCCACGGTTTTGAGTGTGTTTTGTGTTGGAAATGCATGTGAATGCATGTGAATGTTGTTTGTGTGAAGTGTGTGTGGGTTAAAGAGTGAATGGTGGTGTAATGATGAAGTGTGATGGCTGAAAATGTCAAGGGAAATGCATGTGATTGCATGGCAAAGAATTTCAGGATGCATGTGTGTGTTGAATGGTTTCTTGGTGAGGGATGTGGAGTGGTTGAATGTGGTGCAATGATAATGTTTTGTGGCTGAATTGGTGGTGGAATTATGATGGGAGTGCATATGATTAAAGAGTGGGAGTGCATGTGGGTGAATGTGAAGGGAATGCATGTGTTGATGACTAGGTTAGTGGGTGGAAATCTGAAAATGGCATAAGGGAATGGGAGCTCACGGTTTTGAGTTGTTTGTTTGTGTGAAGTGTGTGTGAATGCATGTGAAGATGCTAATAAATAATGCATGTAGGGTTAGGAAATAAAATCATAACTTAAAGGGAGATGATTAAAGGGTGTTGAAAGGTTTGAAATGCATGTGTTGAATTGGTGGTTGAATGATGAAAGAATAAGTGAATGATTATGATAAGTGTATAAGTGAATGATTATGATAAGTGTATGATATGTTAAGTGATAAATGAATGATATGTTAAGTGATAAATGAATGATATGTGGTGAGTGATAAGTGAATGGAAGTGATAAGTGATAAGTGAATGGAAGTGATAAGTGAATGGTTTGATAAGTGAATGATATGATAAGTGAATGCTTATAATAAATGAATGCTTTAAGTGTTTAAAATAGGGAACAAAGCCCTTCCTTGCATGGCAAGGAAGGGAGACACAAGGAAACACACGACAATGTCCTAAGGTTGCAAGGAATGTTGTTTTTGTGTTCTAAAATGCGTAGGAGTCTTCAATGATGCTTAAACATGAGGTCTTTTAGGATTTAACTTTCCTACTTCAAGTCTTTAATTTCGTCCATCCTCTTGGCTCCAAGCATATGATATCCATTCCAATCTCTAATTTGCTCCAAAAGGCTCCAAAAGGCATCCTTTTGCATACCTTGCCCTTAGAACCTGAAAACACACAAAAGAAGCATAAAGGACTAAAATAACTAGAGAAACATAACGTAAATGCACGAGAACAAGCCATTTAAGTCGCATGAATATGCTCCTATCAAATACCCCCACACTTAGCTTTTGCTAGTCCTCGAGCAAAACAGAAAGAAAAACAAAACAAAACCAAACGAAACAAAACAAGTAAAACACAACCTAAACCTTCCAACAACTGTCTTAGGGATTTTCAATGCACATGACACGTTAAAAATCATCATTCCCACAGATTTTAGTCATCTTCACACTTAAGTACATTCTTAATCATAGTCACCATATACTAGTTCACAATTAAGCATTTAAAACCATGTTTTGAATGTAGTAACATGCCTTAGAGAATTTGCTCAATTCCTTACAAGATATGCACTCGATTTTCACACAGATTTTCTGACTACACACCCTACACTAGTTATATGTGAGAAGATTGATGTAAACATGTAGACGAACACTCACATATGTTATAACAAGGAAAGCATTTTCTGGATTTACGATAATGACATGAATATGATCTCATGAATGGAATGCTACTACTTAGAATGAGAACCAGTGATTCCATAAGCTCATATCAATTTCAAACTCCACATTATTGAACACATAACGATCAAGATAGAAGTCAAAGGGGTGTAACGGGGCTAAAGGTGTTTGGCTAACAAAGAAGGTATATGGAAAACAAAGGTTCTTAAAGAAATAGCGAGCAAAGCATTTGAATTAACGTAGAATTCACTTTTGAATGAAAACTCAACTTTTGAACAAGGGGGAACAAGCTCTTTTTCCTTTCTTTCTTTTCTTTTCTGTTTTTCTTTTTCATATGTTTTTCACAATTTTTTTTTTTTTTTTTTTCTTTTCTTTTGACTTCTCAAAGCATACATAAACACTTAAAAACAAAACATTCTCTCCCCCACACTTATTTTCTTTCATAATGTAACTCAAAAGGAATTCAATTAAGTCATGCTCACTATCTATTAAGAACAAGGGTGGGGATGGTCCTAATCTAGGCTAGGTAAGGGGTGATATGGTTAGCAAAGAAAATAGGTTAAACGAGGCTCAACGGTGTTAAGACTTACAATATATACGAAATATGGGAAGTAAGGCTATTTGGCTATGGTGGTGGTCACTACACAACTTCTTCTTGAATATGTGTTATGCAAATCAATAACATGCTTTGAATGAAACGGATATAAGTTCTAGCATTTAGTTCTATCATGATACAATTGCATTCTAAGTAGCAACCAAGCAAGGAATAATGAGATCATTCAACAACTTTTAGAAAACAAAGAATCACAGAAAATAACTCTCCAAAGAAGGTAATGGCTCGAGTCTCACAGGGTTGTAGCGTTTGTTTGAGTTCCTTCCTTCAAGCATGTTACAAAAACGAATTTTTCTTTTATGATTGCATGTGAAGTCATACATTATAACCATAACTAAGCATAAACCAAGAGTAAATCAAACTTTTCTCTATGTTTATAACTCTTTTTAACAGTCATGCAATTACAAACCAAATCCTTATCATTGTGTTGGAAGGTACCCTAAGACACAAACTCACAAAAACGACTCAAAACACTCTTTTTAGGCTTTTCAAAACAATTTTTCAAATTTTTATGTGCTTTTCGGAGTTATAAAAACAAAACATACTAAAACACTCTAAAACAACTTAAAAACACCTTAAAACAGCAAGGAACAACATTTGAAGTTATGGGTGATAAAATCCCACGAATTTGCATTAACAACATTAGTTACCCCCCCACATTTAAATCAAACATTGTCCTCAATGTTTTAAGCATAGATTCACACAAAACATAAGTAATCACACAAACAACAACTAAACATACTAAACATGGCAGAATGTAATTAACAAAGAGAAGAGTTTAGGGACGCAAATCTGGTTATGGAGTGTAAATTCCCTCTTCTCTTTGTTGATTGCATTGAGGCTTGATCTTGATGATTCCACAGGCTTACTCTCGAACTGGTTTCCGCCCATCATTGATTTTCCTTTGTGCTACTTCTTGAACTGGGCAGCAGGATGGTTCTTTTGGTCTCCCCCGAAGGTCTGAGCATACCCTTTTGGTCTGTTTCTTTGTTCAATCTTTCCAATTCGTATTGAAAAGGGTTGGAGGATAACTCAGCCTATGTTTGTCTCCACATGCTTCAATGTATCATTTTCACTTGCCTTACTCGCTCCCCTTTGCAGAAGTGGTCCCTTCTCCGGAAGTGTATCAACCGTTGAAGATGACTACTCGAGAGCAACGCTAGGTAAGCAATCAGGAATAGATTCCAGGCAGTTGGCTCCAGATCGGAAGATTGACTCCAAGTGCCGGCTGATTGCTTATTTTACTTTGCCATGCGAGTAAGAACAAGGACAAAGAAAAAGACAGGGAAAGAGCATGATATGAGATACTTTTGCTTTTGACCTTGATGATATGAGATACCTTTGCTTTGAAGAAGCGGTGGATGAATCAGCACATGCTTCAATCCGCCGTTTCCTCCTGGGTCATATGTACTCCAGGCATCTGGTATCATCTTTGGGGAAGAAGAAAGAATTGAGTATTTTGAAAGGCCTTGCTGGGAGTGCGCCCTCAGAGGTGAGGGAGAGTTGGGCATTTTCTTCAGGTTTGCCCTGCCATAAAAGACGAAGGTCGACATATATAGAGATAATATCAAGTGGTGGTACTTTTTACCTTTGTCGACAAACGTTTTGATCCCGCAACTCCGGCTTTTTGAAATAGTGGCGCCTCTTCGATCTTTGAATTCGGCTCTTCGATTTCTGAGCAGGCGCCCCTTCGATTTCTGAACGACGCCCCTTCGCTTTCTGAACGACACGTGGTAATGCAGATGTGGCTCCTTTTGACAAAGCTGCACGCGTTTTCTGAAAAGCAGAGAAAGCGTCGCCGAACTTTGCGCTTGTCGGCTAAAGATATGTAGTTGCGGTGATGGCCTCCACGTGTTCTCTGAAAAGAAGAAATCTTTTGACAAAGCTGCACGCGTCTTCTGAAAAGCAGAGAAAGCGTCGCCAAAATTACGCCGGAAATTCCGGCTTTTTGAATCGGTGGACGCGTCGCCTTTGCTTTTTTATTGAGCTATCGATCACCACAACAAACACACTCTGAAGATTTCCCATTCTTGAAAATCGACTCCGACCCTTTGAAAATTTACTCCATCAACCCCTATTTTTGAACACTTTTGAAAAAATGGCAAACTCATCGAACCTTAGCTTGGAATTGAGCCTTAGCAGTGATACGGGCGCGCCGCGTCAAGGTAATGTATGGCGCCCTTCTTTTTTATCTCCTAACGGTCCTCTTTCAGGTGAAGACTCTGTGATGCAGGACGCCACAACAGCTACAATAGTAGCTAGGAACCTCCTCACTCCGAAGGATAGTAGGCTGCTGTCAGGACGGTCCGATGAGTTGGCCGTTCAAGAGTCCCTCGCACTTAGTGTTCAGTGTGCGAGCTCTGTGTCCAACATGGGCCTACGCCTGCTTGCTCGGTCCCGCCAAGTGGAATCGTTGATGGCAGAGGTGGAAAGACTTAAGCAAGAGATCCAGCAGCTTAAGTACGAGAATAGAAGTTTGCATGTGCTTGCAAATAACTATTCGTCGGGGATGAAGAGGAAGCTTGATGAGCTGCAAGAATCTGAGGGTCGAATTCACAGTGACCGTCAAAGGCTTGCGTCTTATCTCCAGAGGCACCTTTTTCCTGGGTCATCCAGCGCTTGGCCAAGTATTGAGGCTTGGAATGCTCTAGCTCCGATGCCTCCCGCTCCGATGGCTTCCGCTCCGATGCCTCCCGCTTCTATGCCTCCCACTTCTGCGCCTTCCACTTCTGCGCCTCGTAGTGGGGCTTCACGTAAACAACCTTTGTGAAGCTCCACCTTTCTCCATGTTTAGTATCTTTCTTTTTTTTTTTTTTTTTTTTTTTTTTTTTTTTTTTTATTAACATAAATAAAATCAAACGGCATGGAATTTATCTTTGAATGGGCGGTGATACTTGAAATGATCCGGTAATAGTTTAAATTCCAGATTGGGTGCCTGAATCATTAACCACATGTTAGTATAAAAGAAAATTGAAATTCGGGGAGGCGGCTTACCTGTGTGCTCCAAAATGAACTCCAGAATAAACACCCATTCGAAAGTTATGACTTGTCCCGTGTCATAAAATCCAACTTCCTTGGGAATTGTGGTTTCAAATTTGTCCTCTTTGATGCCTTCTACATCTTCTCCAGCCACTACCTTCTCTTGAATCATTCTTCTTGGTGTACAAAGTCCTTTGAAGAATTCAACACCATCTAAAACTTGCTGTGTTGCACCAAGAATTTGAATAGCATTTTGCACCTTTGGGAAGGCTTCCACGATGTCCTTTTTACTCTCTTCTTGGTTGGGAATCAAAAACCTGCTAGGAAAAGGGACATTGGGTGGAATAACATCAGAATAACATGAAATTGGGACGTCCTTACTGGTGGTGGGTGGTTTAGAGGGCTTAGGGGGCTGCGGCAAGGGTTGTTCTACCCTTGCCGTGTGCATGTCTTCTTCCTCCTCCTCAATTAGCAGCTCTTCATCCACTTCTAGGCTATGTTTGGACATTTTTAGGTCAGCTCCAACCTCCATAGCACTTCCCAAAGTGATAGCATTATGGATTTCAAAATCTTCCTTCGAGTTTTCAATAGTTGAGTTGGAAAGTTCACTTTGCTCTTGAATTTGTTTCATGAACTCCATAATCTGCCCAAATTGCTCGTCCAATTTACCCAACTTCTTGTCTTGATTTTGTTCGTCCTGCGTCAAAGAGGTTAGTAATTGAAAATTTTTATCATTATCCATGGACATACTTGAACTTGATTGGAATTGTTGTGGGGGAGGTTGTGGTGGCTGCATAGGTGTTGTATTGAACTCCTCATATGGTTGCCAATATGCTTCTTGTTGAGCCTCCTTGGCTTGATTTTGTGACCCCTGCGCCAAAGAATTTATTTCATTAAGAATTTGAATATAATCTACTGGCGAACTTGAATTTAATTGAGCATATTGCATATGAAGTTGTGGTGGCTGCATAGGTCTTGAATAGAACTCCTCATATGGTTGCCAATATGCTTCACGTTGAACTTGTTGATCTTCCCACCATATAGAGTTTGAATGATCCCTCCAATCTCTTTGTGGACATTGATTGGCTTGAAATCCTTGCCTATATGAAGCACCAAATGTAGGGACACTCTGCATTGTGGTCCTTTCGGCATACGGCGACAATTTAGAAGTAAGATTTGCCAATTGAGCTTGAATGCTAGCAAAATCCATATCTTACTTCTCTAGTACCTAAAAAGAAAGAGAACTAAATCAAAAATCAAAAGTAACAACAAACAAAGAAAACAACACTAAGTTAGAAACTAAAACGAAAACAACTAAACCAAAAAAAAAGAAAAGAACTAAGGGATTAGCAAAGTTGCTAATCCCCGGCAACGGCGCCAAAATTTGATGCGAGAATTACTTGACACTCAAATTAAACCCTCGTTTGACAATTGTAGTAGAATGGATAAGTGAGGGATCGTTCTAGACCGGGGATTAGGAGGGCTTGCTAAAACCTTCTAAATTGACTTAAAAACATAAAAATACAATATAAAACACTAAACTAGACTCAAAGAATGTAAAACTAAACTTTAAAACACTAAAACAAATCAAAAGACTCAAAATGCTTTTAAAAACACAAACTAAAATGCTATACTAAACTCGAAGAATTCAAAACTAAAAATAAGAAAGATTAAGACTAAGACTTAAACGAAATATGGGGGGATTGATTTTGGACGAATTTAAACTAAAATGGATAGATTGTAAAGAAAACAAATTGTAAATATGAAATTGACGGAAATGAATGGATGGTATGGCTAGCTAAGGGGTTCATCTCCATACATGTTACACTTGCATAATAAAATGATTTCCAATTGCATTTCAATAAACCATGAATTCTCAACACCCCGGGTTAATTAGGTCCGCTTAAATTAACCGTCAAGTTTTCCTTAAGTTAATGAATTGGATGATTGCATACGACAACCCAAAGCATTCCTCACAAGTTCCCTACATGAATTGCATAATAGAGAAACAAGCAAGAATCATTAAGCATCATGAAAACTATAAGTGTTGACGAGGCATTCGTTACTATGATTGCATGAAACTTATGCCAAGAATTCGTTTAACGCGATTGTTTATAAGCAACCTTCACTACTTGTGAATATAAGTTCATAACGATTAGGTGAAACTCACTTATATTCTAGCGTCATATTCATGCATGAAAATTAAGCGCGCATTCTTAATAAACATACATAAATAAGTTATCAATCAAACGGTTAAACAAATTGAATCCACAACTTATGAAACGCAATTAGAAGTAATCAAATCAAAATGCAAGCATAAACATATATTTCGAATCCCCCCCTAGCTAAAGGGGGGGTTTAGTTCCTCATACAAAACAAAGAGAATCGAAATTAAACATTGAAATCAAAGAAACGCCTAAACATTCCAACAACTCAAACTTGAATTGTACGAACGTTTAGGCCCTCTTCTCTTCCTCTTTATTGTAGCATAAGGTCTAGGGATAATTGGTTTGGGGGATGGAAGTGTGGAATGGAAAAGGAGTGGTGGAGAAGTGGAAGGGGAATGGAAAAATGGTTGGTGTTTGGATTAGTAGGGAGGGGGGACTCACGGCTAAGGAAAGAATGGAAGTGTTTGAGGGGTGTTGTGTTGTGAATGAGATGTTTTGAATGATGGGAATGCAAGGGTATTTATAGGAGGAGTGGAGATGTATATGGCTATTTGTTTAAGGTGTTTGTGTGGAGGAATGATGGAGAATTGCATGTGGAATGGCTGCAATGATGAAGAATGAAAGCTGAAAAATAAAAGGGAAAGCTGGAAATCTGAAAATGCAAATGGGAATCTTGAAATGCAAAGGTGGCCACGGTTTTGAGTGTGTTTTGTGTTGGAAATGCATGTGAATGCATGTGAATGTTGTTTGTGTGAAGTGTGTGTGGGTTAAAGAGTGAATGGTGGTGTAATGATGAAGTGTGATGGCTGAAAATGTCAAGGGAAATGCATGTGATTGCATGGCAAAGAATTTCAGGATGCATGTGTGTGTTGAATGGTTTCTTGGTGAGGGATGTGGAGTGGTTGAATGTGGTGCAATGATAATGTTTTGTGGCTGAATTGGTGGTGGAATTATGATGGGAGTGCATATGATTAAAGAGTGGGAGTGCATGTGGGTGAATGTGAAGGGAATGCATGTATTGATGACTAGGTTAGTGGGTGGAAATCTGAAAATGGCATAAGGGAATGGGAGCTCACGGTTTTGAGTTGTTTGTTTGTGTGAAGTGTGTGTGAATGCATGTGAAGATGCTAATAAATAATGCATGTAGGGTTAGGAAATAAAATCATAACTTAAAGGGAGATGATTAAAGGGTGTTGAAAGGTTTGAAATGCATGTGTTGAATTGGTGGTTGAATGATGAAAGAATAAGTGAATGATTATGATAAGTGTATAAGTGAATGATTATGATAAGTGTATGATATGTTAAGTGATAAATGAATGATATGTTAAGTGATAAATGAATGATATGTGGTGAGTGATAAGTGAATGGAAGTGATAAGTGATAAGTGAATGGAAGTGATAAGTGAATGGTTTGATAAGTGAATGATATGATAAGTGAATGCTTATAATAAATGAATGCTTTAAGTGTTTAAAATAGGGAACAAAGCCCTTCCTTGCATGGCAAGGAAGGGAGACACAAGGAAACACACGACAATGTCCTAAGGTTGCAAGGAATGTTGTTTTTGTGTTCTAAAATGCGTAGGAGTCTTCAATGATGCTTAAACATGAGGTCTTTTAGGATTTAACTTTCCTACTTCAAGTCTTTAATTTCGTCCATCCTCTTGGCTCCAAGCATATGATATCCATTCCAATCTCTAATTTGCTCCAAAAGGCTCCAAAAGGCATCCTTTTGCATACCTTGCCCTTAGAACCTGAAAACACACAAAAGAAGCATAAAGGACTAAAATAACTAGAGAAACATAACGTAAATGCACGAGAACAAGCCATTTAAGTCGCATGAATATGCTCCTATCACTTGCCGCACCACCCAACCTCCTTAAATCCATCCCCAACCCAAAATAACATCCAAATCATCCATTTAACCTCACTGCCGCATCAAGGAGAAGAGGAAAGAGGACTTAGACGCGCAGAAATTCAAGTGGATTCGTTGGGCGTTCTAGGTGTAATCCATCCTTTGTTCTTTATGTTTAAATTCAATTTTATTTTTCTTGTTGTGAACATATGAGGCTAAACCCCTATTTAGCTAGGGGGTGATTCGAAACCATGTTTATGCTTGCAATATGAATTGATTACTTTTGGTTGGAATTTCATGAATGGTGAATTCAATTTGTTTAACTGCTTGATCGATAACTTATTTATGTATGTTTATTGAGAGTGCACGCTTAATTTTCATGCATGAATATGACACTAGAATATAAGTGAGTTTCACCTAATAGTTATGAACTTATATTCACAAGTAGTGGAGGTTGCTTATAAACAATCGCGTTAAATGAATTCTTGGCACTAGTTTCATGCTCATCATAGTAACGAATGCCTCGTCAACACTCATAGTTTTCATGATGTTTAATGATCTTTGATTGTATCTTTATTGTGCTTTTCACGTAAAGGACTTTTGGAGAATGTTTTGAATTGCGTTGCGCTAACCCATCCAATTCATTAACTTAAGGAAAACTTGACGGTTAATTTAAGCGGACCTAATTAACCTGGGGTGTTGAGTTTCATAATTCATCGAAAGACCAACTGAAAATCAAATTGTATGCAAGTGTGACATATGTGGAGAAGAACCTTCTAGCTAGCATTCATCCATATTTTCATCACATTCATATTTACATTCTGCCTTTAAATTACAATCGTTGCATTTAGTTTAATTTCGTCAAAACCTCAATCCCCCTTTACTTTAGTGTTCAATTTAGTTAGAACGTGTCTTAGTTTGTGTTTTATTGTTTAGTTTTGCATTCTTTGAGTCTAGTTTATTGTTTTTAACGTTTGTTTTACGTTTTTGAGTCAGTTTCCAAGTGATTTAGTAATCCCTCCTAATCCCCGGTCTAGAACGATCCCTACTTGTATCTTTACTACAATTGTCACAAGAGGGTTTTAATTTGTGTGCTTAATTAGTTTGCATCAAATTTTTGGCGCCGTTGCCGGGGATCGAACCCGGGTCACCCGCGTGACAGGCCAAAGAAATCATGATAATGATACACCTTAGATAATGATACACTTCTTAAGTTACTAACTAATTTGTCTCAGGGGCAAGAAAACCAAGCCAAAGCCATGCAAAACCAAGATAAGAGGGTGGATCAATTGGAGAAGCAAATTGGGCAGATTGCGGAGTTTGTAGGGCAATTCCGAGACCAAGGCAAGCTCCCGAGCTCAACCATTCCAAACCCGAAGGGAGGCTTTGAAACCGCCAACGCAATTACCTTGAGAAGTGGCAAGGAAGTTGGAACCGCCCCACAACCACCAAAATCAAGCGAAGAAGAGGATGAAAAGCTGCAACATGAAGAGGAGGAGGCAAGCAAGCCCACGGCAAGGGTACAAACACCCTTGCCGCAACTACCTAGGGACATTAATGCACCCAACTCATCCCATTCGGCCACCAAAGGTAAGTTGGGTTCAAAATTGATTAATTATAACTTTGTTCCACCCGATGTTCCTTTTCCTAGCAGGTTTATGCAAACAAAGAAGGAGGAGCAGGAAAAAGACATTCTGGAGACGTTTCGGAAAGTCCAAGTAAACATTCCTTTACTTGATGCCATTAAGCAAGTCCCGAGGTACGCCAAGTTCTTAAAGGAGCTTTGCACCACTAGGAAGAGGATGTCGACCAAGGAGGTGGTAAAGGTAGGTGAAAATGTCTCCGCCATATTGCAACGCAAACTACCCCCCAAATGCAAAGATCCGGGTAGTTTTACAATTCCTTGTGTGATAGGTAACACTAAATTTGAATCTGCCATGCTAGACCTAGGTGCTTCTATAAATGTTATGCCATATTCAATTTATGCATCTATGAACCTAGGAGTATTGAAAAATGATGGTGTAATCATACAATTGGCCGATAGATCTAATGTTTATCCCAAGGGAGTCCTTGAGGATGTTTTAGTGCAGGTCAATCATCTCATCTTTCCTGCAGATTTTTATGTCCTAGAAATGGAGGATTCGAGCGATGCTCCATCATTGCCACTCTTGCTAGGCCGTCCGTTCATGAAAACGGCCCAAACCAAGATTGATGTGGCCAAAGGAGCACTAACAATGGAGTTTGGTGGTGATATAATTAAATTTAATGTTTATGACTCTATTAAGAATCCTAACGATTGCCATTCTTGCTTTGTCATAGATGTGCGTAAGGACATGGGGCCGAAAGGATCCATACCTATCAAGAAGGATGTATCGGGAACCACCGCTGGAGAAGAACTTGGAGTGATTGGTCTACAATCACCCAATATGGCCGAAAGTCGCCATAGTAATATTATTGAAAGGGCTGCCATTTTTTAGCCCTCACCACACTATGTTTGTAAGTCTTCAATTCCAATCTCAATTCCTACTTCAACTAATAGGTTGTTACCTTCGTTGGTGCAGGAGCCCAATCGATATAAAGGTGGTGGGAGCAGTTATATGGATTGTCGGAACCGAAACACCACCATCAGGGAGGATCATTATACCCGCCCATTCAGTGAGCCATACTACGAGAAATTTCAAGAAGTATACCGGGGAGGACATACCCCTCCATGCCGTGAGCCAGAGTGAAGATTAAAATAAGGTTTCGTCCGGCTGGAAGACGTTAAAGCAAGCGCTACTTGGGAGGCAACCCATGCAATCAACAAAGGACGAACTTGGGAATCGCTCCACACTCAGATTTGCGTCCCTAAACCCTTTCCTTTGTTGCTTATTTTATGTTATGTGTAATGTGATTAATTGTGTCTAAAACATTGAGGACAATGTTTAGTTTAAGTGTGGGGGGGGGGGGGGTAACATTCTGTTTTGAGATATTTTTGCATGAAATTCGTAGGGTATTACCACCTAACATGTCTAAACTTGTTTCCCACTGTTTTTAAGTGTTTTTAAGCTATTTTAGAGTGTTTTAGAGTGTGTTGACTTAAAAATCCGAAAAACCCATAAAAATTTGAAAAATTGTGTTGAAAAACCCAAAAAGAGTTGTTTTTGTGTGTTTGTTTGTGTCGTAGGTTACCTTCCAACACAATGATGAGGATTTGGTTTTTAATTGCATGGTGGTTAAGAAAGTTACAAACATGGATGGACGTTTGATAGACTCTTTGGTTTATGCTTGTTTGTAGTTATAGTTTACGAATTCACATGTAATCACAAATGATAAAAATCAGTTTTTGTAACATGCTTGAAGGAATGAACTCAAACTAACGCTACATCCCTGTGAGACTTGAGCCTAAACGTTTATTTGGAGAGTAATAATCTGTGCATTATTGTTTTCTTAAGTCATTGCATGATCTCATTATTCATTGCTTGGTTACTACTTAGAAGGCGTTTCATCACTTAGTTCCAAATGCTAGAACTCATGCCCATTTCATTCAAAGCATGTCATTGATTTGCATAACACATATTCAAGATGAAGTGGTGTAGTGACCACCACCAAAAGCCAAATAGCCATGTGCCCTTCACTCATTTTGTGTTTAAGTTTAACCCCATTGAGCTATGTTAGCCCATGTTCTTTGTTAACCCATATCATCCTCACCTAGCCTAGATTAGGACCATCCGTACCCTTGTTCTTGAAGCATAGTAAACATGAATGAATTCCTTTTGATTATGTGTTGCAGAAAATAAGTGTGGGGGAAGGATTATTGATATGAGTTTATGTGCCATAGGCATGGTTAAAAAAAAAAAAAAAAAAAAAAAAAAAAAAAGGGGAAAAGAAGAAAGAAAGAAAAGAAAAGAAAAAAGTGAAAAAATAAAAAAGAGTTGAAAATAGTTGAAAAGTATTGGTTGTTGAAGTAAGGGCCCAAAACAATGAATTAGGCCTTAAGAGTTGTTTGAATCTCCCCTACTTGTCTAACAGTTGATTTCTGCATTCTAAGTGGATTCTAAGTCTCAATTTCATTACTTTGCTTGCTATTGCTTAAAGAACTTTTGTTTATCCCTATCTTTCCTTGTTAGCCAATACCCCAAGCCCCGTTACAACCCTTGACTTCTATCTTGAGTGTTGTGCATTTCAATTGTGGAGTTTGAATTTGGTATGAGCATATGGTGTCACTGGTTCTCGCATCTAAGTAGTAGCATTCCATTCATGAGATCATATCTAAACATGTTTAATTACTCCAGAAATTGCTTTCTTTGTTATAACGTATGTGAGTACTAGTCTTTTATGTTTACATCAATCTTCTCACATATAGCTAGTGTAGGGTGTGTAGTCAGAAAATCTGAGTGAAAATTGAGTGCATAACCAGTGAGGAATTGAGGGAATTCTCTAAGGCATGTTACTGCATTCAAAATGTGTTTTATTTGATTAAATGCGAACTAGTGAATGGTGACTATGATTAAGTTTGTGCTTGAGGGGAAGGAAGACTAAAAGCTATGTGAGTAATGATCTTTGGCATGTCATGTTTCATTGGAAATCCCTGAGGCAAACGTTGGAAGGTTTAGGTTATGTTTTGTTTGTTTTGTTTCTTGTTTACTTTAGTTGTTTTGTTTTGCTCGAGGACTAGCAATAGTTAAGTGTGGGGGAATTTGATAGGAGCATATTCATGCGACTTAATTAGCTTGTTCTCGTGCATTTATGTTGTGTTTATTTAGCTATTTTAGTGTTTAAGGCCATTTTTGTGTATTTTCAGATTATAAGGCCAAAGTGTGCAAGAAGATGCAAATTGGAGTCTTTTGGAGCGAAAGAGGAATGAATGAGTTGAAGACTTGAAGAAACGACGAATTCCTACTCCAATGATGAATTCTTACCAAAACGAGGAATCCTACTCAAACAAGGTTTCCATATTTCTTGCTCTTTCCTTATCTTCTTTGTCTTAAACTTGTCTCATCTGATTTGTAGCATGTTCCTAGGCTCTTTTGACTCCAAATTTGTCCATCCACCTTGCTCCATATACAAGCTATCCATAATAAGCCCAAAACTGCTCTAAAATGCTCAAAATTGCCTTTTCTTGTCAACTTTGTCATGAGGACCTACAAACACACGAAAATAGCTTAAAACACTATAATATGTAGTAATTAGCTAACTAAATGTAAGGAAACAACATAACTAAGTAGCATAATCATGCTCCTATTAGCAGGCTGTTTTGATGAAAATTCTCCCAAGTAAGATCGGCAATGGTGTAGAATAGGCCGAATCTTGCATGTCAAGCACATAAAAATCTACTGAAAATGTCAAGTGGTTAACCTGCACCAAAAATCCTTTCAGATATGCATTAGAACGATCCACTAATTGAATAATAACACCATCGTTTTTAAGCTCTCCTAGGTTCATAGATAATTCAATAATCACACCATCATTTTTCAATTCTCCTAGGTTCATGGATGCATAAATGGAGTATGGCATGACATTAATGGAAGCAGCTAAATCTAGCATAGCATGTCCAAACTTAGTATTGCCAATAACACAAGGGATTGTGAAACTACCTGGATCTTTGCATTTAGGAGGCAGTTTCTGATGAGTATGGTCACATGGCAGTATTACATATATTTGCCATGTCAGCAAATCCGTTGGATTTGGTTGCAAGGACAGTTGGATATAGTTGTAAGATTTGGTTAATTGGATAAGATTTGATAAGATTTAGTGAGATATGTTGAGGGGTATCTTAGTCATTAAGAAAGTAGTGGTAGTCCTTTATATTGGATTCTCTTGTAATAACTCTTCAATTAATAAAAAATACAAGAGTCGTGAAGTATTTTTCCTCTCTGAGTTTTCTGAGATTTTTCCCTTGATTCTTCGACCTTCTTTCATTCTCTAAGATTCTTGATCAATGTCAAACTCTGTATTTCTAGTTAATATGGTATCCAGAGCTGTCGATCCTCCTTTGGTTCGTAGTTTCTTGGGGCGGTTTCTCTGAGAGTTTGGTCAGGGTTCTTGGTGTTTCTTGGTTCTTTGTGCATCGGGTTTTTGGATTTCTGGAGTTCTGTTAATGGAGTTTTGATTCTTTGTTTTGTGGCTTATGATATCAGTTGAGGCACGAAGCTAATTCAAGATTGTGTAGTAGGCACGAAGCCATCTGGGTAATTTTCCGTTTGGGTAATTTGTCATATCATGATTGTGTAGTGGGCACGAAGCCAATTCAAGATTTTGTAGCAGGCATGAAGCCATCTGGGTAATTTTCCTGCAAGAATTGTTGTTTAGTAGGCAATTTAGTTGATAATTGTTGAATTGGTATTTTGTTTCTTTCAAGAGGTAGTTGTTTGATTTGTGATAATCATTGCATCTTCTGGAGTTAAAATTGAGGGTTTGCTTGGAATGTTGACAATCAAGTTAACTGATAAGAATTTCTCAAAATGGGTTTTTCAGTTTAAGTTGGTGTTGAAAGGATATAAGCTTTTTGATCATTTCGATGGAACTGCAGTGTATCCTCCTAAATTTGTGATTGATACGACTTCTGGGGTTACTAATGTTCTCACAGAAGCTTTTCTTGAATGGGAATCCATTGATTTAGCTCTTTTGAGTTTATTGATTGCTACTTTATCTGATGAGTCTATTGAACGTTTTTGGGATGTAAGACTGCACATGAGGCATGGTCTAATCTTCAAGACAGATATGCTTCAATCTCAAAGGCTAGGGTGAATACGTTAAAGACAGAATTTCAAACAATTCAGAAGGGTGGTGATTCAATTGATCAATATTTGTCCAAAATGAGACACATTAAAAAACAATTGGTTGCAGCTGGTGAATTTGTTTCAGACAATGATTTTGTGGTGGCTGCTTTATCTGGTTTACCAAGGGAGTATTCTACTATACGAACTGTAATTCTTACTCGAGATTCTTCTATTTCTCTAAGAGAATTCAAAGAGCAATTATTGTGTGCAAAGATAGAGGCTGATTCTATGGTTAACACTTTGACTCATAATTTTTCTGGGTTGTATATGCAAGGATCTTCTTCTCAGTCAGGTGATTCTCAGGGTTGCTCTAGTAACTATGATAATGCTCCTTTCACTACTGGTGGTACTATTACTCGAGTACCAAACAATGCTCCACCTATGAGTATGCCATTTATATCTCAGGGTTCTACTGCAATGCACATTCAGCCACCAGGTCCTATTTTTCCACATGTTGCTTATTCTATTGATGGTTCTGTGTTTCCTCAAGTTCCATATTCTCCTACTTCATACATGCTGCCTTCATCTTTGCCTCTTATATATCCTGATTTTACCAATGTCTATGGTTTTATTGGCAATGGTAATCCTCCTAGGCCATTTCCTAATTCCAATATTGGCAATGGTAATCCTCCTAGGCCATTTCCTAATTCCAATAATGGTTCACGATCTTTCTCTGGTTCTAAGCCTAATGGGGGCTATAGAGGTTCAAATTTTGGAAATGGAAGAGGACAATTTTCTAGTCCTAAACAAAGTGGAGGTACTTGGCAGTTTTGGTCAGGGAATACTGAAACCAGATCTCATATTATCCCAGAGTGTCAAATCTGTTCTAAACGTGGTCACACAACTCCTAATTGTTGGAAGCGACCTACTAGTCCTAGTTTTATGGGACAAGTTGTGCAATGTCAAATATGTGGCAAGCGTGATCATAGTGCTTTGGATTGTCATCATTGCAATAACTTTGCCTATCAAGGCACATCTCCTGCTCCTTCCTTGACAGCTATGCAAGCTCATGCTCCTTCTAATCTTCTACCTCGAGATTCCTGGATAGTGGACACTGATAGGAGCATATTTAGGCGACTTACTTAGCTTGTTTTCGTGCATCTATGTTGTTAATTCATAATTGTTTTAGTAGTTTAAGCCATTTTCGTGTGTTTTTAGGTTCATATGGCTAAGGAAGCAAAAAGATGCATTTTGGAGCATTTTGGAGCAAAATTGGGCTTGGAATGGATAGCATATGCTTGGGGCCAAAGTGTTGGACGAATTTGAAAGCCTTGTATGCACTTTGGACATAAAACAAAGGGCCTAGCCCAATCAAACAATCCTTTGAGCCATGCAAAACCTCTAGCCCAATCAACAACCCTTAGCCACATGCATTCACATGCATCACAACCCCAAAACCATCAAGAAACACCATTCACACACACATGCACTTACTCTTTCATCATTGCACCACCAATTCAACACATGCATTTCCACCTTCCTACTTCATCATTTCATCCACATGCACTCTCAATCATAACAACCACATTCACTCTTAAACAATCACCCACATACACATGCATTTCCACCTTCCTACTTCATCATTTCATCCACATGCACTCTCAATCATAACAACCACATTCACTCTTAAACAATCACCCACATATTCTCCCATTCCCCCTATAAAAACCCATGCATTCATACACAAAAATCACATCTCATTTTCATACACAACACATCACAAACACATCCAATCTTCCCTCATTGCCTTGAGCTACCATTCCCTTATAATCCAAACACCACTCCTCATCCATTTCCATAATTCCCCAATCCATTCAACACACCAACAACATCCCTTAGACTTTGTGCTACGACGAAGAGGAAGATAAGAGGGCCTAAACGTTCATACAATTCAAGTTTGAGTTGTTAGAATGTTTAGGTGTTTCTTTGATTCTCTTTGTTTTGTACCATGAGGAACTTCCTCTCGGCTTCATTCCATTAGATACACTCTCCCATTTCTTAAAGGATTTCGACATCAGTTTTGCTTCAAGGGTTCTTTCTTCTTAATCCTATGTTCACTCATGTTATATATTTTTATGTCAAACCTTTTGTAAACATGAAGTGTAACTAATCTCTCTCTAGGGATTCGATGTAGCCTTGCAAGATTGCCATGTAGTTAATTCGGAATTCTCATTTAATCTATCTATTTCTTGTTTCATTCTCCGATTTAATTGTGACTTAGTGTGTTGATTTTAATGCTTGATCATCATTTGAATTAACCACAGGTTGTTTAGCCAAGATTAAAGCACACATCATGCATAATCTTGGTAGATATGTGAATGAATGAAGGGAATGTTTTGCAAACATCCTGCCGAGTGTTCCCTTTGGTTTTGTGAAAGTTTCTTGTGCACTACATAGTCTTGATTAGGAACCAAAGTTGCACATCACAATTAGGCTCATGATTAGAGACATTTGATCAAATCCACACATCATATGGCTGATCATATGTAAGTGAAACAAACCCAAGAAATAAGTAGAGGGATGAGTATAATCTGACTTAACAAGCATGGACTTGGCTTAGCAATGGTGAAATCGAATCTCTAGCTTCATCTCCATTTGTGCTATCTCTTTTTATTAGCTGTTGATTCATTCATTTTGTGTTTACTTCATTTCCTTATGCTTTAATTTACAATCTGTCATTTAGTTTAATCAAAACCTAAATCCCCCTTTACCTTATTGTTCAATTTAGTTAGAAATCAATTTAGTTTATGCTTTAAAGCATTTTGAGTCTTTGGTTTGTCTTAGTGTTTTAAAGTTTAGTTTTGCATTCTTTGAGTCTAGTATAGTGTTTTAGATTGTGTTTTTAGCGTTTTTGAGTCAAATCCAAGTGATTAACAATCCCTCCTAATCCCCGGTCCAGAACGATCCCTACTTACATACTTACTACAATTGTCAAAAAGAGGGTTTAATTTGTGTGCGTATAATTCTCGCATCAGACACTGGTGCTTCGCACCATATGACTGTTGATTTGAACTCCCTGCAACAAGTCACATCTTATGTAGGCACTAATAAGATGACCAATGGAAATGGTGAAGGTTTGCAAATCAAAAATATTGGTTCTGCACATTTACATACTTTACCTCAGTCTTTAATCCTCATAACAGTTTTACATGTTCTTACTATTGTAGTTTGTCTACTGTCAGTTAAACAATTATGCAAGGATAATTTTTGTTGGTTTATATGTGATGATAATGAGTTCTTTGTGCAGGACAAGGTAACCAAGGCTGTTCTATATCACGGAAGGACCAATGAGGGTGAGTTGTTTCGGATTCCAGTGAAGTTGTTATCAGAGTCTCCATCTCAGAAGTTAGTGGCTCTTCTTGGACAGAAAATAAAGTCTGAAGTATGGCACCAACGGTGTGGTCATCCCAACAATGAAGTGTTATCTGTAATGTTGAAACAATCTAATATAGTTAGTTCTCTTGATACTCATCAACATGTGTGTTCTTTTTGTACTTCTGGCAAGATGTCTAGGTTGCCATTTCATGATAGAAACGAGTCTTGTAACTTTTCATTTCAAAAGGTGCATACTGATCTTTGGGGTCATTCACCTACTACGTCTATAGAAGGTTACAAATACTATGTTAGTTTTATTGATGAGTTTACCAGATTTGTATGGATATTTCCTTTAATCAATAAATCAGAAGTGTTTGATGTCTTTCAGAAATTCTACAATTTTGTCTTCACTCAGTTTAATATTGGAATTAAGTGTTTGCAAACTGATGGTGGTGGTTAGTATATAAGTAGAAGATTTGATGATTTTCTGAAACACAAAGGCATTGTACATATGATTTCGTGTCCATACACTCCTCAACAAAATGGACTTGCTGAGAGAAAACATCGACATATTGTGGAAACTGCTATTACCTTGATGACTACTGCTCAGTTACCTCAGGATCTTTGGTATTATGCATGTGCACATTCTGTTTTTTTTATTAATAGAATGCCTTGCAAGGTTTTAGGCATGCAATCCCCATATCAAAGCCTATATGGTGTTTCTCCTCCATTGCAAGGTCTTAAAGTTTTTAGTACTGCTGTTTATCCATATATTAGACCTTACACTGTCATAAATTGCAACCAAGGGCTTCTTTATGTGTCTTTATGGGATATGCATTAGGCTATAAAGGAGTAATTTGTTTCTATCCAAAGTCTAGGAAATTTATCATTTTTCGGCATGTGATTCAGATGAAGATTTGTTTCCGTATAAGTCTGCATACATTCCAGAATACATCTCAAGGGATTAGTTCTCAAGATTCCACATATGTATCTTCTCCAATACATTCTGCTATCCTTTTGCCACAGTCAGTTTCAGTGCCCAATGATGTTTCATCTCTGGAATTTGTTGTAGGTCAAGATAGTCTCGATTTGTCTGGTTCTTTTACTATGAATACTTCTCCGCAATCTTCTGGCACACTTAGTTATTCTTCTACTGTACCTGAATCTGAAACAACTTCCTCATCTTCCTCAACAGCTTTGATGTTACCTGTCCTTGATTCTGCATAACTGGAGGTAATTCTTTCATTTCCTTCATCTTCTAATTATGGTACTACACATCACATTGTTTCCTCTCCTCCAAGAATGCAAACAAGGTTACAAACTGGTGCAATTTCAAGGAAGACCTATGCTAATTACATAGTATCATTACCAGAATTACAATCATTGCAGCTTGATTTCCAGGATTCTTGTTCTAGTGGTTTTTCATTTATGGCTAGTGTTATTGATATCTCTGAGCCTAAATCTTTTAGGAGTGCTGCAACTAATGCTAATTGGCAAAATGCCATGCAAGAAGAATTTGATGCATTAAAAAGTCAAGGGACTTGGGTTTTGGTTCCTCCACCAACACATAGATCAATCATTGGTAGTAAGTGGGTCTATAAACTTAAAAAGAATCCTAATGGTACAATATCCAGATATACTGCACGATTAGTGGCTCAAGGTTATACTCAAGAGTTCTGTTTGGATTATTTTGAAACCTTTAGTCCTGTTGTTAGGCATACTGCAGTTCGGTTGATAATTTCCATTGCTGCTTAAAACAAATGGGAATTAAGGCAACTTGACATTAAAAATGCATTCTTACATGGAGATTTAGAAGAAGAGGTTTACATGAAGCAACCTCCAGGTTTTGTGGATTCTACACATCCTGATTTTGTGTGCAAATTGGTTAAGTCTTTGTATGGTTTGAAACAGGCACCTAGGGCCTGGAATGCTAAGTTTATAGGATATCTTCCAGCTATGGGATTTATAGTGTCTCAATCTGATAACAGTTTGTTTGTCAAACATGATGGCACTGATGTTATTGCCTTATTATTATATGTTGATGACATTATCTTGACAGGATCTAATGCCACCAAAATTCAGGCTATTATTCAAGAATTGGGAGATGTCTTTGATCTCAAAGACATGGGCACATTGTCTTATTTTCTCGGGTTACAGATTCAGTACAACGATAATGGTGATATTTTCTTGAATCAATCTAAGTATGCCAAAGATTTGATCCACAAAGCTGGTATGCACAGTTGCAAGCCTGCATCCACACCATGTAAGCCACACACTCAGCTCTTAGCATCTAACGGTACTCTTTTAAGTGATCTAACTATGTATCGCAATCTTGTTGGTGCTTTACAGTACCTTACCTTTATTCGACCAAATCTTTCTTATGTTGTAAACATTGCTTGTCAGTATATGAATCAACCTACTGATGTTCATTATGGTCTTGTGAAAAGAATTCTTCGCTATGTTCAAGGTACTGTAACTTGTGGTATTACTTATTCAGCATCTCCGTGATGTGATAAAAGATAGCACACAAATTAAACCCTCTTTTTGACAATTGTAGTATAGATATAAGTAGGGATCGTTCTAGGCCGGGGATTAGGAGGGATTGCTAATCTAATGAAAATCGACCCAAAGATGTAAAAATATACTTTAAAACATTTAAACACACTTAAAAGACTCTAACTAAACTTGTATGACTCAAAACAATAAAAAAGACTCAATTTGGACGAAAATATACTTAGTTTTGACTCAAAAGACTTAAAAAGACACTTTTGGACAGATTTAGAACAAGTAAGAAAATGGGGTATTTTGGACGAATTGAAAAGAAAAACAAGTAACTTAAAACTTTAAAACAGATTTTGGACGAATTTAAGAAAAACCAATGGATGATGAACTAGCCAAGGGATACTTCTCCACACATGATACATTCAAACATAAATTGATTTCCAGGTGCTTTTCCGATAAACCATGAACCTCAACACCCCAGATTAACCATGACATCACTAATTAACCCTCAGATTTCCCTTAAGTTATTGGATTGGATGACATCATACGACAACCCAAAGCATTCTTCAAATGTCCCCTACATGACATCATAATAGAGATACAATCAAAGATCATTACGTTCAATGGAAATCATAAGTATTGACAAAGCACTTGTAACTATGACATCATGATACTCATGCTAGGAATTTACTTAACATGATTGTGAAAACAACTGTAACTACTTGTGAATATAAGTTTGTAACGATTATGTGAAACACCCTTATATTCTAGCACCAAATTCAAGCATGCAAATTAAGTAGGCCTCCTTAATCAACATACAAGAATAAGTTATCCATCAAACGGTTAAGTAAATTGCATTCACAATTTATGAAATCACAACTGGAATTTATCAACTCATATTATAAACGTAATCATGGTTTCAAAGCATCCCTAGGCTAAAACGAGTTTAGCCTCTCATATTCATAACAAAACAAAGGAGAATAGAATTAAACATTGAAAATAGAAGATAGATTACACCTAAAAACGTTCCAACACTCCAACTCAAATGCATAAACGTCCAAGGCTTCGTCTTCCTTCTCCTCCTCCTTGCTAAGTCACGGCACAAGAGTCTCAGGTAGTTTTGTGGATGATTTTCTGGGTTTTGAATGGATTTAGGAAGGTAGGGTGGTGTGGCAAGGGTTATGGATGGTGTATGGAGGCTTGGATGAAGGTTTGGAAGTATGGGAATGGTGGAAAGGTTGGATGGAAGGCTACGGCAAAGGATAGGTTTCTGAATGAATGAAGGCAGGTTGTGTGGAAAGGTGATTAGGGTCTCTAAGGGTGCGGCATAAGGTATTTATATGGAATAAAGAATCCTAAGGCTTTATTACTTAGTTTAGGGAAAGAAATAACTCCAAATCCTTCAAGAATAGGAAACACAAAGTCAGAAATTGAAGGAAAAGGGAAGTGACTTGTGGCATTCAATTGTGAGAAGGAGAATGTCATTTATTTCTGAAATTAGGCAAGAACTTTTGGAATAGAAAAGGGTATGTGAGTTATGGCTGAGTTGGGTATGAAAAAGGAATGTGTTTGAATGCTTTAAAATAGGAAAGAAGACCCTTCCTTGCACGGCAAGGAAGGGAAATACTAAGGGGATACACGGCAAGGATTTTGGTTTGCAAGGGAACATTGTCTTGTGTCCTAGAATAGGTAGAAGTCCTTAATATTGCTGAAACATGGAGTCTTTAAGGATTAGGAAAGATTAAACCAAAATAGGAAACCTTGGCTTAACTTTCCTACTTCAAGTAGGAAACCTTCTTTGACTAGGATTCCTCATTTGATTAGGAATCCTCTTGTGATTAGGAATCCTAACTCTTTTAGGTCTTCAAATTCGTCCATTCCTTTTGCTCCAAGCATAAGCTATCCATTCCAAGTCCAATTTTGCTCCAAAATGCTCCAAAATGCATCTTTTTGCTTCCTTAGCCATGGGAACCTAAAAACACACGAAAATGGCTTAAACTACTAAAATAACTATGAACTAACAACATAAATGCACGAAAACAAGCTAAGTAAGTCGCCTAAATATGCTCCTATCACTCCGGACAACTCTATTACAACATTTTTTTATTCGGATTGGGCAACTGATCCTAATACTAGAAGGTCTATTACTGGTTTTGTGGTGTATATGGGACATAATCCAATCTCATGGCAATCAAAGAAGTTTCTAGGAGCTCCTGATAGGAGCATATTCATGCGACTTAAATGGCTTGTTCTCGTGCATTTACGTTATGTTTCTCTCGTTATTTTAGTCCTTTATGCTTCTTTTGTGTGTTTTCAGGTTCTAAGGGCCTAGGGAGCAAGTAAGTGCATTTTGAGGCCATTTGGAGCATTTTTGGGCATGGATTGGATAGCTTATCCATGGAGCCAAGAGGATGGACGAATTTGAAGGCCTTGTATGCACTTGAAGACACAAAACAATGGCCCTAACCCAATCACATAACACATTATGCCATACAAACCAACCTATTTTAGGCCCATTCTATGTACTTAAACCCTAGCCCTTTAAACTAGTTCATTTATCACTTATCAAACCATTCACTTATCACTCACCACATATCATTCACTTATCACTTAACATATCATTCATTTATTTCACTTCCATACTCCTCTTAATTCCACATGCATTCTCACACATGCACATCATTCACTCACATTTCCACCATTCATTCTTTATTCCTTTCCAAACATCTCACATGCATTTCCACCTTCCTACTTCATCATTTCACCACATTCTCCCTCTTTAACTCACATGCATTCATCATAATTCACAACACAAAACAACTTCATTGCCGTGGGTTCCCATTTCCTTTCCAAACATCTCACATGCATTTCTTCATTATTTCCTAACCCTACATGCATTATTTATTGCATCTTCACATGCATTCACACACACTTTACACATTCAAACCGTGAGCTCCCATTCCTATATGCCATTTTCAGATTTCCACCCACTAACCTAGTCATCAACACATGCACTTCCACCTTTCATCCACAATGATTCATGATTCATTCACTTTGCATCCTTTAAATCAATCACATACTTTTCCATCATTAATTAGCCACTTGCATCTTAAACAAACAGCCATATGTTCCCTCCACTACTCCTATAAATACCCTTGCATTCATTCATTCAATTCATATCTCATATTTCCATTCACAACACTTCACACAACACAAATACACATCCATTGCCGCAATTCCCCTTCCATTTTCTGTGCAGTTTTTCTCCTTCATTGCAGCCACTATCCAACCACTTCCCATCCCTCCAAAACACTTCACATAATCCCCAAAGCTCACCTTAGACCTTGTGCTACAACAACGAGGAAGAAAAGAGTGCCTAAACGTTCATACAATTCAAGTTTGAGTTGTTGGAATGTTTAGGTGTTTCTTTGATTTCAAAGTTTAAATTTAATTCTCTTTGTTTTGTACGTATGAGAATGGAAGAGAAGAGTGCCTAAACGTTCATACAATTCACGTTTGAGTTGTTGGAATGTTTAGGTGTTTCTTTGATTTCAAAGTTATGAGGAACTAAACCCCCTTTAGCTAGGGGGTGATTCAAAATACATGTTTATGCTTGCAATATGAATTGATTACTTTTGGTTGGAATTTCATAAGTTGTGGATTCAATTTGTTTAACCGTTTGAATGAATATGACGCTAGAATATAAGTGAGTTTCACCTAATAGTTACGAACTTATATTCACAAGTAGTGGAGGTTGCTTATAAACAATCGCGTTAAACGAATTCTTGGCATACGTTTCATGCGTATTCCATAGTAACGAATGCCTCGTCAATGTTTATGATTTCCGTTGAACTTAATGATCTTTGTTGAATGTCTCTATCATGCGTATTCCATAGTTAGGGACTTTGATTAAGAATAAATTGGTTGTAATGCGTATTCCATTCAATCCAACGAATCTAGGGAAATCTGAAAGTTAATGTAAGCGGACCTAATTAACTTGGAGCATTTGAGTTTCATAATTTATCGAAAGACCAACCGAAAATCAATCTTGTATTGCAAGTGTAACATGTGTGGAGAAGAACCCCTTAGCTATTCCATCATCCATATTTTTCATCACATTCATATTTACATATTGCCTTTAATTATATTCTGTCCATTTAATTTAATATCGTCCAACCACAATTCCCCCCCCCTATTTTGTTAAGTCTTAATCATTCGTATTTGTTTTATTTTTGTAACTTTAAGCTTTTGGAGTCATAAACACTTGCAAATTCGTCTAAATCAAGTTCTAGCTTCTATTTGAGTCAATTTGATTGTTTTAGACAATTTGAGTTTTTCAAAGCCATTCTGAGTCATAGTAGTCTTGTTAAGAGTATTTTGATTTAGTTTTTATGTTTTTAAGTCAATTTAGAAGGTTTTAGCAAGCCCTCCTAATCCCCGGTCTAGAACGATCCCTCACTTATCCATTCTACTACAATTGTCAAACGAGGGTTTAATTTGAGTGTCAAGTAAATCTCGCATCAAATTTTGGCGCCGTTGCCGGGGATTAGCAACTTTGCTAATCCTTTGTCTTTATTTTTATATTTTTTGTTTTTCGTGCATTCTTATTTTAGATTCTTAGTTTGTTTGTTTCCTTGTTTTTTAGGTACTGTGTATGACTCGTCGCTCTCGGCCTATTATAGAGAACATCTCCGACTTTGACGGTGATTTTGAACGCACTTTGAGGAGAACGAGGAGTCAACAAGAGCCACCACAACCTCCACCACAACCTGGGCTTGAAGAAGACGAAGTAGGTGTAGAAGAAAAGCCCACGGATCAGATTTTTGAAGAAGAACAAGCCATGGCAGCAGATAATAGAACCATCAAGGAGCTTTCGGCCTCAGGTTTGGATAATGCATTGCCTCTTTGTATCCAATACCCCACGGCTGCAGAGGGGAAGACTGAGGAATTTGAACTCAAATCCAGTTTGTTACACCATATTCCGAAGTTCCATGGCTTGTCTATGGAAGACCCCAACAAACACTTGAAGGAGTTCGAGGTGGTTTGTTCGAGCATGACCCCCGTCAATGTGGATGGGAGTATATTGAAGATGAAGGCCTTTCCATTTTCACTTATGGACAAGGCCAAAGATTGGCTCTATGAACTAGCCCCGGGAACTGTGACTTCGTGGGAGAGTATGAAGCGTGCTTTCTTGGAGAAATTCTTCCCTACTTCGAGAGTGATTCTCCTACGGAAGAAAATTAGTGGTATTCAACAGAATCATGGTGAGACATTCCCGGCTTATTATGAGCGCTTCAAGGGCCTTGTAGCTTCATGTCCTCAACATCAAATGAAGGAGGAACTTCTCCTTCAATATTTCTATGAGGGCCTCCTTCCTATCGAACGTCAAATGGTTGATGCGTCAGCGGGAGGAGCATTGGTGGACAAAACACCAAGGGATGCCAAGATTCTCATAGCCAACCGAGCGCTCAACGCTCAACAATATGAAGGAGTGGGCCAAAGGGAAGCCCCACGGCAACAAAGTGTAAATGAGGTGAGTGCTATTTCTGAAATTCAATCACAACTTGCTAATCTTACTTCTCTTGTTTCTCAGGTTGTGATTGGTCCAAAAGCACAAGAACACCAAGTTTGTGGCGTGTGCTCAATTCAAGGGCATCCATCCGACAAGTGCCCTCAACTAATCGAGAATGGTGGGTGGGAATCTGCCAATGCAATTGGTTTCCAAGGACAAAATCAAAACAACCCATACTCGAACACTTACAATGCCGGATGGAGGGACCATCCAAACTTCAAATGGAGGGAGCCACAACAAGCTGCCCAACAAGGAGGATTTAGGCCAAACCCCCCTGGTTTTTATTCTAAGCCGTATGCACCTCAACAATCCCAACAACCTTCGGCATCATCTCATTCAGGTACGTCTTTGGAAAGTAATCAAGCTATGCAATTACTAACCTCTATTTCGCAGGGGTTGCAAAATCAAAACAACCGAATAGAAAATAACGAGAAGGAGATGATGGATATGAAGAAACAAATAGGGCAGATTTCTGAGTTCCTTGGACAGATTAGAGAGCAAGGAAAGCTTCCTAGCTCAACCACAGTCAATCCAAAGGGAGGATTCGAATCCGCCAAGGCCATCACCCTAAGGGGTGGAAAAGAAGTTGGGACCGAGCCAAACAATCCCAAATCTGCCCAGAAAGTAGATGAAGAGACGACACAACCTGAGGCAGATCACCCTAACTCGGCCAAATCAGGTAATTTAAGTTCAAATTCATGTACTTCACGTCCTAATCTGCCCAATGTACCTTTTCCTCGCAGGTTCATGCAAGAAAAAAAGGAAGAAAGCGAGAAGGACATTCTTGAAACGTTCCGGAAGGTGCAAGTGAACATACCACTTCTCGATGCAATCAAACAGGTTCCAAAGTATGCTAAATTCCTCAAGGACCTATGCAATACAAAGAGAAGAAGGGCAAACAAAGAGGTAGTGAAGGTAAGCGAGAATGTGTCCGCTGTTTTGCAACGTAAACTGCCTACCAAGTGCAAAGACCCCGGTAGTTTCACGATTCCTTGTGTAATTGGACATAATCGTTTTGAACATGCCATGCTTGATTTAGGTGCATCCATAAATGTCATGCCTTATTCTATTTATGCATCTATGAATTTGGGTGAATTAAAACAAGATGGTGTAATTATACAATTGGCTGATCGTTCTAACGCGTATCCAAAAGGAGTTTTGGAGGATGTGCTTGTGCAGGTGAACCATTTAATTTTTCCGGCTGATTTCTACGTCCTAGAAATGGAGGATTCAGCCCATTCTACATCTTTGCCGATTCTCCTTGGTAGGCCATTCATGAAGACGGCCCGAACGAAGATTGATGTATACAAAGGCACCTTGACAATGGAATTCGATGGGGAAGTGATTGATTTTAATATTTCTGAAACTATGAGATATCCCGTTGATGACCATTCTTGTTTTTCCATTGATGTTATCGATTCTTTGGCGCAGGTATACCTTGAAGAATTGAACGAGGACGCCCTGGAAACAACCATCACTAAGGCCATAGAGCGCAAAAATGAAGGATTTGGGCCAATGCAAGGCCACGTGATAGGAGCATATTCATGCGACTTAAATGGCTTGTTCTCGTGAATTTACGTTATGTTTCTCTCGTTATTTTAGTCCTTTATGCTTCTTTTGTGTGTTTTCAGGTTCTAAGGGCCTAGGGAGCAAGAAAGTGCATTTTGAGGCCATTTGGAGCATTTTTGGGCATGGATTGGATAGCTTATCCATGGAGCCAAGAGGATGGACGAATTTGAAGGCCTTGTATACACTTGAAGACACAAAACAATGGCTCTAGCCCAATCAAACACATTATGCCATACAAACCAACCTATTTTAGGCCCATTCTATGTACTTAAACCCTAGCCCTTTAAACTAATTCATTTATCACTTATCAAACCATTCACTTATCACTCACCACATATCATTCACTTATCACTTAACATATCATTCATTTATTTCACTTCCATACTCCTCTTAATTCCACATGCATTCTCACACATGCACATCATTCACTCACATTTCCACCATTCATTCTTTATTCCTTTCCAAACATCTCACATGCATTTCCACCTTCCTACTTCATCATTTCACCACATTCTCCCTCTTTAACTCACATGCATTCATCATAATTCACAACACAAAACAACTTCATTGTCGTGGGTTCCCATTTCCTTTCCAAACATCTCACATGCATTTCTTCATTATTTCCTAACCCTACATGCATTATTTATTGCATCTTCACATGCATTCACACACACTTTACACATTCAAACCGTGAGCTCCCATTCCTATATGCCATTTTCAGATTTCCACCCACTAACCTAGTCATCAACACATGCACTTCCACCTTTCATCCACAATGATTCATGATTCATTCACTTTGCATCCTTTAAATCACATACTTTTCCATCATTAATTAGCCACTTGCATCTTAAACAAACAACCATATGTTCCCTCCACTACTCCTATAAATACCCTTGCATTCATTCATTCAATTCATATCTCATATTTCCATTCACAACACTTCACACAACACAAATACACATCCATTGCCGCAATTCCCCTTCCATTTTCTGTGCAGTTTTTCTCCTTCATTGCAGCCACTATCCAACCACTTCCCATCCCTCCAAAACACTTCACATAATCCCCAAAGCTCACCTTAGACCTTGTGCTACAACAACGAGGAAGAAAAGAGTGCCTAAACGTTCATACAATTCAAGTTTGAGTTGTTGGAATGTTTAGGTGTTTCTTTGATTTCAAAGTTTAAATTTAATTCTCTTTGTTTTGTACGTATGAGAAGTGAAGAGAAGAGTGCCTAAACGTTCATACAATTCACGTTTGAGTTGTTGGAATGTTTAGGTGTTTCTTTGATTTCAAAGTTATGAGGAACTAAACCCCCCTTTAGCTAGGGGGTGATTCGAAACTATGTTTATATTTGCATTTTGAATTGATTACGTTTGGTTGGAATTTCATAAGTTGTGGATTCAATTCGTTTAACTGTTTGATTGATAACTTATTTATGTATGTTCATTGAGATTGCAAGCTTAATTTTCATGCATAAATATGACGCTAGAATATAAGTGCGTTAAACGAATTCTTGGCATAAGTTTCATGCGTATTCCATAGTAACGAATGCCTCGTCGATGTTTATGATTTCCGTTGAACTTAATGATCTTTGTTGAATGTCTCTATCATGCGTATTCCATAGTTAGGGACTTTGATTAAGAATAATTTGGTTGTAATGCGTATTCCATTCAATCCAACGAATTTAGGGAAATCTGAAAGTTAATCTAAGCGGATCTAATTAACTTGGAGCATTGAGTTTCACAACTTATCGAAAGACCAACTGAGAATCAATTTTGTTTGCAAGTGTAACATGTGTGGAGAAGAACCCCTTGGCTATTCCATCATCCATATTTTTATCACATTCATATTTACATTTTGCCTTTAATTATATTCTGTCTTTTTAATTTAATATCGTCCAACCACAATTCCCCCCCCCTATTTTGTTAAGTCTTAATCATTTGTATTTGTTTTATTTTTGTATCTTTAAGCTTTTGGAGTCATAAACAATTGCAAATTCGTTTAAATCAAGTTCTAGCTTCTATTTGAGTCAATTTGATTGTTTTAGACAATTTGAGTTTTTCAAAGCCATTCTGAGTCATAGTAGTCTTGTTAAGAGTATTTTAATTTAGTTTTTATGTTTTTAAGTCAATTTAGAAGGTTTTAGCAAGCCCTCCTAATCCCCGGTCTAGAACGATCCCTCACTTATCCATTCTACTACAATTGTCAAACGAGGGTTTAATTTGAGTGTCAAGTAAATCTCGCATCAAATTTTGGCGCCGTTGCCGGGGATTAGCAACTTTGCTAATCCTTTGTCTTTATTTTTATATTTTTTTAGTTTTTCGTGCATTCTTATTTCAGATTCTTAGTTTGTTTGTTTCCTTGTTTTTTAGGTACTGTGTATGACTCGTCGCTCTCGGCCTATTATAGAGAACATCTCCGACTTTGACGGTGATTTTGAACGCACTTTGAGGAGAACGAGGAGTCAACAAGAGCCACCACAACCTCCACCACAACCTGGGCTTGAAGAAGACGAAGTAGGTGTAGAAGAAAAGCCCACGGATCAGATTTTTGAAGAAGAACAAGCCATGGCAGCAGATAATAGAACCATCAAGGAGCTTTCGGCCTCAGGTTTGGATAATGCATTGCCTCTTTGTATCCAATACCCCACGGCTGCAGAGGGGAAGACTGAGGAATTTGAACTCAAATCCAGTTTGTTACACCATATTCCGAAGTTCCATGGCTTGTCTATGGAAGACCCCAACAAACACTTGAAGGAGTTCGAGGTGGTTTGTTCGAGCATGACCCCCGTCAATGTGGATGGGAGTATATTGAAGATGAAGGCCTTTCCATTTTCACTTATGGACAAGGCCAAAGATTGGCTCTACGAACTAGCCCCGGGAACTGTGACTTCGTGGGAGAGTATGAAGCGTGCTTTCTTGGAGAAATTCTTCCCTACTTCGAGAGTGATTCTCCTACGGAAGAAAATTAGTGGTATTCAACAGAATCATGGTGAGACATTCCCGTCTTATTATGAGCGCTTCAAGGGCCTTGTAGCTTCATGTCCTCAACATCAAATGAAGGAGGAACTTCTCCTTCAATATTTCTATGAGGGCCTCCTTCCTATCGAACGTCAAATGGTTGATGCGTCAGCGGGATGAGCATTGGTGGACAAAACACCAAGGGATGCCAAGATTCTCATAGCCAACCGAGCGCTCAACGCTCAACAATATGAAGGAGTGGGCCAAAGGGAAGCCCCACGGCAACAAAGTGTAAATGAGGTGAGTGCTATTTCTGAAATTCAATCACAACTTGCTAATCTTACTTCTCTTGTTTCTCAGGTTGTGATTGGTCCAAAAGCACAAGAACACCAAGTTTGTGGCGTGTGCTCAATTCAAGGGCATCCATCCGACAAGTGCCCTCAACTAATCGATAATGGTGGGTGGGAATCTGCCAATGCAATTGGTTTCCAAGGACAAAATCAAAACAACCCATACTCGAACACTTACAATGCCGGATGGAGGGACCATCCAAACTTCAAATGGAGGGAGCCACAACAAGCTGCCCAACAAGGAGGATTTAGGCCAAACCCCCCTGGTTTTTATTCCAAGCCGTATGCACCCCAACAATCCCAACAACCTTCGGCATCATCTCATTCAGGTACGTCTTTGGAAAGTAATCAAGCTATGCAATTACTAACCTCTATTTCGCAGGGGTTGCAAAATCAAAACAACCGAATAGAAAATAACGAGAAGGAGATGATGGATATGAAGAAACAAATAGGGCAGATTTCTGAGTTCCTTGGACAGATTAGAGAGCAAGGAAAGCTTCCTAGCTCAACCACAGTCAATCCAAAGGGAGGATTCGAATCCGCCAAGGCCATCACCCTAAGGGGTGGAAAAGAAGTTGGGACCGAGCCAAACAATCCCAAATCTGCCCAGAAAGTAGATGAAGAGACGACACAACCTGAGGCAGATCACCCTAACTCGGCCAAATCAGGTAATTTAAGTTCAAATTCATGTACTTCACGTCCTAATCTGCCCAATGTACCTTTTCCTCGCAGGTTCATGCAAGAAAAAAAGGAAGAAAGCGAGAAGGACATTCTTGAAACGTTCCGGAAGGTGCAAGTGAACATACCGCTTCTCGATGCAATCAAACAGGTTCCAAAGTATGCTAAATTCCTCAAGGACCTATGCAATACAAAGAGAAGAAGGGCAAACAAAGAGGTAGTGAAGGTAAGCGAGAATGTGTCCGCTGTTTTGCAACGTAAACTGCCTACCAAGTGCAAAGACCCCGGTAGTTTCACGATTCCTTGTGTGATTGGACATAATCGTTTTGAACATGCCATGCTTGATTTAGGTGCATCCATAAATGTCATGCCTTATTCTATTTATGCATCTATGAATTTGGGTGAATTAAAACAAGATGGTGTAATTATACAATTGGCTGATCGTTCTAACGCGTATCCAAAAGGAGTTTTGGAGGATGTGCTTGTGCAGGTGAACCATTTAATTTTTCCGGCTGATTTCTACGTCCTAGACATGGAGGATTCAGCCCATTCTACATCTTTGCCGATTCTCCTTGGTAGGCCATTCATGAAGACGGCCCGAACGAAGATTGATGTATACAAAGGCACCTTGACAATGGAATTCGATGGGGAAGTGATTGATTTTAATATTTCTGAAACTATGAGATATCCCGTTGATGACCATTCTTGTTTTTCCATTGATGTTATCGATTCTTTGGCGCAGGTATACCTTGAAGAATTGAACGAGGACGCCCTGGAAACAACCATCACTAAGGCCATAGAGCGCAAAAATGAAGGATTTGGGCCAATGCAAGGCCACGGCAAGGAGGAGGAATTCTTTGCAATGGGTTCTAGTGAAGAAATAATTGAGGTTGTGGCAGACCTTGAGTCATTGCCACAACAATATGGTAAGGTTCCACTCTCACTTTCAAATTCAGTTTCCACTAAGATGCTACCTTCTGTTGTTCAGGCACCATCGCTTGAACTTAAGCCGTTGCCGGACCATTTGAAGTATGTGTTTTTGGGAGAAGGCGAAACATTGCCCGTCATCATTTCATCAAGTCTCACAGCAAAGGAGGAGGAGAAGCTTGTGAGGGTGCTGCGAGAGCACAAAACGGCCATAGGGTGGACTTTGGCCGACATTAAAGGAATAAGCCCTACCACATGCATGCACCGTATACTTCTTGAGGAGGGGGCTAAACCAACTCGAGAGGCTCAACGCCGTCTCAACCCTCCGATGATGGAAGTGGTGAAGAAAGAAATAATCAAGCTATTGGATTGCGGAGTGATCTACCCTATCTCCGATAGCCGTTGGGTCTCTCCAGTTCAAGTCGTTCCCAAGAAGTCCGGAGTAACTGTTATCAAGAATGATGAGAATGAGCTCGTGCCTACACGCATTCAGACTGGATGGCGAGTATGTATCGATTACCGGAAGCTAAATGCCATGACTAGGAAAGATCACTTTCCTTTGCCATTCATCGACCAGATGCTCGAAAGGTTAGCCGGTCATGCTTTTTACTGTTTTCTTGATGGATACTCTGGATATAACCAAATTGTGATAGCCCCGGATGATCAAGAGAAGACCACATTCACATGTCCCTTTGGAACATTTGCTTATCGTCGCATGCCATTTGGCTTATGCAACGCACCGGCCACTTTCCAAAGGTGTATGGTAAGTATATTTTCCGATTTTGTTGAAAAGATCATTGAGGTTTTCATGGATGATTTCAGTGTATTTGGGAGTTCATTTGATAATTGCTTGGATAATCTAACCTTAATTTTGAAACGATGTGTTGAAACTAACCTTGTCTTGAATTGGGAGAAATGTCACTTTATGGTGAAACAAGGTATAGTTTTAGGACATATTGTTTCAGAAAAAGGAATTGAAGTAGATAAATCGAAAATAGACCTTGTACGTCACTTACCCTCTCCTACTTCGGTTAGAGAGGTACGTTCGTTTCTTGGCCATGCAGGGTTCTATAGGCGTTTTATCAAGGACTTCTCCAAGATGTCCAACCCTCTTTGCCGATTGCTTCAAAAAGATGTGCCATTCAAGTTTGATGAAGAGTGTAATTCGGCATTTAACCAACTCAAGGAGAAGCTAGTCTCGGCCCCCATTATTGTACCTCCAGATTGGAGCCTCCCTTTCGAGCTCATGTGCGATGCATCCGACTATGCATTAGGAGCTGTTCTAGGACAAAGAAGAGACAAGCGGCCGCATGTCATATACTATGCCTCTCGGACTCTCAATGATGCCCAATTGAACTACTCCACGACGGAAAAAGAACTTCTAGCTGTGGTTTTTGCTTTAGATAAATTCCGTTCATATTTAATTGGTACTAAAGTAATCGTTTATTCTGATCATGCAGCTTTGAGGTACTTGCTCACGAAAAAGGAAGCAAAGCCGAGGCTTATCCGTTGGATTCTTCTTCTTCAAGAATTTGATATTGAAATCCGGGATAAGAAAGGAAGCGAGAATGTAGTGGCTGACCATTTAAGCCGAATGATCCACGAGGAGCATGAACATGCCGTACCTATCCCTGAAACTTTTCCCGATGAGCAGCTACTTTCCATTGAGGTAAGTGAACCATGGTATGCAGATTTAGTGAATTACTTGGTGGCTAAACAAATTCCAAATGAACTAAACAAGCACCAACGTGATAAGCTTAAAAATGATGCACGTTTCTATGTTTGGGATGACCCTTATTTGTGGAAGTATTGCTCAGATCAAATTATACGTAGATGTGTGCATGATTCTGAATTTCACTCAATTCTAAGCTTTTGTCACACATATGCATGTGGTGGTCATTTTGGCACACAACGCACTGCCCTCAAGGTTTTAGAGTGTGGTTTTTATTGGCCGACTATATTTAGGGATGCTAGAACCTTTTGTATGTCTTGTGATCGTTGCCAACGAATGGGTAACATAGGTACCAAGGACCAAATGCCGCAAACCCCTGTCTTTAATGTTGAAATTTTTGATGTTTGGGGCATTGATTTCATGGGCCCTTTCCCTCCATCTTATGGTTTCACTTATATCTTGCTTGCCGTTGATTATGTTTCTAAATGGGTGGAAGCAAAAGCCACCCGTACTAACGATTCTAAGGTGGTTGCAGATTTCGTGAAAACTAACATTTTTGCTAGGTTTGGAATGCCGAGAGTAATCATAAGTGATGGAGGGTCTCACTTTTGCAATCGGACCATTGAGGCGTTGCTAAGAAAGTACCATGTCAACCATAAGGTCTCCACACCTTACCATCCTCAAACAAATGGCCAAGCCGAGGTGTCTAACCGAGAAATCAAACAAATTTTGGAGAAGACCGTTGGACCAACAAGGAGGGATTGGAGCTTACGTTTAGATGATGCACTGTGGGCATATCGTACGGCATACAAAACACCCATTGGGATGTCACCTTTTCGGCTCGTCTATGGTAAGCCATGTCATTTGCCCGTAGAGTTAGAGCACAAGGCACATTGGGCCGTGAAGATTTTCAACATGGACATAGATGCAGCGGGAGTTCATAGGAAGCTCCAATTGAATGAACTTGAGGAGATTCGGAATGAAGCCTATGAGAATGCCCGGATGTACAAAGCCAAGACCAAAGCATTCCATGATAAAATGATTCGAACCAAGACCTTCACAGTTGGGCAGAAAGTGTTACTTTTCAACTCTCGCCTACGTTTGTTTCCTGGTAAGTTGCGTTCTAAATGGATTGGCCCGTTTGTTGTTACTAATGTTTTCCCTCATGGTGCAGTGCAAATCAAAAGTTCAAAGACGCAGCAAGAATTCAAAGTGAATGGGCATCGATTGAAGCCCTATTACGAGATGTTTGAGGAGCATGTCGTGGAGGAGGTACCCCTCCATGCCGTGGAACCTAGTCAAGCTTAAACGGAGGTACCGTCCGGCTGCAAGACGTAAAAGAAAGCGCTTCGTGGGAGGCAACCCATGCATCCGAATAGAGAAGAACTTGGAAACCCCTTTAAGAGACTTATTTTTATTCCTTTCTTTTTCTTTACTGCCTTTACTTTGCTTTCTTTCTCGTATTTGTTTATTTGCTTGCTCTGTTGTGACTTTCTGCTTAAAACATTGAGGACAAAGTTTGATTTAAGTGTGGGGGGGGTAAACAATTTGTATTTGCATGAATTTCGTGGGATTTATTCACCTTTCACTTAGAATGTTGTTTCTTGCTGTTTTAAGCGTTTTTAGAGTGTTTTAGTGTGTTTTATAGTGTCTTGGTATAAAACTCCGGAAATTTGATAAAAATTTAAAAAAAAAAAAAAAAAAATTCTTTTGAAAAACCCAAAAATATGTGTTTTTAGAGTCATTTGAGTCATTTTGGTGTCTGCCTTGTTAGGTTGTTTAGTTGTTATTGTTTGTTTGTTTATTAATTGTGTGAGTCTATGATTGTAACATTGAGAAAATGTTTGATTTATTGATAGGCACTGCTAAACAAAGAAAGATGGTGCTTCACAAAGGGTGTTTGCTTGAGGCCCCACTACGTGGCTTTACTCTTGAAGCGGAAGGCGTAGGAACAGAAGGCATCGGAGCGGAAGGCGTAGGAACAGTAGGCATCGGAGCGGAAGGCGTAGGAACAGAAGGCATAGGAGCAGAAGGCATCGAAGATAGAGCATTCCAGGCCTCAATACTTGGCCAAGCGCTGGATGAGCCAGGAAAAAGGTGCCTCTGGAGGAAAGACGAGAACCTTTGACGGTCACTGTGAATCCGACCTTCAGACTCTTGCAGCTCATCAAGCTTCCTCTTCATGCCCGTCGAATAGTTGTTTGCAAGCACGTGCAAACTTCTATTCTCATACTTCAGCTGCTGGATCTCCTGCTTGAGACTTTCCACCTCTGCCATCAATGATTCCACCTGACGGGAGCGGGCAAGCAGGCGTTGGCCCATGTTGGACACAGAACTCGCACACTGAACACTAAGTGCGAGGGACTCTTGAACGGCCAGCTCATCGGACCGTCCTGACAGCAGCCTACTATCTTTCGGAGTGAGGAGGTTCCTAGCTACTATTGTAGCTGTTGTGGCGTCCTGCATCACGGAGTCTTCACCTGTGAGAGGACCGTTAGAAGAAAAGAAAGAAGGGCGCCATACGTTACCTTGACGCGGCGCGCCCGTATCACTGCAAAGGCTCAATTCCAAGCTAAGGTTCGATGAGTTTGCCATTTTTCAAAAGTGTTCAAAGAGAAGGGATGGAGTTAAATTTCAAAGGGCCGGAGTCGATTTTCTTCAGAGTGTGTTTGTTGTGGTGATCGATAGCTCAATAAAAAAGCCAAGGCGACGCGTCCACCAATTCAAAAAGCCGGAATTTCCGGCGTAAGTTCGGCGACGCTTTCTCGGCTTTTCAGAAGGCGCGTTCAACTTTGTCAAAAGATTTCTTCTTTTCAGACAACACGTGGAGGCCATCACCGCAACTACACATCTTTAGCCGACAAGCGCAAAGTTCGGCGACGCTTTCTCTGCTTTTCAGAAGACGCGTGCAGCTTTGTCAAAAGGAGCCGCATCTGCACTACCACGTGTCGTTCAGAAAGCGAAGGGGCGCCTGCTCAGAAATCGAAGAGGTGTGTTCAGAGATCGAAGAGGCGCCATTATTTCAAAAAGCCGGATTTGCGGGATCAAAACGTTTGTCGACAAAGGTAAAAAAATACCACCACTTGATATTATCTCTATATATGTCGACCTTCGTCTTTGATGGCAGGGCAAACCTGAAGAAAATGCCCAACTCTCCCTCACCTCTGAGGGCGCACTCCCAGCAAAGCCTTTCGAAATACTCAATTCTTTCTTCTTCCCCAAAGATGATACCAGATGCCTGGAGTACATATGACCCAGGAGGAAACGGCGGATTGAAACATGTGCTGATTCATTCACCGTTTCTTCAAAAGCAAAGGTATCTCATATCATCAAGGTCAAAAGCAAAAGTATCTCATATCATGCTCTTTCCCTGTCTTTTTCTTTGTCCTTGTTCTTACTCGCATGGCAAAGTAAACGAAGCAATCAGCCGGCACTTGGAGTCAGTCTTCCGATCTGGAGCCAACTGCCTGGAATCTATTCCTGATTGCTTACCTAGCGTTGCTCTCGAGTAGTCATCTTCAACGGTTGATACACTTCCGGAGAAGGGACCACTTCTGCAAAGGGGAGCGAGTAAGGCAAGTGAAAATGATACATTGAAGCATGTGGAGACAAACATAGGCTGAGTTATCCTCCAACCCTTTTCAATACGAATTGGAAAGATTGAACAAAGAAACAGACCAAAGGGGTAAGCTCAGACCTTCGGGGGAGACCAAAAGAACCATCCTGCTGCCCAGTTCAAGAAGTAGCACAAAGGAAAATCAACGATGGGCAGAAACCAGTTCAAGAGTAAGCCTGTGGAATCACAAAGATCAAAAGCCTCAATGCAATTACCAAGGAGAAGATGGAATTTACACTCTATAACCAGATTTGCGTCTCTAAACTCTTCTCTTTGTTAATTACATTATGCCATGTTTAGTATGTTTAAGTGCTTTTTATGTATTTACTTATGCTTTGTGTGAATCTATGCTTAAAACATTAAGGACAATGTTTGATTTAAGTGTGGGGGGGTAACTAAGTATATTTGATGCAAATTCGTTGGATTTTATCACCTATCACTTCACATGTTGTTTCTCACTGTTTTAAAACTGTTTTAGTGTGTTTTGTCTTAAAAATTCGAAAATCCCATAAAAATTTGAAAAATTGTTTTGAAAAACCCAAAAAGAGTTGTTTTAAAGTTGTTTTTGTGTGTGTGTTTGTGTCTTAGGATACCTTCCAACACAATGATAAGGATTTGGTTTGTAATTGCATGACTGTTAAAAAGAGTTATTAACATAGAGAAAAGTTTGATTTACTCTTGGTATATGCTTGGTTATGGTTATAATGTATAACTTCACATGCAATCATAAAAGAAAATTTAGCTTTTGTAACATGCCTGAAGGAAGGAACTCAAACAAATGCTACAACCCTGAGAGACTTGAGCCTATAACGTTCTTTGGAGAGTATAATCTGTGATTTCTTGTTTTCTAAAATCGTTGCATGATCTCATTATTCTTTGCTTGGTTACTACTTAGAAGGCGTTTCATCATATAGTTCCAAATGCTAGAACTCATGCCCATTTCATTCAAAGCATGTTATTGATTTGCATAACATATATCAAGATGAAGTTGTGTAGTTGCCACCATAGCCAAATAGCCTCGCTTCCCATATTTCGTATATGTTGTAAGTTTTACCCCCGTTGAGCCATGTTAACCCATGTTCTTTGTTTACCCACTTTATCTTCACCTAACCTAGAATATGACCGTCCTTACCCTTGTTCTTAAAAGATAGTGAGCATGACTTAATTGAATTCCTTTTGAGTTACATTATGAAAGAAAATAAGTGTGGGGGAGAGAATGTTTAAGTGTTTTTGTTTTGAGATTCAAAGGAAAAAAAAAAAAAAAAAAAAAAAAAAAAAAAAGAGAGAAAAGAATAAGTGATTGAAGAAAGGTTCCAAAACACCAATTCTGGGCGTAAATTGTCTAAATTCTCCCTTTTTGTTCAAAAGTTGAGTTTTCATTCAAAAGTGAATTCTAAGTTGATTAAAATGCTTTGCTCACTATTTCTTTAAGAACCTTTGTTTTCCATATCCCTTCTTTATCCACATACCCCAAGCCCCGTTACAACCCTTGACTTCTATCTTGAGTGTTGTGTATTTCAATTTGTGGAGTTTGAACTTGGTATGAGCTTATGGTGTCACTGGTTCTCGCGTCTAAGTAGTAGCATTCCATTCATGAGATCATATCTAAACTTGATTATTAACTCCAGAATTTGCGTTCTTTGTGATACATATATGTGAGTGTCGTTTTCATGTTTACATCAATCTTCTCACATATGACTAGATTAGGGTGTGTAGTTAGAAAATCTGAGTAAAAATTGAGTGCATATCTTGAAAGGAATTGAGCAAATTCTCTAAGGCATGTTACTACATTCAAAACATGGTTTTAAATGCTTAATTGTGAACTAGTATATGGTGAATATGATTAAGAATGTACTTCAATGTGAAGATGACTAAAATCTGTGAGAATGATGATTTTTAACTTGTCATGTGCATTGGAAATCCCTAAGACGGTTGTTGGAAGGTTTAGGTTGTGTTTTACGTGTTTAGTGTCGTTTTGTTTATTTGTTTTTATTCTGTTTTGCTCGAGGACTAGCAAAAGCTAAGTGTCGGGGTATTTGATAGGAGCATATTCATGCGACTTAAATGGCTTGTTCTCGTGAATTTACGTTATGTTTCTCTCGTTATTTTAGTCCTTTATGCTTCTTTTGTGTGTTTTCAGGTTCTAAGGGCCTAGGGAGCAAGAAAGTGCATTTTGAGGCCATTTGGAGCATTTTTGGGCATGGATTGGATAGCTTATCCATGGAGCCAAGAGGATGGACGAATTTGAAGGCCTTGTATACACTTGAAGACACAAAACAATGGCTCTAGCCCAATCAAACACATTATGCCATACAAACCAACCTATTTTAGGCCCATTCTATGTACTTAAACCCTAGCCCTTTAAACTAATTCATTTATCACTTATCAAACCATTCACTTATCACTCACCACATATCATTCACTTATCACTTAACATATCATTCATTTATTTCACTTCCATACTCCTCTTAATTCCACATGCATTCTCACACATGCACATCATTCACTCACATTTCCACCATTCATTCTTTATTCCTTTCCAAACATCTCACATGCATTTCCACCTTCCTACTTCATCATTTCACCACATTCTCCCTCTTTAACTCACATGCATTCATCATAATTCACAACACAAAACAACTTCATTGTCGTGGGTTCCCATTTCCTTTCCAAACATCTCACATGCATTTCTTCATTATTTCCTAACCCTACATGCATTATTTATTGCATCTTCACATGCATTCACACACACTTTACACATTCAAACCGTGAGCTCCCATTCCTATATGCCATTTTCAGATTTCCACCCACTAACCTAGTCATCAACACATGCACTTCCACCTTTCATCCACAATGATTCATGATTCATTCACTTTGCATCCTTTAAATCACATACTTTTCCATCATTAATTAGCCACTTGCATCTTAAACAAACAACCATATGTTCCCTCCACTACTCCTATAAATACCCTTGCATTCATTCATTCAATTCATATCTCATATTTCCATTCACAACACTTCACACAACACAAATACACATCCATTGCCGCAATTCCCCTTCCATTTTCTGTGCAGTTTTTCTCCTTCATTGCAGCCACTATCCAACCACTTCCCATCCCTCCAAAACACTTCACATAATCCCCAAAGCTCACCTTAGACCTTGTGCTACAACAACGAGGAAGAAAAGAGTGCCTAAACGTTCATACAATTCAAGTTTGAGTTGTTGGAATGTTTAGGTGTTTCTTTGATTTCAAAGTTTAAATTTAATTCTCTTTGTTTTGTACGTATGAGAAGTGAAGAGAAGAGTGCCTAAACGTTCATACAATTCACGTTTGAGTTGTTGGAATGTTTAGGTGTTTCTTTGATTTCAAAGTTATGAGGAACTAAACCCCCCTTTAGCTAGGGGGTGATTCGAAACTATGTTTATATTTGCATTTTGAATTGATTACGTTTGGTTGGAATTTCATAAGTTGTGGATTCAATTCGTTTAACTGTTTGATTGATAACTTATTTATGTATGTTCATTGAGATTGCAAGCTTAATTTTCATGCATAAATATGACGCTAGAATATAAGTGCGTTAAACGAATTCTTGGCATAAGTTTCATGCGTATTCCATAGTAACGAATGCCTCGTCGATGTTTATGATTTCCGTTGAACTTAATGATCTTTGTTGAATGTCTCTATCATGCGTATTCCATAGTTAGGGACTTTGATTAAGAATAATTTGGTTGTAATGCGTATTCCATTCAATCCAACGAATTTAGGGAAATCTGAAAGTTAATCTAAGCGGATCTAATTAACTTGGAGCATTGAGTTTCACAACTTATCGAAAGACCAACTGAGAATCAATTTTGTTTGCAAGTGTAACATGTGTGGAGAAGAACCCCTTGGCTATTCCATCATCCATATTTTTATCACATTCATATTTACATTTTGCCTTTAATTATATTCTGTCTTTTTAATTTAATATCGTCCAACCACAATTCCCCCCCCTATTTTGTTAAGTCTTAATCATTTGTATTTGTTTTATTTTTGTATCTGATAGGAGCATATTCATGCGACTTAAATGGCTTGTTCTCGTGCATTTACGTTATGTTTCTTTAGTTATTTTAGTACTTTAAGCTATTTTCGTGTGTTTGTAGGCCAAAAGGGCTAAAGGAGCAAAAAGATGCATTTTGGAGACGTTTGGAGCACTTTTGGGCTAAGGATGGAAAGCTTATGCTTGGAGCCAAAGTGTTGGACGAAATTGAAAACCTAATTGAAGACCAAAGTGTTGGAACCTTGTTCCCTTTAGTTTTAGGATATTTAAACCTTTCCTATATCCTTAGTCGTGCATAACATTCCAACATTCCACTCCTTCATTCACCACTTATCATATCATACACTTATCTTATCATCACCACATATCATTCATTTATTACTTATCATATCATTCATTCATCTACATATCAATAACCACTTATCATTCATTTATTACTTATCATATCATTCATTCATCTACATATCAATAACCACTTATCTTATCACTCAACATATCATTCATTTATCACTCAACATATCATTCACTTATCACTTATCTTATCATTCACTTACCACTCAACATATCACTCAACATATCATACACTTATCACTCATCATTATTACCACCATTCACACACACATGCACTTATTCTTTCATCATTGCACCACCATTCACCATTCACACACACATGCACTTACTCCTTCATCATTACACCACCTTCTCCATCTTTATTCCACATGCATTCATCATAATTCACCCTAGCTACCACCATTCACACACACATGCACTTATTCTTTCATCATTGCACCACCATTCACCATTCACACACACATGCACTTACTCTTTCATCATTGCACCACCATTCACACACACATGCACTTACTCTTTCATCATTGCACCACCAATTCAACACATGCATTCACACACCAACAACCTAGCTCTTTTTCCATCATTATTTCATCCACATGCACTCTCAATCATAACAACCACATTCACTCTTAAACAATCACCCACATATTCTCCCATTCCCCCTATAAAAACCCATGCATTCATACACAAAAATCACATCTCATTTCATACACAACACACCACAAACACTTCCATTCCTTCTCTTTGCCGTGAGTCCCCTTAGAATCCAAAACCATCTTTCCATTTCCATCACTCCTCACTCCATTCCACATTTCCATAATTCCCCAAACCTCACCTTAGACCTTGTGCTACAACAACGAGGAAGAGAAGAGGACCTAAACGTTCATACAATTCAAGTTTGAGTTGTTGGAATGTTTAGGTGATTCTTTGATTTCAATGTTTCATTTTAATTCTCTTTGTTTTGTACGTATAAGGAATGGAAGAGAAGAGTGCCTAAACGTTCATACAATTCAAGTTTGAGTTGTTGGAATGTTTAGGTGTTTCTTTGATTTCAACGTAATGAGGAACTAAAACCCCCTTTAGCTAGGGGGTGATTCGAAATAAATGTTTATGCTTGCATTTTGATTTGATTACTTCTAATTGCGTTTCATAAGTTGTGGTTCAATTTGTTTAACCGTTTGATTGATAACTTATTTATGTATGTTTATTGAGAGTGTACACTTAATTTTCATGCATGAATATGACGCTAGAATATAAGTGAGTTTCACCTAATAGTTACGAACTTATATTCACAAGTAGTGGAGGTTGCTTATAAACAATCGCGTTAAATGAATTCTTGGCATAAGTTTCATGCGTATTCCATAGTAACGAATGCCTCGTCAACACTTAAAGTTTTCATGATGCTTAATGATTTTTGATTGTATCTTTATTGTGCTTTTCACGTAAAGGACTTTTGGAGAATGTTGTGAATTGCGTTGCGCTAACCCATCCAATTCATTAACTTAAGGAAAACTTGACGGTTAATTTAAGCGGACCTAATTGACCCGGGCGTTGAGAATTAATGATTTGTTGAAATGCAATTGGA